>NW_027257722.1:0-300000 GCF_043159975.1 Macaca nemestrina
TGAGCCCCATCGCCGGGGGTGCAGGCACGCCCCCCGCGATCGGGCTCCCAGCCGCCACCCCCGGCCCGCCCCCCTGGCTTCTGGGAGCCCCATCGCCGGGGGTGCAGGCACGCCCCCGCGATCGGGCTCCCAGCCGCCACCCCCGGCCCGCCCCCCTGGCTTCTGGGAGCCCCATCGCCGGGGGTGCAGGCACGCCCCCCGCGATCGGGCTCCCAGCCGCCACCCCCGGCCCGCCCCCCTGGCTTCTGGGAGCCCCATCGCCGGGGGTGCAGGCACCCCCCGCGATCGGGCTCCCAGCCGCCACCCCCGGCCCGCCCCCCTGGCTTCTGGGAGCCTTGTGGACCCAAAGCCTTTCTCATATTCTGAGTAATATCATCTCCCCATCGGAAAATTTTCAACTCCTTCTCAGACGATTGTACACCCCCAGTGTGCACACCCTCAGAGGGAGTAACCCCCTCTCTATTAGGAGTCACATCAGCCTCTTCCTCCCTCAATATTCAGAACAGTATCCCACCGTTGTTTCTACTTCCAGTGACACTGATTGTCATATCCTCCTCTCCCAAGCAGAAGTTGGAAACTCTGTCACGGGGGGTGTACACCGTCTGTGATATAGAAATTAACATCGTCCTCTCCCGGGTTTACATCGGGAGCAAGTCTATTAATCATTAATATTCATAATTATATGAATATTAATAATAATTATTGATATTAATGATCACAATAAAGAGAGTAAAAATGAATACTGGTTTCAAAGGTTAACGATTTGTAATCATAATGATTAGTAATATCACTATTAATAATAATATTATGATATTAGCAATTAATATGATTTAAATCAATACGCAGTGATGCTGGGAATACAATAATGATTAGTATTAGGAACTAATAATATTATTTGATGACATTAATATTAATAATTAATTGAAAGCAGGCATAATCATGTATTGAAAATCATTATCCATAATTAATAATGGTATCTTATGAATTTTTAGTATCATTGCTAATTATTAAAATCGATCATTGATGATTAATAATCATATTATTATTCCTCATTCCACAGGAAGTGTAAACCTACTTGTGATGCTGTTCTTAATATCCAGGGTCGGAAAGCAGGACTTTAGTTTTAATATCGCAGTAGGTGTACACTCACCACGTGACACTGATCCTAATATGAACGGGGGTAGAGTATCACATGACTCCAATTACAGCAATGGATGGATAGCTACGCGGTAATATTGCTCCTAATATTCCCGGAAGAAGCCTTTGCTATCAGTCCGAATATGGCACTGAGGGTACAGTTTTCTGAGATATAGTTCCTAGTATACGGAGTTGGAGAGGATGATAATAATTCGCAGGCTGTGTGCTCCCGCCCAGTGATATTGTAATTACTATCCTGGGAGGGAGAGGATGATATTGCACTCTGTACAGCAGGAGGCGTACACCCAGTCTGGGATATTGTTCCTAATATCCATGGAGGGGACAGGCCGATATTACTCGCCATGTGGCACAGGGTGGACATTCACCGTGTTTCATCCCTCTCAATATTCCAAGGCCGAGAGACAGATATTAATCTCAGTATCACAGACACTGGACAACCCCTTGTGATACTCTTCCAAATATTCAGATCAGGTTGCGAGGAGCCACCCCCGGACGGCCCCCCTGGCTTCTGGGAGCCCCATCGCGGGGGGGTCAGGCACCCCCCCCGATCGGGCTCCCAGCCGCCACCCCCGGCCCGCCCCCCTGGCTTCTGGGAGCCCCATCGCCGGGGGTGCAGGCACCCCCCGCGATCGGGCTCCCAGCCGCCACCCCCGGCCCGCCCCCCTGGCTTCTGGGAGCCCCATCGCCGGGGGTGCAGGCACCCCCCGCGATCGGGCTCCCAGCCGCCACCCCCGGCCCGCCCCCCTGGCTTCTGGGAGCCCCATCGCCGGGGGTGCAGGCACCCCCCGCGATCGGGCTCCCAGCCGCCACCCCCCGACCCGCCGCCCTGGCTTCTGGGAGCCCCATCGCCGGGGGGTCAGGCACGCCCCCCGATCGGGCTCCCAGCCGCCACCCCCGGCCCGCCCCCCTGGCTTCTGGGAGCCCCATCGCCGGGGGTGCAGGCACCCCCCGCGATCGGGCTCCCAGCCGCCACCCCCGGCCCGCCCCCCTGGCTTCTGGGAGCCCCATCGCCGGGGGTGCAGGCACCAGGCGCGATCGGGCTCCCAGCCGCCACCCCCGGCCCGCCCCCCTGGCTTCTGGGAGCCCCATCGCCGGGGGTGCAGGCACCCCCCGCGATCGGGCTCCCAGCCGCCACCCCCGGCCCGCCCCCCTGGCTTCTGGGAGCCCCATCGCCGGGGGTGCAGGCACCCCCCGCGATCGGGCTCCCAGCCGCCACCCCCGGCCCGCCCCCCTGGCTTCTGGGAGCCCCATCGCCGGGGGTGCAGGCACCCCCCGCGTTCGGGCTCCCAGCCGCCACCCCCGGCCCGCCCCCCTGGCTTCTGGGAGCCCCATCGCCGGGGGTGCAGGCACCCCCCGCGATCGGGCTCCCAGCCGCCACCCCCGGCCCGCCCCCCTGGCTTCTGGGAGCCCCATCGCCGGGGGTGCAGGCACCCCCCGCGATCGGGCTCCCAGCCGCCACCCCCGGCCCGCCCCCCTGGCTTCTGGGAGCCCCATCGCCGGGGGTGCAGGCACCCGCCGCGATCGGGCTCCCAGCCGCCACCCCCGGCCCGCCCCCCTGGCTTCTGGGAGCCCCATCGCCGGGGGTGCAGGCACCCCCCCGCGATCGGGCTCCCAGCCGCCACCCCCGGCCCGCCCCCCTGGCTTCTGGGAGCCCCATCGCCGGGGGTGCAGGCACCCCCCGCGATCGGGCTCCCAGCCGCCACCCCCGGCCCGCCCCCCCTGGCTTCTGGGAGCCCCATCGCCGGGGGTGCAGGCACCCCCCGCGATCGGGCTCCCAGCCGCCACCCCCGGCCCGCCCCCCTGGCTTCTGGGAGCCCCATCGCCGGGGGTGCAGGCACCCCCCGCGATCGGGCTCCCAGCCGCCACCCCCGGCCCGCCCCCCTGGCTTCTGGGAGCCCCATCGCCGGGGGTGCAGGCACCCCCCGCGATCTGGCTCCCAGCCGCCACCCCCGGCCCGCCCCCCTGGCTTCTGGGAGCCCCATCGCCGGGGGTGCAGGCACCCCCCGCGATCGGGCTCCCAGCCGCCACCCCCGGCCCGCCCCCCTGGCTTCTGGGAGCCTTGTGGACCCAAAGCCTCTTTCTCATATTCTGAGTAATATCATCTCCCCATCGGAAAATTTCAACTCCTTCTCAGACGATTGTACACCCCCAGTGTGCACACCCTCAGAGGGAGTAACCCCCTCTCTATTAGGAGTCACATCAGCCTCTTCCTCCCTCAATATTCAGAACAGTATCCCACCGTTGTTTCTACTTCCAGTGACACTGATTGTCATATCCTCCTCTCCCAAGCAGAAGTTGGAAACTCTGTCACGGGGGGTGTACACCGTCTGTGATATAGAAATTAACATCGTCCTCTCCCGGGTTTACATCGGGAGCAAGTCTATTAATCATTAATATTCATAATTATATGAATATTAATAATAATTATTGATATTAATGATCACAATAAAGAGTAAAAATGAATACTGGTTTCAAAGGTTAACGATTTGTAATCATAATGATTAGTAATATCACTATTAATAATAATATTATGATATTAGCAATTAATATGATTTAAATCAATACGCAGTGATGCTGGGAATACAATAATGATTAGTATTAGGAACTAATAATATTATTTGATGACATTAATATTAATAATTAATTGAAAGCAGGCATAATCATGTATTGAAAATCATTATCCATAATTAATAATGGTATCTTATGAATTTTTAGTATCATTGCTAATTATTAAAATCGATCATTGATGATTAATAATCATATTATTATTCCTCATTCCACAGGAAGTGTAAACCTACTTGTGATGCTGTTCTTAATATCCAGGGTCGGAAAGCAGGACTTTAGTTTTAATATCGCAGTAGGTGTACACTCACCACGTGACACTGATCCTAATATGAACGGGGGTAGAGTATCACATGACTCCAATTACAGCAATGGATGGATAGCTACGCGGTAATATTGCTCCTAATATTCCCGGAAGAAGCCTTTGCTATCAGTCCGAATATGGCACTGAGGGTACAGTTTTCTGAGATATAGTTCCTAGTATACGGAGTTGGAGAGGATGATAATAATTCGCAGGCTGTGTGCTCCCGCCCAGTGATATTGTAATTACTATCCTGGAGGGAGAGGATGATATTGCACTCTGTACAGCAGGAGGCGTACACCCAGTCTGGGATATTGTTCCTAATATCCATGGAGGGGACAGGCCGATATTACTCGCCATGTGGCACAGGGTGGACATTCACCGTGTTTCATCCCTCTCAATATTCCAAGGCCGAGAGACAGATATTAATCTCAGTATCACAGACACTGGACAACCCCTTGTGATACTCTTCCAAATATCCAGATCAGGTTGGGAGGAGCCACCCCCGGACGGCCCCCCTGGCTTCTGGGAGCCCCATCGGGGGGGGTCAGGCACTCCCCGCGATCGGGCTCCCAGCCGCCACCCCCGACCCGCCGCCCTGGCTTCTGGGAGCACCATCGCCGGGGGGTCAGGCACGCCCCCCGATCGGGCTCCCAGCCGCCACCCCCGGCCCGCCCCCCTGGCTTCTGGGAGCCCCATCGCCGGGGGTGCAGGCACGCCCCCCGATCGGGCTCCCAGCCGCCACCCCCGGCCCGCCCCCCTGGCTTCTGGGAGCCCCATCGCCGGGGGTGCAGGCACCCCCCGCGATCGGGCTCCCAGCCGCCACCCCCGGCCCGCCCCCCTGGCTTCTGGGAGCCCCATCGCCGGGGGTGCAGGCACCCCCCGCGATCGGGCTCCCAGCCGCCACCCCCGGCCCGCCCCCCTGGCTTCTGGGAGCCCCATCGCCGGGGGTGCAGGCACCCCCCGCGATCGGGCTCCCAGCCGCCACCCCCGGCCCGCCCCCCTGGCTTCTGGGAGCCCCATCGCCGGGGGTGCAGGCACCCCCCGCGATCGGGCTCCCAGCCGCCACCCCCGGCCCGCCCCCCTGGCTTCTGGGAGCCCCATCGCCGGGGGTGCAGGCACCCCCCGCGATCGGGCTCCCAGCCGCCACCCCCGGCCCGCCCCCCCTGGCTTCTGGGAGCCCCATCGCCGGGGGTGCAGGCACCCCCCGCGATCGGGCTCCCAGCCGCCACCCCCGGCCCGCCCCCCTGGCTTCTGGGAGCCCCATCGCCGGGGGTGCAGGCACCCCCCGCGATCGGGCTCCCAGCCGCCACCCCCGGCCCGACCCCCTGGCTTCTGGGAGCCTTGTGGACCCAAAGCCTTTCTCATATTCTGAGTAATATCATCTCCCCATCGGAAAATTTTCAACTCCTTCTCAGACGATTGTACACCCCCAGTGTGCACACCCTCAGAGGGAGTAACCCCCTCTCTATTAGGAGTCACATCAGCCTCTTCCTCCCTCAATATTCAGAACAGTATCCCACCGTTGTTTCTACTTCCAGTGACACTGATTGTCATATCCTCCTCTCCCAAGCAGAAGTTGGAAACTCTGTCACGGGGGGTGTACACCGTCTGTGATATAGAAATTAACATCGTCCTCTCCCGGGTTTACATCGGGAGCAAGTCTATTAATCATTAATATTCATAATTATATGAATATTAATAATAATTATTGATATTAATGATCACAATAAAGAGAGTAAAAATGAATACTGGTTTCAAAGGTTAACGATTTGTAATCATAATGATTAGTAATATCACTATTAATAATAATATTATGATATTAGCAATTAATATGATTTAAATCAATACGCAGTGATGCTGGGAATACAATAATGATTAGTATTAGGAACTAATAATATTATTTGATGACATTAATATTAATAATTAATTGAAAGCAGGCATAATCATGTATTGAAAATCATTATCCATAATTAATAATGGTATCTTATGAATTTTTAGTATCATTGCTAATTATTAAAATCGATCATTGATGATTAATAATCATATTATTATTCCTCATTCCACAGGAAGTGTAAACCTACTTGTGATGCTGTTCTTAATATCCAGGGTCGGAAAGCAGGACTTTAGTTTTAATATCGCAGTAGGTGTACACTCACCACGTGACACTGATCCTAATATGAACGGGGGTAGAGTATCACATGACTCCAATTACAGCAATGGATGGATAGCTACGCGGTAATATTGCTCCTAATATTCCCGGAAGAAGCCTTTGCTATCAGTCCGAATATGGCACTGAGGGTACAGTTTTCTGAGATATAGTTCCTAGTATACGGAGTTGGAGAGGATGATAATAATTCGCAGGCTGTGTGCTCCCGCCCAGTGATATTGTAATTACTATCCTGGGAGGGAGAGGATGATATTGCACTCTGTACAGCAGGAGGCGTACACCCAGTCTGGGATATGGTTCCTAATATCCATGGAGGGGACAGGCCGATATTACTCGCCATGTGGCACAGGGTGGACATTCACCGTGTTTCATCCCTCTCAATATTCCAAGGCCGAGAGACAGATATTAATCTCAGTATCACAGACACTGGACAACCCCTTGTGATACTCTTCCAAATATCCAGATCAGGTTGCGAGGAGCCACCCCCGGACGGCCCCCTGGCTTCTGGGAGCCCCATCGCGGGGGGGTCAGGCACTCCCCACGATAGGGCTCCCAGCCGCCACCCCCGACCCGCCGCCCTGGCTTCTGGGAGCCCCATCGCCGGGGGGTCAGGCACGCCCCCCGATCGGGCTCCCAGCCGCCACCCCCGGCCCGCCCCCCTGGCTTCTGGGAGCCCCATCGCCGGGGGTGCAGGCACGCCCCCCGCGATCGGGCTCCCAGCCGCCACCCCCGGCCCGCCCCCCCTGGCTTCTGGGAGCCCCATCGCCGGGGGTGCAGGCACGCCCCCCGCGATCGGGCTCCCAGCCGCCACCCCCGGCCCGCCCCCCTGGCTTCTGGGAGCCCCATCGCCGGGGGTGCAGGCACGCCCCCCGCGATCGGGCTCCCAGCCGCCACCCCCCGGCCCGCCCCCCTGGCTTCTGGGAGCCCCATCGCCGGGGGTGCAGGCACCCCCCGCGATCGGGCTCCCAGCCGCCACCCCCGGCCCGCCCCCCTGGCTTCTGGGAGCCCCATCGCCGGGGGTGCAGGCACGCCCCCCGCGATCGGGCTCCCAGCCGCCACCCCCGGCCCGCCCCCCTGGCTTCTGGGAGCCCCATCGCCGGGGGTGCAGTCACCCCCCGCGATCGGGCTCCCAGCCGCCACCCCCGGCCCGCCCCCCTGGCTTCTGGGAGCCCCATCGCCGGGGGTGCAGGCACCCCCCGCGATCGGGCTCCCAGCCGCCACCCCCGGCCCGCCCCCCTGGCTTCTGGGAGCCTTGTGGACCCAAAGCCTCTTTCTCATATTCTGAGTAATATCATCTCCCATCGGAAAATTTTCAACTCCTTCTCAGACGATTGTACACCCCCAGTGTGCACACCCTCAGAGGGAGTAACCCCCTCTCTATTAGGAGTCACATCAGCCTCTTCCTCCCTCAATATTCAGAACAGTATCCCATCGTTGTTTCTACTTCCAGTGACACTGATTGTCATATCCTCCTCTCCCAAGCAGAAGTTGGAAACTCTGTCACGTGGGGTGTACACCGTCTGTGATATAGAAATTAACATCGTCCTGTCCCGGGTTTACATCGGGAGCAAGTCTATTAATCATTAATATTCATAATTATATGAATATTAATAATAATTATTGATATTAATGATCACAATAAAGAGAGTAAAAATGAATACTGGTTTCAAAGGTTAACGATTTGTAATCATAATGATTAGTAATATCACTATTAATAATAATATTATGATATTAGCAATTAATATGATTTAAATCAATACGCAGTGATGCTGGGAATACAATAATGATTAGTATTAGGAACTAATAATATTATTTGATGACATTAATATTAATAATTAATTGAAAGCAGGCATAATCATGTATTGAAAATCATTATCCATAATTAATAATGGTATCTTATGAATTTTTAGTATCATTGCTAATTATTAAAATCGATCATTGATGATTAATAATCATATTATTATTCCTCATTCCACAGGAAGTGTAAACCTACTTGTGATGCTGTTCTTAATATCCAGGGTCGGAAAGCAGGACTTTAGTTTTAATATCGCAGTAGGTGTACACTCACCACGTGACACTGATCCTAATATGAACGGGGGTAGAGTATCACATGACTCCAATTACAGCAATGGATGGATAGCTACGCGGTAATATTGCTCCTAATATTCCCGGAAGAAGCCTTTGCTATCAGTCCGAATATGGCACTGAGGGTACAGTTTTCTGAGATATAGTTCCTAGTATACGGAGTTGGAGAGGATGATAATAATTCGCAGGCTGTGTGCTCCCGCCCAGTGATATTGTAATTACTATCCTGGGAGGGAGAGGATGATATTGCACTCTGTACAGCAGGAGGCGTACACCCAGTCTGGGATATTGTTCCTAATATCCATGGAGGGGACAGGCCGATATTACTCGCCATGTGGCACAGGGTGGACATTCACCGTGTTTCATCCCTCTCAATATTCCAAGGCCGAGAGACAGATATTAATCTCAGTATCACAGACACTGGACAACCCCTTGTGATACTCTACCAAATATCCAGATCAGGTTGGGAGGAGCCACCCCCGGACGGCCCCCCTGGCTTCTGGGAGCCCCATCGCGGGGGGGTCAGGCACCCCCCGCGATCGGGCTCCCAGCCGCCACCACCGACCCGCCGCCCTGGCTTCTGGGAGCCCCATCGCCGGGGGGTCAGGCACGCCCCCCGATCGGGCTCCCAGCCGCCACCCCCGGCCCGCCCCCCCTGGCTTCTGGGAGCCCCATCGCCGGGGGTGCAGGCACCCCCCGCGATCGGGCTCCCAGCCGCCACCCCCGGCCCGCCCCCCTGGCTTCTGGGAGCCCCATCGCCGGGGGTGCAGGCACCCCCCCGCGATCGGGCTCCCAGCCGCCACCCCCGGCCCGCCCCCCTGGCTTCTGGGAGCCCCATCGCCGGGGGTGCAGGCACCCCCCGCGATCGGGCTCCCAGCCGCCACCCCCGGCCCGCCCCCCTGGCTTCTGGGAGCCCCATCGCCGGGGGTGCAGGCACCCCGCACGATCGGGCTCCCAGCCGCCACCCCCCGGCCCGCCCCCCTGGCTTCTGGGAGCCCCATCGCCGGGGGTGCAGGCACCCCCCGCGATCGGGCTCCCAGCCGCCACCCCCCGGCCCGCCCCCCCTGGCTTCTGGGAGCCCCATCGCCGGGGGTGCAGGCACCCCCCCGCGATCGGGCTCCCAGCCGCCACCCCCCGGCCCGCCCCCCTGGCTTCTGGGAGCCCCATCGCCGGGGGTGCAGGCACCCCCCGCGTTCGGGCTCCCAGCCGCCACCCCCCGGCCCGCCCCCCTGGCTTCTGGGAGCCCCATCGCCGGGGGTGCAGGCACCCCCCGCGATCGGGCTCCCAGCCGCCACCCCCGGCCCGCCCCCCTGGCTTCTGGGAGCCCCATCGCCGGGGGTGCAGGCACCCCCCCGCGATCGGGCTCCCAGCCGCCACCCCCCGGCCCGCCCCCCCTGGCTTCTGGGAGCCCCATCGCCGGGGGTGCAGGCACCCCCCGCGATCGGGCTCCCAGCCGCCACCCCCCGGCCCGCCCCCCTGGCTTCTGGGAGCCCCATCGCCGGGGGTGCAGTCACCCCCCCCGCGATCGGGCTCCCAGCCGCCACCCCCCGGCCCGCCCCCCCTGGCTTCTGGGAGCCCCATCGCCGGGGGTGCAGGCACCCCCCGCGATCGGGCTCCCAGCCGCCACCCCCCGGCCCGCCCCCCTGGCTTCTGGGAGCCTTGTGGACCCAAAGCCTCTTTCTCATATTCTGAGTAATATCATCTCCCCATCGGAAAATTTTCAACTCCTTCTCAGACGATTGTACACCCCCAGTGTGCACACCCTCAGAGGGAGTAACCCCCTCTCTATTAGGAGTCACATCAGCCTCTTCCTCCCTCAATATTCAGAACAGTATCCCACCGTTGTTTCTACTTCCAGTGACACTGATTGTCATATCCTCCTCTCCCAAGCAGAAGTTGGAAACTCTGTCACGGGGGGTGTACACCGTCTGTGATATAGAAATTAACATCGTCCTCTCCCGGGTTTACATCGGGAGCAAGTCTATTAATCATTAATATTCATAATTATATGAATATTAATAATAATTATTGATATTAATGATCACAATAAAGAGAGTAAAAATGAATACTGGTTTCAAAGGTTAACGATTTGTAATCATAATGATTAGTAATATCACTATTAATAATAATATTATGATATTAGCAATTAATATGATTTAAATCAATACGCAGTGATGCTGGGAATACAATAATGATTAGTATTAGGAACTAATAATATTATTTGATGACATTAATATTAATAATTAATTGAAAGCAGGCATAATCATGTATTGAAAATCATTATCCATAATTAATAATGGTATCTTATGAATTTTTAGTATCATTGCTAATTATTAAAATCGATCATTGATGATTAATAATCATATTATTATTCCTCATTCCACAGGAAGTGTAAACCTACTTGTGATGCTGTTCTTAATATCCAGGGTCGGAAAGCAGGACTTTAGTTTTAATATCGCAGTAGGTGTACACTCACCACGTGACACTGATCCTAATATGAACGGGGGTAGAGTATCACATGACTCCAATTACAGCAATGGATGGATAGCTACGCGGTAATATTGCTCCTAATATTCCCGGAAGAAGCCTTTGCTATCAGTCCGAATATGGCACTGAGGGTACAGTTTTCTGAGATATAGTTCCTAGTATACGGAGTTGGAGAGGATGATAATAATTCGCAGGCTGTGTGCTCCCGCCCAGTGATATTGTAATTACTATCCTGGGAGGGAGAGGATGATATTGCACTCTGTACAGCAGGAGGCGTACACCCAGTCTGGGATATTGTTCCTAATATCCATGGAGGGGACAGGCCGATATTACTCGCCATGTGGCACAGGGTGGACATTCACCGTGTTTCATCCCTCTCAATATTCCAAGGCCGAGAGACAGATATTAATCTCAGTATCACAGACACTGGACAACCCCTTGTGATACTCTACCAAATATCCAGATCAGGTTGGGAGGAGCCACCCCCGGACGGCCCCCCTGGCTTCTGGGAGCCCCATCGCGGGGGGGTCAGGCACCCCCCGCGATCGGGCTCCCAGCCGCCACCACCGACCCGCCGCCCTGGCTTCTGGGAGCCCCATCGCCGGGGGGTCAGGCACGCCCCCCGATCGGGCTCCCAGCCGCCACCCCCGGCCCCGCCCCCCTGGCTTCTGGGAGCCCCATCGCCGGGGGTGCAGGCACCCCCCGCGATCGGGCTCCCAGCCGCCACCCCCGGCCCGCCCCCCTGGCTTCTGGGAGCCCCATCGCCGGGGGTGCAGGCACCCCCCCGCGATCGGGCTCCCAGCCGCCACCCCCCGGCCCGCCCCCCTGGCTTCTGGGAGCCCCATCGCCGGGGGTGCAGGCACCCCCCGCGATCGGGCTCCCAGCCGCCACCCCCCGGCCCGCCCCCCTGGCTTCTGGGAGCCCCATCGCCGGGGGTGCAGGCACCCCGCACGATCGGGCTCCCAGCCGCCACACCCGGCCCGCCCCCCCTGGCTTCTGGGAGCCCCATCGCCGGGGGTGCAGGCACCCCCCCGCGATCGGGCTCCCAGCCGCCACCCCCGGCCCGCCCCCCCTGGCTTCTGGGAGCCCCATCGCCGGGGGTGCAGGCACCCCCCCGCGATCGGGCTCCCAGCCGCCACCCCCCCGGCCCCGCCCCCCTGGCTTCTGGGAGCCCCATCGCCGGGGGTGCAGGCACCCCCCGCGTTCGGGCTCCCAGCCGCCACCCCCCGGCCCGCCCCCCTGGCTTCTGGGAGCCCCATCGCCGGGGGTGCAGGCACCCCCCGCGATCGGGCTCCCAGCCGCCACCCCCCGGCCCGCCCCCCTGGCTTCTGGGAGCCCCATCGCCGGGGGTGCAGGCACCCCCCCGCGATCGGGCTCCCAGCCGCCACCCCCCCGGCCCGCCCCCCTGGCTTCTGGGAGCCCCATCGCCGGGGGTGCAGGCACCCCCCGCGATCGGGCTCCCAGCCGCCACCCCCCGGCCCGCCCCCCTGGCTTCTGGGAGCCCCATCGCCGGGGGGTGCAGGCACCCCCCGCGATCGGGCTCCCAGCCGCCACCCCCGGCCCGCCCCCCTGGCTTCTGGGAGCCCCATCGCCGGGGGTGCAGGCACCCCCCGCGATCGGGCTCCCAGCCGCCACCCCCGGCCCGCCCCCCTGGCTTCTGGGAGCCCCATCGCCGGGGGTGCAGGCACCCCCCGCGATCGGGCTCCCAGCCGCCACCCCCGGCCCGCCCCCCTGGCTTCTGGGAGCCCCATCGCCGGGGGTGCAGGCACCCCCCTCGATCGGGCTCCCAGCCGCCACCCCCGGCCCGCCCCCCTGGCTTCTGGGAGCCCCATCGCCGGGGGTGCAGGCACCCCCCGCGATCGGGCTCCCAGCCGCCACCCCCGGCCCGCCCCCCTGGCTTCTGGGAGCCCCATCGCCGGGGGTGCAGGCACCCCCCGCGATCGGGCTCCCAGCCGCCACCCCCGGCCCGCCCCCCTGGCTTCTGGGAGCCTTGTGGACCCAAAGCCTCTTTCTCATATTCTGAGTAATATCATCTCCCCATCGGAAAATTTTCAACTCCTTCTCAGACGATTGTACACCCCCAGTGTGCACACCCTCAGAGGGAGTAACCCCCTCTCTATTAGGAGTCACATCAGCCTCTTCCTCCCTCAATATTCAGAACAGTATCCCACCGTTGTTTCTACTTCCAGTGACACTGATTGTCATATCCTCCTCTCCCAAGCAGAAGTTGGAAACTCTGTCACGGGGGGTGTACACCGTCTGTGATATAGAAATTAACATCGTCCTCTCCCGGGTTTACATCGGGAGCAAGTCTATTAATCATTAATATTCATAATTATATGAATATTAATAATAATTATTGATATTAATGATCACAATAAAGAGAGTAAAAATGAATACTGGTTTCAAAGGTTAACGATTTGTAATCATAATGATTAGTAATATCACTATTAATAATAATATTATGATATTAGCAATTAATATGATTTAAATCAATACGCAGTGATGCTGGGAATACAATAATGATTAGTATTAGGAACTAATAATATTATTTGATGACATTAATATTAATAATTAATTGAAAGCAGGCATAATCATGTATTGAAAATCATTATCCATAATTAATAATGGTATCTTATGAATTTTTAGTATCATTGCTAATTATTAAAATCGATCATTGATGATTAATAATCATATTATTATTCCTCATTCCACAGGAAGTGTAAACCTACTTGTGATGCTGTTCTTAATATCCAGGGTCGGAAAGCAGGACTTTAGTTTTAATATCGCAGTAGGTGTACACTCACCACGTGACACTGATCCTAATATGAACGGGGGTAGAGTATCACATGACTCCAATTACAGCAATGGATGGATAGCTACGCGGTAATATTGCTCCTAATATTCCCGGAAGAAGCCTTTGCTATCAGTCCGAATATGGCACTGAGGGTACAGTTTTCTGAGATATAGTTCCTAGTATACGGAGTTGGAGAGGATGATAATAATTCGCAGGCTGTGTGCTCCCGCCCAGTGATATTGTAATTACTATCCTGGGAGGGAGAGGATGATATTGCACTCTGTACAGCAGGAGGCGTACACCCAGTCTGGGATATTGTTCCTAATATCCATGGAGGGGACAGGCCGATATTACTCGCCATGTGGCACAGGGTGGACATTCACCGTGTTTCATCCCTCTCAATATTCCAAGGCCGAGAGACAGATATTAATCTCAGTATCACAGACACTGGACAACCCCTTGTGATACTCTTCCAAATATCCAGATCAGGTTGGGAGGAGCCACCCCCGGACGGCCCCCCTGGCTTCTGGGAGCCCCATCGGGGGGGGTCATGCACTCCCCGCGATCGGGCTCCCAGCCGCCACCCCCCGACCCGCCGCCCTGGCTTCTGGGAGCACCATCGCCGGGGGGTCAGGCACGCCCCCCGATCGGGCTCCCAGCCGCCACCCCCGGCCCGCCCCCCCTGGCTTCTGGGAGCCCCATCGCCGGGGGTGCAGGCACCCCCCGCGATCGGGCTCCCAGCCGCCACCCCCGGCCCGCCCCCCTGGCTTCTGGGAGCCCCATCGCCGGGGGTGCAGGCACCCCCCCGCGATCGGGCTCCCAGCCGCCACCCCCGGCCCGCCCCCCTGGCTTCTGGGAGCCCCATCGCCGGGGGTGCAGGCACCCCCCCGCGATCGGGCTCCCAGCCGCCACCCCCGGCCCGCCCCCCTGGCTTCTGGGAGCCCCATCGCCGGGGGTGCAGGCACCCCCCGCGATCGGGCTCCCAGCCGCCACCCCCGGCCCGCCCCCCTGGCTTCTGGGAGCCCCATCGCCGGGGGTGCAGGCACCCCCCGCGATCGGGCTCCCAGCCGCCACCCCCCGGCCCGCCCCCCTGGCTTCTGGGAGCCCCATCGCCGGGGGTGCAGGCACCCCCCCGCGATCGGGCTCCCAGCCGCCACCCCCCGGCCCGCCCCCCTGGCTTCTGGGAGCCCCATCGCCGGGGGTGCAGGCACCCCCCGCGATCGGGCTCCCAGCCGCCACCCCCGGCCCGCCCCCCTGGCTTCTGGGAGCCCCATCGCCGGGGGTGCAGGCACCCCCGGCGATCGGGCTCCCAGCCGCCACCCCCCGGCCCGCCCCCCTGGCTTCTGGGAGCCCCATCGCCGGGGCTGCAGGCACCCCCCGCGATCGGGCTCCCAGCCGCCACCCCCCGGCCCGCCCCCCTGGCTTCTGGGAGCCCCATCGCCGGGGGTGCAGGCACCCCCCGCGATCGGGCTCCCAGCCGCCACCCCCCGGCCCGCCCCCCCTGGCTTCTGGGAGCCCCATCGCCGGGGGTGCAGGCACCCCCCGCGATCGGGCTCCCAGCCGCCACCCCCGGCCCGCCCCCCTGGCTTCTGGGAGCCCCATCGCCGGGGGTGCAGGCACCCCCCCGCGATCGGGCTCCCAGCCGCCACCCCCCGGCCCGCCCCCCTGGCTTCTGGGAGCCCCATCGCCGGGGGTGCAGGCACCCCCCCGCGATCGGGCTCCCAGCCGCCACCCCCCGGCCCGCCCCCCTGGCTTCTGGGAGCCCCATCGCCGGGGGTGCAGGCACCCCCCGCGATCGGGCTCCCAGCCGCCACCCCCGGCCCGCCCCCCTGGCTTCTGGGAGCCCCATCGCCGGGGGTGCAGGCACCCCCCGCGATCGGGCTCCCAGCCGCCACCCCCGGCCCGCCCCCCTGGCTTCTGGGAGCCCCATCGCCGGGGGTGCAGGCACCCCCCGCGATCGGGCTCCCAGCCGCCACCCCCGGCCCGCCCCCCTGGCTTCTGGGAGCCCCATCGCCGGGGGTGCAGGCACCCCCCGCGATCGGGCTCCCAGCCGCCACCCCCGGCCCGCCCCCCTGGCTTCTGGGAGCCCCATCGCCGGGGGTGCAGGCACCCCCCGCGATCGGGCTCCCAGCCGCCACCCCCGGCCCGCCCCCCTGGCTTCTGGGAGCCCCATCGCCGGGGGTGCAGGCACCCCCCGCGATCGGGCTCCCAGCCGCCACCCCCGGCCCGCCCCCCTGGCTTCTGGGAGCCCCATCGCCGGGGGTGCAGGCACCCCCCGCGATCGGGCTCCCAGCCGCCACCCCCCGGCCCGCCCCCCTGGCTTCTGGGAGCCTTGTGGACCCAAAGCCTCTTTCTCATATTCTGAGTAATATCATCTCCCCATCGGAAAATTTTCAACTCCTTCTCAGACGATTGTACACCCCCAGTGTGCACACCCTCAGAGGTAGTAACCCCCTCTCTATTAGGAGTCACATCAGCCTCTTCCTCCCTCAATATTCAGAACAGTATCCCACCGTTGTTTCTACTTCCAGTGACACTGATTGTCATATCCTCCTCTCCCACGCAGAAGTTGGAAACTCTGTCACGGGGGGTGTACACCGTCTGTGATATAGAAATTAACATCGTCCTCTCCCGGGTTTACATCGGGAGCAAGTCTATTAATCATTAATATTCATAATTATATGAATATTAATAATAATTATTGAAATTAATGATCACAATAAAGAGAGTAAAAATGAATACTGGTTTCAAAGGTTAACGATTTGTAATCATAATGATTAGTAATATCACTATTAATAATAATATTATGATATTAGCAATTAATGTGACTTAAATCAATACGCAGTGATGCTGGGAATACAATAATGATTAGTATTAGGAACTAATAATATTATTTGATGACATTAATATTAATAATTAATTGAAAGCAGGCATAATCATGTATTGAAAATCATTATCCATAATTAATAATGGTATCATGAATTTTTAGTATCATTGCTAATTATTAAAATCGATCATTGATGATTAATAATCATATTATTATTCCTCATTCCACAGGAAGTGTAAACCTACTTGTGATGCTGTTCTTAATATCCAGGGTCGGAAAGCAGGACTTTAGTTTTAATATCGCAGTAGGTGTACACTCACCACGTGACACTGATCCTAATATGAACGGGGGTAGAGTATCACATGACTCCAATTACAGCAATGGATGGAGAGCTACGCAGTAATATTGCTCCTAATATTCCCGGAAGAAGCCTTTGCTATCAGTCCGAATATGGCACTAAGGGTACAGTTTTCTGAGATATAGTTCCTAGTATACGGAGTTGGAGAGGATGATAATAATTCGCAGGCTGTGTGCTCCCGCCCAGTGATATTGTAATTACTATCCTGGGAGGGAGAGGATGGTATTGCACTCTGTACAGCAGGAGGCGTACACCCAGTCTGGGATATTGTTCCTAATATCCATGGAGGGGACAGGCCGATATTACTCGCCATGTGGCACAGGGTGGACATTCACCGTGTTTCATCCCTCTCAATATTCCAAGGCCGAGAGACGGATATTAATCTCAGTATCACAGACACTGGACAACCCCTTGTGATACTCTTCCAAATATCCAGATCAGGTTGCCAGGAGCCACCCCTGGACGGCCCCCTTGGCTTCTGGGAGTCCCATCGCGGGGGGGTCAGGCACGCCCCCCGATCGGGCTCCCAGCCGCCACGCCCGGGCCGCCCCCTTGTCTTCTGGGAGCCCCATCGCCGAGGGTGCAGGCACCCCCCGCGATCAGGCTCCCAGCCGCCACCCCCGGCCCGCCCCACTGGCTTCTGGGAGCCCCATCGCCTGGGGGTCCGGCATGCCCCCCGATCGGGCTCCCAGCCGCCACCCCCGGCCCGCCCCCCTGGCTTCTGGGAGCCCCATCGCCGGGGGGTCAGACACCGCCCGCGATCGGGCTCCCAGCCGCCACCCCCAGCCCGCCCCCCTGGCTTCTGGGAGCCCCATCGCGGGGGGTGCCGGCACCCCCCGCGATCGGGCTCCCAGCCACCACACCCGGCCCGCCCCCCTGGCTTCTGGGAACCCCATGGCCGGGGGTGCCGGCACCCCCCGCGATTGGGCTCCCAGCCGCCACCCCCGGCCCGCCCCCCTGGCTTCTGGGAGCCCCATCGCCGGGGGTACAGGCACCCCCCGCGATCGGGCTCCCGGCCGCCACCCCCGGCCCGCCCCCCTGGCTTCCGGGAGCCCCATGGCCGGGGGTGCCGGCACCTCCCGCGATGGGTCTCCCAGCCGCCACCCCCGGCCCGCCCCCCTGGCTTCTGGGAGCCCCATCGCCAGGGGTACAGGCACCCCCCGTGATCGGGCTCCCAGCCGCCACCCCCGGCCCACCCCCCTGGCTTCTGGGAGCCAGAATGAGATTTGTGAAAGAGACCCCGGTAAGCTGGCCTGCTCCTTAACCATGGGAGGGTGTTGTGAGATGGTTCCTTCGATGAAGCAGAAAGCAGCCCTCGCTAGATGCTAAGTCTGCCATTCCATTGACCTTGGACTTGCAGCCTCCAGCCTGTGAGAAATCAGTATCCGTTTTTCATAAATCACCCAGTCTAGGCCAGGTGCGGTGGCTGACGCCTGTAATCACAGCACTTTGGAAGGCTAAGCCAAGTGGATCAAGAGGTCAAGAGATCGAGACCACCCTGGCCAACATGACGAAACCAAATGTCTACTAATAATACAAAAAAAGATAGAAAATGCCAGGTATTATTGTGGGCACCTGTAGTCCCAGCTACTCGGTAGGCTGAGGCAGGAAAATCACTGGAACTCGGGAGTTGGAACTTGCAGTGAACTGAGATCACAGCACTGCTCTCCTGCCTGGGCAACAGAGCAAGGCTCCATTTCAAAATAAATAAATAAATAAATAAATAAATAAATAAATTATAAATAAAATTAACCTCCCAGTCTATGGCACTTTGTCTTAGCAGCCTGAATGAACTAAGACTGCTCAGTAACGAATCAAACAGAAGGCCAGGTCACAGGAACCAAAAGGAAGTCCTCCTAGAAGCAGAATGACATCAGGGAAGAAGGAACAGTGGCAGGCGGGGCAAAGTAGGACCACAGGGCTCTTCTAGGACACCCAGGTCCCAGGCTGTGAGGCCACCTGTGGAGCATGGATCCTGCCAACCCAGATCAATGGCACAGGTGCCTACCGGGAGCCGTGCAGCAGACCCCCTCTTTCTCAAGGAGCCTTCTCGGGACCAGCCTTCTGGACTGGCATTGGACAAGAGCTTCACAAATGTCCTCACAATTGCATCCATGGGCCAGAAATTCCACTTCTAGAATCTTTCTTAAAGAAAAAGCAAAATGTTTAAATAAATAAATAAAACAATAAAATTAGACTCATTCCTGGAATGTTGCCAGGATATATCTTATAAGATAGGAAAACAAGCTCAAATTGTAGGAGTGTATTTAATAAAAGAAAAAAAGAAAGAAAAGAATAGAACAGTCAGAAGATGGTCATATTCTAGAAGAGCTGCAGGAATAAGGGAATTAAAAACAATATGCTCCAAAACCCTTTAGAGAAGGTACGCTCGGGCTCCAGACCTTTGGCCTTGTTTTTTGGACAAAAGTGGTGAATTGGTCCTCTCTCCCTCTCTCTCTCCCTCTCTCTTTCTCCCTCTCTATGTCCTTCCCTCCATCCCTCTATCCATGCCTTTCTCTCTCTCTCCCTCTCTCTCTCTCTCCCTCCCTCCCTTTCTCCCTCTCTATCTCCCCCTTTCTCTCTCTCTCTCTCTCTCCCACTCTCCCCCGCCCCCTGTCTCCCTGCCTGCTTCTCTGTCCCCTCCCTGCATCCCATACACATCATGGTAGAAAGGCCCCTTAGGATCATCCCACATCCTCTGTGGTCATCCACACCTGCCAACCTGCCCTCTGATCTGTATACTGTCCTGGTTTATTCTGCCCACCTGAAAAAGCTCGGCCATGCAGGTATAAGATGCTGCTGTTCTATTTCCATGATGCCAAATGCCTAGAAATTAAGGGAAAACCCCATTCACCAAAAAAATGGGATTTTATGGAGAATCTTAGCATTTACTTCTGTTATCCTCCTTTTTTTTCTTTTGTTTAGGTCTGTGTCCTGGGAAGCTCTGGGATGAACATGACTCCTGAGCACAGACGCCGCCCTCACAGAGGTTCGTGTATGCTCGGCATCATCCTCGGAACTTTACACTCACACTTGACTCACCCACTTTACGTGTCTTTTTTTTTTTTTTTTTTTTTTTGGCCTGACTTTTAGAAAACCAATCTGAGAATAAAGTTTAAAAAGAGAGTTTCTGAATCCTTAACTGAGATCAAAATCTTGGAGTGAAAGCCAAAGATGCAGTGTCCAAGGAGTCAGGGGAATGGGGGCATTTTCGAACCCAGAATCAGTCAGCAGTGGGGAGAAAACAAGGGCTTCTATGTGCGGCTCCCTGATGAGCACTCGGAAAGCAAATGCATTTCTAGTCCAGAAGAAGGTCAAGTGAGGAAATGAGCTAAATGGGGCTTATTCCTTGCCCAGCCCTGAGAATAAGCTGGAGGCCCCAGGCAGGAGAGGGAGGGCCAGGCCCCATAAGCCTCTCACCATGGAAAACGATGATGGGCCAGGAAGCTGCAGAGTGAGTCGACCTTCTTGCCCTCTCTGCAGAGGCCTGGCCCTTGTGAGTGAACCCCCTCACTCCCTCTTATTATTTAGTCTTGCTACTGTTGGCATATTAAAGTTGGTGATCATTTGGAACATGAGTGCTAAACTGAATTTTGTTAATTCTAATAATTTATCAGAGCATTTTTATATTTCTAGGAAACAGAATTATACATTATCCTCAGAATTATTTTATCTTTCTTGTTAATAATAACAGTCCTTCAGTCGCCCTGCCTTCCCACTGGGTGTGAGTGCATCTCTGCTAATGTGGGGCATGAGAATGGATGCCAGAGGCAGAGCAAGCAGCTCAGAGGCCATAGCAGCTATTTATTTTTTTGTTTATTTATTTATTTTGAGATGGAGTCTCACTCTGTTGCCCAGGCTGAAGTGCAATGGCGTGATCTCAGCTCACTGCAACCTCCACTTCCTGGGTTCAAGCGATTCTCCTGCCTCAGCTTCCAGAGTAGCTGGGATTACAGGCACCCACCGCCATGCCGGGCTAATTTTTGGTACTCTTAGTAGAGACGGAGTTTCACCATGTTGGCAAGGTTGGTCTTGAACCCCTGGCCTCGGGTGATTCACCCACCTTGGCCTCCTAAAGTGCTAAGATTACAGGCATGAGCCACCATGCCCGGCCCATTGTGGCATCTTAATCACAGAGTGAAGAAGGCCTGGACCCAGCGTGAAGATGATGAAAAGGGGGAAGAGCAGCTCTCTCACCTATAGTGCTGCCAGGCGCTTCCAACTTTCAACATAAGGGACACTAAATAGCTTTCCCAACGAAAACAACTGAGATGTTGGGTAAAACCTACAAAAATGCATCTTTGTAAGTGCATTACTGGGCTGGCATTGAAGGATGGAATCCACAGCAGTCGATAAGGAATTGGCGGGAACCAAAGTGGAATTTATTTTTCTGTTTAGACAGTTGCACAGAGGATGGGGCATCAGAAACAAAACCGGATGTCTCTCCAAAATGAGGTCAGAAATCTGACATCTTAGACTTAAAATAAAAGCCCACCTCAGAGCAGGAGCAGCAAGGAGAGCAGCTGTCCCTGCATTGGTGCTGGGTGGAGGGAAAACCACTGACCCTGAGAACCGATGAGAAACAGTCCTCCAGGAGTTCATGCTGGAAGACCTCGAGAGCATGGGTCAAATCGACGTGGCACCAGGCGGCTGCTAACTTCACCTCTACCCCATGTGAGTGAACATCTTTGCTGAAACAATGCAACCCTGTCCTCAAAATATCTCCCCACTTAAAATTCCAAGAAAGATAAGTCCCTGTGCAAAAAGTTACAAAACATAAGTAAACAAAGTACTGTGGATACATCCAATAATTCAAGAAACAAATTGAGCAGAGCCACAAAAATCCAAAATGTGGAAAAGATCAACTGCTGGCAAAGTATCCACTGCTGTTGCTCCCGTTAAGAGACTGTATTTCATAAAAAGCTAGACACGCCCCTCTGTGGCCTCACACTTGCCTTCTCAGGCATGTCTGCCCCAGAAATGCCTTTGCACTGCCTTCTCCAAGAGACACATACGGGGCAAGAATATTTAGGCAGTGATTGTAGACATAGAAAACACTTGAAAGCCACCCAAATACATCTCTATCAAGGAAAAAAGCTGGCATAGTCACATTGTGGAATATGATACAGCTGTGAAAATGAACTGCCGTTAGAAGCATCAGCAATGAAAAATTACAGTGAACAAAGGAAATTACTGAAAAATACACTGCTATTCCATATACAGTTCACAAACTATAACATATGACATGGCTGAATAATATACAGAGAAATGATATAACTTATGAAAAGCAAGACAAACATTAACACATTAGTCCTATGTCTGGGTGAAGAAGGGAGACCCAGGTGATCAAAGAAGGGCGTATTGTAGCCTTTCAAGACACTCGATGCTGATGCATGATGACATCAGCACAATTATTAATCTATCAGATTATGCATTCAGTTTTGTTTGTTTGTTTGCTTTTGAGGCGGAGTTTTGCTCATGTAGCCCAGGCTAGAGTTTAATGGCACGATCTCGGCTTGCTGCAACTTCTATCTCCTGGGTTCAAACAACTCTCCCACCTCAGCCTCCCGAGTAGCTGGGATCACAGGTGCCTGCCATGATGCTCAGCTAACTTTTTGTATTTTTTTAGTAGAGACGGGTTTCACCACATTGGCCAGGCTGGTCTTGAACACCTGACCTCAAATGATCCACCTGCCTCAGCCTCCGAAAGTGCTGGGCTTACAGACATGAGCCACCATGCCCAGCCAAATTTTATAGACTCTTAGGTGTCATATATTTCATAATTAAACATAAAAAACTAAATGTTTACTGTAGTTTGTAAATGAAAGAGCAATAAAAAATGTTGCAAACTTTTAAACATCAAACCTGTTGTATAGCTCATAGTGACCCTCCTATTAAGCTGTGGTAAGCTCCAATTGGTATTTCATTGTTATTTTCTAAAAACTAGGTGAACAGATGAAAAACAGAATTCAGTTTTAAAACAAGATATTAAGATAATGTCACTGGTTGAAAGTGTCCAGGTTGTTGGTGCCTTGAACCAAGAATTGGACGCAATGCAAAAATGGAGCAAGGAAAGAATGAAGCAGCAAAGCAGACATTTACGGAAAATGAAAGCACGCTCCACAGGGTGAGAGCGCCTGAGCACAGGGGGCCCGTTACTGAAGTTTCTAGGGCTTAAATCCCCTCTCGAGGTTTCCATTGGTTACTTGGTGTGTACCCTACGTAAATGAAGAGGATGAAGTAAAATTACAAAGTCATGTACTCGGTGTAAGCCCTGTGTAAATGGAGAGGATATTTCTTGTCATACCGCAAGAGTTTCCATTTGATTTCGTTCTCGGAAGTCAAGGTGAATCGGCCTTATGTTCCTGCCTCCAGACCCTTTTCTCCTGCCTCCGTGGAATGGATGGCAGGACATGGAAAATGGTTTTGTCCAAATGACATGTCCCAGGGCACTGGCAGCTGAGGACAAGAGGGAACCAGTTGGTGTCACTGAGGAACGCTCACCCGTGTCTCCACACCGCACAGAACAAAGTGAGTGTCCTTGTCCTGAACCCTCTGAAGTGAGTATCTCGCCTCAGGGCTTTCATGAAACCCTTTTTAGGAGAGGCTCCTTCTCTCTCCTTCTGCAGCCACAAGGCAGCAGGGATAGCCCCTCTCTCGCTGAAGTTCTTCTTAAAAAAACAAAGAGAATAAAATACTAGAATTAATGTAATGAATAATAAAATAATGAAAATGAAAGTATGTTTCACAGAAGCAGCTCTGGAATTTCATGTACTGGTGGCATTAAAAGCAGAAAATGGGCCTATAGGCCTGGTGGGGTGGCTCATGCCTGTAATCCCAGCACTTTGGGAGGCTGAGGCAAGTGGATCACGAGGTCAGGAGATCGAGACCATCCTGGCTAACACAGTGAAACACCATCTCTACTAAAAATACAAAAAATTAGCCATGCATGGTGATGGGGCCCTGTAGTCCCAGCTACTCGGGAGGCTGAGGCAGGAGAATGGCGTGAACCCGGGAGGCCGAGCTTGTAGTGAGCCAATATCGCTTCACTGCACTCCAGCCTGCGCAACAGAACAAGACTCTGTCTAAAAAAAAAAAAAAAAGAAAAAAGAAAATGGGCCTATAGAGCTCCATTTAATGGCAAAAAATTAAGGAAAGAATAAAAAGACTCTGCTAATAATGGTGACATGAGCTGCTCATATTGTCATTTTCTCTGGGACCTAATATTGGGGAGGAGGTGGGACCACCTGCCACCAGGCTCCAGGTGATTTTTGGGCTGTTCCCCCAAATCACTGCAGCCTCTTCCCTGCTGGTCCCTTGATCCTGCTGCTGTGCCGGGCGTCCTGAGTGGCAGGAGGCACCTTGGCAGCTTCCAGTGGGATAGGCCTGCGGCATTCTGAGCCTGAATGCCGTGATCACTAGGAAGTAAGGAGACATAAGCAGGAAGGGTTCAGGGATGGAGCGGCCGCTTCTCAGGGATCAGTCTCGGGCCCGAGCTGAGAAGAATCCCCTTTCAGGACAATGGCTCCAGGCTGAGGTCAACGCTATCTCTGTGCGTTATGATGACTGACCTGCATCCACAGGGAAGCGTATCCGGGCTCCTTGTTCCCAGGCAATGTTGGGAACACCTTGAAATGGGCACTGGTGGATTTCAATTCCAGCCTTCCAGAAGCCACTCCAAATGGAAATGGAGCTAACGGATGCAGGTGGAGTAAGTAAACAACTTTAGGTCCCAAACAACAATTTTCACATACAATATAGTGCACAGGGAAAAATAAAGCCTCGGGACCCCAACTCACAGCCAAAACGGAAAAAAATCATTAAGTTGGAAGCTGAATCATGCAAGAAACTGCATTTCCTTTTGTTCCTAAGCAGATAGCTGCAGATAGCTACATCTCCACAGGAAGCTGGTCTATGTTCACCTTATCTTATATAAAGGCTTATGTAGAGGACTGATTTACCGCATGTGAGATGAAGACGTAACTGATCCTTCCCCATCTGCTCTCTTTCTCTTGCAACCTGAGGAAGACCACAGGTTCCCTCTCTCCCCTCCTGCCCACCATTTTCCTCCAGCCCACCCTTTCCCTCCAGCCCACCCTTCCCTCCTGCCCACTCTTTTCCTCCAGCCCAGCCTTCCCCTCCAGTACAGCCTTCTCCTCCAACCCGCCTGGAAGAGGAAGAGGTCTGCAGCTTACATCAGAATCTCGAAGTTCACACCCAAAAAAGGTAAAAGATCCTGCGGGATGCTGGCATATACAACTAACGAGATAACCCTCTGGATGTACATCCTAGCATACAGGAAGAGCATTCTTGTTCATGGCGGTGGTTTCAAATATTTCAGTGAGTTTTCCCTTGAATGCCTCAGTTGGGAGCCACTTCAGTTCAGTGCAGGAAGCAAGGGAGCTTCAAGGACTGGTAGTTATGAATTCAAGCTTATACACAGCGACAGATCACAGGTCTGTGGAAGATACTTGTCAATCCATATTCAGAGGTAGCATTCCATAACTGAAGCATAGGGCATATCTGACTTCATCTGACAAGGCTAAAATCATGATTGTTTTTCTATCTGGGAAATTTATGTAACTTATTTGCCAATAAACAACCATCTCTCTCTCCCCATTTTCTGACATAACGCTAGTCGTTAGAGAAATGTTCCGATGATGTTCATGAAAGAACAAACCAATGTCTTCCGCTTTTAATACCACCTATTTCACACATATGACTCTTGCTGCTTCCATGTGACACTAAAAATATCGGGAGTGCCAGGAAGTCTCTTTAATCATCGTTCTCCAATGTGCTCAGGAGATGAAGTCATTCTGTGAAGTGGACTTCAGTTGACACCACTGAGAAAATGTCCTAGAGAAAGTAAAACTTGTAGTGGCCTCATACTTTACAGAAATAATCCAACTTCTTTTTTCATTTCTTTCCGGTTTTTGGACATTAATTTTAATTGGTTCAGGGCAACCTGTTTCTGCATCAAAGTCTTGGGAAGCTTCCATCTGTTTTTAAACTATACTATATTATATTATATTATATTATATTATATTATATTATATTATACTATTTATTTATTTAGAAATAGAGTCTCACTGTGTCACTCAGGCCAAAGTGTAGTAGTATGATCACGGCTCACTGCAGTCTCAACCTCCCAGGCTCGAGCCAATCCTCAGGCCTCCGCCACCTGAGTAGCTGGGACTACAGGTGTGCCACCATGTCCTGCTAACGTTTTATTTTTATTTTTTGTAGAGACAGGATCTCGTTATGTGGCCAAAGCAGGTCTCAAACTCCTGGTCTCAAGCAATCCTTGTGTCAGCCTCCTAAAGTGCTGAGATTATAGACATGAGCCATGGCACGCAGCTGATTTATTATTTTATTTTCTCAGAACTCTATGCAACCTGATTCTTAATACATAAGGAAAGAGAAGCCAGTCAAAAGTGGAAGTAGTTGCACACAATGAAAGTGTCATTTGGCACTTAGACAAGAGAGGCGGATTATAAAAATAAAAGATCTACATGTCGCAATTGGCTGTGGGCTTGGACTCCAGCACTTTTTATTTTTATTTTTTTAGGAGATAGTGTCTCACTCTCTTACTCAAGCTGGAGTGCAGTGATATAATCATAGCTCACTGTTATCTCAAACTCCTGAGTTCAAGTGATCCTCCTGCCTCGACCTCCCAAGTACCTGGGACTACAGATGTGCCATCGCTCCAGGCAATTTTTTTTTTTTGAATTTTTGTAGAGACGAGGTCTCCCTGTGTTGCCCAGGCTAGTCTCAAACATGTGACCTCAAGCAATCGTTCCCCCTTGGCCTCTAAAGCGCTGGGGTTATAGGTGTGAGTCCCTGTACCCGGCCAAGAAACCAACCCCACCTGCTTTCTATATAAAGTTTAGCATCTAGATACGAAGCAAAATAAGTTTTCAAGATCAAGGAGTCTGAAGGGAAGCTGCTGGGAGGGGAATGGGCTCAAGGCAGCGTTTTCTGGTCTACAGTTTTGCTTATTCTTGGACTTTCCAAAGTCCTGAAAGAAGCAGAAGGAAAGTGAGAAGAGAGGAAGAGGCAGGAGGAAAGGAGGAGGGCTGCACCTCTGCGGTTGCAGATTAGCCCAAGCCGGCTCAGTGGCTGGGAAGGAAGGGAGGAAACCCCCAAGGCCGAAGGTGGAGTCAGAGTCCTGGGTCCAGCAGAGACTGGACAGGAGGAGGGTGCCGGGAGCCAAAGACCTTCCTGCTAGTACTGCAACCTCTTAAACTGCTTAGGCTTTTATCTAAATTTGATATGTCCGCATTTTGTAGACCTCCAAACCAAGTCACTCAGGGTAACCCAGACAGGAAGGGGAGGATGATAGGAGAAGGTGCCCCACCTGATGATGCCCTTCTGGCTTTTATCCATTCCTGGGAATGACTCTTTCTCCAACTCGGGGGATACCCCTATGGGAGAATACAGTGGCGTGGACCAGCAGTGGAGAATTCCAAGTCCAAAAAACGATTGGCATTTTCAAGGAAAGTAAGAAATCATCCTGCATATATGAAATATTGGGAAAAAGGTTGTTACTAATAATTCTCAAGCGACCCCTCTGGTGAGACTAGGTTTCTCTGGGGATGTGTGGAGCAGGGTGTATGTACCGCGTGAGCACATCCCACCCTTCAGACTCCTTCAGCTCCTGTCTACTGTAGCAGTCAGAGGGCAACTCCGGTCCTCATCTCCTCTGAGCGACCCACTCACTCATTCATTCACTCGTTAACTCATTCACTCACTCACTCATTCACTCATTCACTCCTTCACTCGCTCACTCACTCATTCACTCACCCTTTTACTCACTTGCTCATTCATTTACTCATTCACTCACTCATTCACTGACCCATTCACTCACTCACTCACTCATTCACTCACCCATTCATTCACTCATTCATTCCCTCATTCACTCACTCAGTCATTCCCTAACTCACCCTTTCACTCACTCACCCATTCACTCATTCACTCACTCATTCACTCACTCATTCACTCACTTATTCACTCACTCACTCATTTCCTCATTCATTCACTCAATCATTCACTCACTCAAATCATTCACTCATTCACTCACTCATTCACCTCTTCACTCACTCATTCACTCATCCTTTACTCACACACTCACTCATTTATTGACTCATTCACTCACTCACTTGTTCATTCACTCACTCAATTCTTCACTCCCTCATTCACTTGTTCGCTCACTGACTCATTCACTCACTCTTTCCCTCACCCATTCACTCACTCACCCACTCATCTGTTCACTCACTCATTCACCCACTCACCCATTCACTAAGTCACTCATTCATTCACTCACTCACTCATTCATTCACTCACTCACTCACTCATCACTCATTTATTCCCTCGGTCACTCACTCATTCACTCACTTATTCACTTGCTTATTCACTCACTCATTCACTAAGACGCTCATTCATTCACTTACTCACTTATTCACTCACCCATTCACTCACTCACTCATTCACTCATTGACTCCCTTGGCAATTCATTCACTCACTCACGGTCACTCATTCAGTCATTTACCCACTCACTCACTCATTTCTCCTTCCCTCATCCACTCACTCACTCATTCACTGACTGACTCACTCACTCACCCATTCACTCATTTACTCACTCATTTACTCCTTCACTCACTCACTCACTCCCTCCTTCATTCATTCATTCAGCAGCACCCATGACAGGTTCACTCTGTCCTGGGCTCTGCTGTTGCCCTGGGACTGCAGCAGGGAATAGTGAAAGATCTCTGAATCCACGGCATTCACAGTTCAGCCGGGGGACCTTTCGAGAAGCCCAGCAGATAGGTGAAATGCCCCATATGTGACACTGACGAGGATGTTTTAAGAGCAGCAGGGAGGGAACAGGAGTGTGCATGGAGCCCAAAATTTCTAAGAGGGTGATCTGGGGAGGCCTCACCGTGCAGGAGACCTTGCAGGACAGACCTGTGGAAAGTGGGCAGAGTCGGTAGGGAGAGGAGGGCCTGGGTTGAGGAAAGAGCAGGCTAGGCCTGAGGTTGTCGGGTGCCTGCATGGGCCTCTGGGCAGCACCAGGATCTGAAGGGACCGGAGGACAGGCCAGTGTGGCTTGTGTGGGGTCTGTGACTCCGAGTCAGCAGAGAAGATGCCTGAATTACATCCTGATAGGTGCACCCTGACTTTGAAGCTGAGGACACCCGAGACATGGAGGTGGGGTGGAGGTTGGGGCAGAGCAGGGGATGAGGAGGGAGCCTGTTCCGGTCCAGGTCAAAGGTCGTGGCCTGGCCCTAGTGGCTCCAGATGCAATGAAGAGCCAATGGGGACTTTCCTGAGGGACTTAGATGCCAGGGTGGAAGAGCACTGCAAGGCTTCAGCCTGAGCCCCTGGGAGGATGGAGTCACCAGGAGCTGAGGTAAGGAAGATTGAGCGATGGGGGGTTGTGTGGGGGGTGCAGAGGCCTGAGCTCAGTTTGGCCCCTGCAGATTTGAGATGCCCACTCCATGCACAGGCCGAGACAGCAGAGAAGGGGAAGAGGCTGCAGCTCAGGTAGCCCTGGGATGTGCAGCCCCACATGCTGGGGCACTGGGTCATGGTGTCCTCATGGCTGGTAGCTGCTTCCCTCCTGGGATGCCAGAACTCCTTTAGGGCACATCGGCAACTCCTGCGCTCACCACTGAGGGGAAGTGGGAAGGGCAGCTGTCCCTATGCATGTTCTCCTTCACCTTGTCCTAGGCAGGTCCCAGGCAGCACCACCCTCCCAAGTGGCTCCCCTTGGCCGCTGTCTCTAGTGTTCACAGCCAGACCCTAGAAGAGGGCTGGACTCAGCGGCTCACTTCTGATGAATAGAACCAGGCAAAAGAGATGGCGGTCTCTCCTGAGATTGGATTGGGAGGAGCTGAGGTTCTGTCCACTGGAACTCTCCCCCTGGCTCTTGGTAGGTGCTAGTTCTGGCAAAGCCAGTCACCCGCCCAGGGCAGAGGGCAACCTGAAGCTGATGCCACAGAGAGACTGGGGCCTTCAGTCCAACAGCCTGCAAGCAACAGAATCCTGCCAGCAACACAGAAGTGAGCATGGAAGCAGCTCCTCCCCTGATGAGCCTGAGCCTTCAGAAGACACAGCAGCCCTAGGCAGACACCTGCTGCAGCCCTGGAGAGCCCCTGGGGCAGAGGGCCCAGTGAAGCCTGCCTGAACTCCTGGCCCAAGGAGTAATCATTCCTGGGGTATAAGTGTGTGCTGGTGTGGGCCTTTGGAGTAATCTGTCAAGGGACAATAAAGAACAAGCACACACCTCAGGTCCTACTGGGTGGAAGCTGTACGGTCAGCACGGCATGTAATATCTTCCTCTTAAATTAGAAGATTCATTGCTAAGGCCAAAGTTAAAAAAAAAAAACAAACAAAAAACTCTAGTTGTAGCAACATTGAAATACATGACTTTCAAAAAAAAAAAAAAAGCCATAGCTATTCTTTTCCATCTTTGCTACAGGTATATATTAATATATGTTAATTCCCTGACTGACTGAGCAATGGGCCAAACTCATAAGAACAGATGTGTGAGGACCGTCAGTGACCACCCTGACCCCAGCCCTTATACACAGACAAACTTTTGAACATAATCCGTAACCTTGGGGGTCTTGACACTCTAAATTTTATTGTTTTTCATTAGCTATTTCTATTCCCTAAACAATACCTGTTCATCGCAGAGAAAAATGGCATTGCCTATACTGAGCAAAAGAAAGGAAATAAAATGCTCAGAAACATTTACATATGTATGCAGACTCACACACACACACACACACACACACACACACACACACACACACGCACGCACTCACACACAGGCTCGCACTGCGTCTAGGCCTGCCTTTTCACTTATTTGTATGTCCTGAACATATTTCCATGTCAGTAGACACATATCTTTGTAGCGGTAACAGCAACTAAATATTATTGCAGCGCATATTTTTACCATCATTTATTTAACTCATCATGTTTGAACTGTTAGGTTGTATCTATCATTTTCTGTATTACAGACAATTTGATGACAAATGACCAATCCCCTAATGTTCAATATAAAAATATCAATTGTATAAGGAGACAACGGGTATTTGGCTAAAATAAAATTCAGTGTGGCCCACCTTCTCCACATGTAACATGCTCTAAAAAGGCATGAATAATTAAATTAGCCCTTCTATTCTCCAGCACAGATCCTGAGCCCAACTGTGGGTGCAGGTGCTTAGAGCCTCGGTCTGCTCTTCTGCCCGCCAGAAGGCAAAGGCCACTCAACTGTCACCTTAATTAAGACAGCCAGGATTCGCCTCTCCCTTTTAATTAATAGAATAATGCTGAGGTTCACTGCCTGAGAGCAGCGCTCTCTGACTTTGCATTCATCAGGATAACCTAGGTGGTTTGTTTAAAAATACACATTTCCTGGCTGAGCTCCCAGAAACTGGACTTCAGTGGTTTAATGGGGGTGTGCATAGGACAGGTGATTCTGAGGACCACGAGGGGTTAGGAATTTCGCCGTTAATTCTGGCCAAGGGAGAGATTAGACCATCCAGCATTGTCTGCAGCATATATATTTTTTTCCTCTTTTGCAATGAATATTTGATGCTCAGCGGGATGAGCCCCAGGATGAGGCACACATCCAAGAAAAATCCATGCCTCTCCATCTTTTCCCCAGGATTGCCCTTTGGTGAGACTCTCCTTTGCGATTGCTTCACTTTCCCGGGTTCATAGAACAAACCTCTTCTTAGTCTCTTTTGTTGTTTCCTATCTGTTCAACAAACACCCACTGCGCAGGACCATCCTCCGGAAAGCCCTCGAGTGGGGCCGTTTGGGAGCCCTTCTTCGTGGGGTGAGCACTGAAGGAACCGGGATCCCATAAGCCCGTGCTTTTGTAGGGGCTGCTCCCTGTCCCATCGCAGGTAACTGGCACCAGGCTGTTAAGCTGTGGATGGGCAACTGGCACAGCGCTTTGGATGTGCGTATTTCAGCACGTGGAGTTGGCCGGTGAAGTCAGCCGAGGTCGGCACAGCGTACAGCAGCGCGCCTGTCCGTAGGGAGGAAGGGTCGTCCCGCCTCCCCGCCAGCTCAGTCCCGTTGCGCTTCCTCCTATCCCACTCTGACTTTCGCGCGCCCATGCGTCTCTGAGTGTAGCGCCCCGATACTCTCCCCCACCCCAAGGATTCTTCTCCCCACGGGACGAGCTGGGGGCCCGGGAGCGCCACAGACCCCGTGGACCCGGGAAATCGCAGCTTCGTCATAGCTAAGCTCGCCGCGCTCAGCTTTTCCCACCACCTGGAGGATCCACTCTCCGTGCGTCCTTCCCGACCTCAGGCTGCAGAGAAAACGTGGTGGCGGGGATCGAGGAAGCCGCGCGCAGAGGCTCCTAGCGCAGCCCCAGGAGGAATCCTGCCGCCAACAAGAAGCTGTGCGCGCGGCCGGGCTCGGCGCTGACAACAGCCGGATCTACCGGGCCTGCCGCGAGCCTCCGCGTCCAGGTGGGGTCTCCACGCCCCAATTCCACCCCGCCCCGCCATCGGCGCTCCCCGCAAGTGCGGGGTTTCCACCGGCCCCGGCGTTCGCGCCCACTCACGGTCTCCCTTGCCCCCCCCCGCCCCCCGCCCCGGGAGATGCTCCCGGCGTTCTATTCCGCCCTGCCTTGGCCCGCCCAGCGAACGATGTGACCCCGCCCCCCTGCGGTCTCCCCTCCCCCGGTCGCTGCCCCTGCCCCCACCTGTGGCGCTCCGGGCATCTCTAAAGGCCCCAACCAGAGTCCTCCAACCCACCCGCGAGGCTAGCGCACCGGCAACGCGGCCCCACCCCCAGGGACTCCGCCCACTTGTGGTGCTACCCCCGCCTCCGCGACCTCACCCACCGCTAGCGCGGCAGCCACCTACGACGACCCCTGCGTAAGTCCTCCTGCCCACACCCGGCCCCGGCCAGCCCCTGCCCCTTTCTCTGCCCCTTTCCCTGCCCCTGCCCCTGCCCCTAGCCGCGCCCCACCCCCGCAGCCCCTCTTGTGCGCTTGGGCCCCGCCCGTCAAGACCCTTTGACGCTAGGGCCGGGCGGGGGCGCGGGCGGGGCAGCTTTTCCGAGTCGGGCGCGCGCCGGCAGGGTATCCATTGCCTGCTGCGCACCCGGACTAGCGGCTGCCCTCGGCCTCCTCGCCTTGGACGCGGACGACTCCCGGGCCCCCAAGGGCTCCTTGCGGAAGTTCCTGGAGCACCTCTCCGGGGCCGGCAAGGCCATCGGCGTGCTGACCAGCGGGGGACATGCTCAAGGTGCGCGCCCCCCTCCGGGCGGCGAGGGAGGGACGGACGGAGAAGGGGAGAAGAGGGAGAAGGGGAGAACAGGGCAAAGGGGATGGGGGAACCGGGCAGAAGAGGGGGAAGCGATGGGAGGACCCGGGGAAAGGTGGGGAAGCGATGGGAAGAACTGGGGAGAAGAGCGGGGAAGCGATGGGAAGAACTGGGGAGAAGCCCGTGCCCGGGAGCGGCAGGGATACCTGCGGGGCGGCGGGAGCCGGCAAGGCAGCCCCGGGGTCCTTGCCGGGTGGGGCGGAGGAGGAAGGAACATGGCGATAGGAACCTCCATTCGGAAAATAGTGAGCTTTCCACCCTCTCCGGTTTATGTTTTAAATTGAGCCTGGTAGAGGGGGTCGCCTGGAGCACCTTCCGGGGTCGTTCTGCCTCTGAGCTGTAGGATGGGGCCGGGCTTCCCCTCCGAATCCTGGGTACAGCGCGATCACTTCTTAAGTTGCCCCCGCCCCCCAACTCCGCCCCACGCCACCCCCCAGCTTGTCGAGGAAGAAACGGCCGGGATCCGGCGGGCCTCCTGTCGCCTCGGGCCCTCCGCGGCGTGGGCGGGGTCCCGGCTGCTGCAATGCGGGAAACGGCAGGGGTGCTCTGGGTTCCCGCCTAGCGTCTCCGAGGCAGTCCGGCAGCCCCTCGCGTTTCCGTTGGAAGATTTTAAAAAAGGGTTTCCTGCGCTCGCATGTGCTGTCGCCTTCCGGCTCGTGACAAAACCGAAAACTAAAATGGGTCCCAGGCCCTCCCCGCCAGCCTCCGCGGACGGGAATGACCAGGAAGCGGGGACTCCCGGACGTCAGCGGCGCCGCAGCGCGGGCTCTGGGCTTCCCCTGTCCTGTAATGTGGAAAGGGCTCTCCAGGAGGGGCCGAGCCTGGGCCCACGACGCAGGCGCTCCGGGAGGACATTTAACATTGAAGAGCGAGAGGTGGTGGAGACTGCGCTCCCCAGGCCCCGGGTGCACGTAGGGGCACCGGTGCCCAGGTTCAGGAGGGTGAGGCCTTCTTGGCCAGGTAGCCTTGTTAAATCTATCTGAAAATCACAGATAACTAAGTATCAAGTCGTCACAGATCATTTTAGTATCCTGAATGAGATGGCTACGGAAAACATGAAAACATCGTTACTGGTTACGTGCATGATGCATCCAAAACATTGTTACCTACACAGTGGCAGCACTGATATTTGTGGGCTTTTGAACGTGTGGACTGGAGTGTTAAGAGCCCTTCAGAGTTATGACAGTAGTTTGATTTGAATGTTCTTTTCTTGGCGAATAAATGCTGTACATTGAATTTACCCAGGAAACTAGGAAGGTGAACCCACACGAAGGACACAGGCCTGTGGGCTGCTCCAGGCGCCCTTAGGGCGTTGCAGGGCCTGAGCCATGCGCTTCCTGCTCAGCCTCCTGAGAGCCATGACGGCGTCTCTGTTCTGCCTCACACTGGACCCGCTAGTTTCATATTCTTGTTATGGTTCCGAGGCTACAAGCGGTTGGATTCTGTGAGACACTCTCTGTCTTCCTCCTCCGGCTGCTTTCAAATGGGTCGTCTTTTTTTAGAACTGATTTTTTAAGCAGTGATTGATGGGGTGAGTTGTAGTGCTGTCCTGAACTGCAGAGGGAGCGCACTGAGGAACCTGGGTTTTGATGCTGTGCACATCAGCAGAGTCACCAGCCCAGGGCCCTGTCAGTCCCATTATTAAGCTCATTTCTTGCTCTTGTCATCGTTACTCAGACGCCTTAAAAAAAAAGCAAACTCCTGCTTGCCGTCACTGGCTGAGTTTGGCAAATGGGTGTTTACCCTGGAAAGAGGGGCATTTTGTCCTCTGGAACGTCTAAGGCGCCCTTTGGTGAGGTGGTCTGTTTCTGACCACTCTATCCCGTGGGCGTCCTTCCTACTTCCACCTTCCCTTTCCGAACGCCTCCGCCTCCAGGGCTTTAACTTTCCTTCTGTGTGTGCAAAGCAGAGGTTATGACTGTTGTGCCAGTGCCCTGTTTTTTCTTTCTTTCTTTCTTTCTTTCTTTCTCTTTCTTTCTTTCTTTCTTTCTTTCTTTCTTTCTTTCTTTCTTTCTTTCTTTCTTTCTTTCTTTCTTTCTTTTCTTTTCTTTTTTCTTTCTTTCTTTCTTTCTCTTTCTTTCTCTCTCTCTTTCTTTCTCTCTCTCTTTCTTTTTCTCTCTCTTTCTTTCTTTCTTTCTTTCTTTCTTTCTTTCTTTCTTTCTTTCTTTCTTTCTTTCTTTCTTTCTTTCTTTCTTTCTTTCTTTCTTTCTTTCTTTCTTTCTTTCTTTCTTTCTTTCTTTCTTTCTTCTTTCTTCTTTTTGCTGAGGGCCCAAAACTTGCTGCATCTCAAAAGAAGCAATTGCATCCATTTGTTCACGATGAGCATAAACTGCTCTTTAAGGGAGACTAATTGGTAAACCCGGCTGCTGTGGGTAGAAAGACAGAGGTGGCCGCGGAAGCAGGGCTCTGCCTCTTGGAAGCCTGCACAACCGTCCTGCTTTCTTTCTTCAATATCCGCGGGGGGGGGGGGGTTAATTTTAATAAGCCCTGGAAACCAACAAAGCAGGAAAGTGCTAAGACATTGAGGTGTGAGATTTAAAATGACAACCAGCAGCCTCTCATTCTTCCTTCACTGAGGAAGGAAGGAACCAGTTGCCTCTTCGTTTTGGGGCTGCAGGGTATGTTTGGCAGCGACACTGGCCCTTTGTGCTGTGTGACTCATGAATTGAGATAGTTCTTTACTAAGTGTTTTGTGCAGTAGGTATGAAAATGGGGAAAGAGGGAGCACTGTCCGGGGTGGAGAGGCGTGGAGAGACGCTGTGATACATAGCGAGTCCTTTTCTTCTGGGCTCCTGGTTTTCAATCTTTTTCTTCTTTTTTTCCTAACAGCTTGAAAGATGATTTTTGTGTCTTAATTAAAAGATTGAAGACTGTGGGTCAGACCCAAACTAATTCCATTGGCATCAAAGAAAAGGATTCTTTACATATTTATCTATAGGCATAATTAATTTTTTTATTTTTTGCTGAATTATCTGGTTAGTCAAATCATACATTAGAGAAGTAATATTAAAAATTAAAAAATAAAAAATGTATCTGTAAACATATCCCCCTTCCATTCCAGTCTTTGTCTCTGTGTAATTTTAGAACCTTGGGCCATGATGTACATAGAGTTTATATTCTTTTAATATCTTGCTACTTCATTGTTTTCATGTTTAATCTTTGGGTTGATGTATCACAGGTTACTTGACCGTTTCTTACAGGTGTTTGTTTTAGTTTTTTTTTTTCCCTTAACGCTAATGTAAATTTGAGTGTTTGGATGGTAGTTTTAGCAGAATTTAAGGCAGAGTCTCAGTTAGGGTGATGGATCGATTTATAGTCCCTAGTTTGAGGAGGGAGGTGGCAATATGCCCTTTCTTCTAAAATTGATATGTTAAATCACAATGGACATTTACATGATTTTGAGCACTTGGGACTCCCCTGGGGTTCACTGGTATTGCAAGGTCAGGGCTGGGGATCTTCTGCTGGAGAGGCCCCCAGCGTGCCCAGCGCAGGGTCCTGAGTGTGTTGCTGCAGGACAAGCTCTGGGCTTTGCCCTGCAGCGGCCGTCGCTCTGGGAAGAGCTGGCTGCTCCAGGAATGAGGCCTATGCTCTGAAGCTCACAGTCAGCAGACCAGCAAAGGTCAGCACAGATGACCTTATATGAATCATTCATTTAACAAGCATTCATGGAATACACATTCCATGCAGTTGGAACTTAGAGTGGAAGGCCATCAGTTCACTGTTGTCTCAGCAGAACTTTGTCCCTGGGTCCCTGTTGAACTTAGAGTGGAAGGCCATCTGCTCACTATTGTCTGAGCAGAGCTTGGTCCCTGGGTCCCTGTTGAACTTAGAGTGGAAGGCCATCAACTCACTGTTGTCTGAGCAGAGCTTGGTCCCTGGGTCCCTGTTGAACTTAGAGTGGAAGGCCATCAGCTCACTGTTGTCTGAGCAGAGCTTGGTCTCTGGCTCCCTGTTGTAGCCTCTGCTCCTAGGAGGTGCACGGTGAGTGTTGGGGGACCCTCCACAGGCACAATTGCTGAACAAGGACCCCTCCCAAGGGTGTCAGCCCTAGGCCCTGAGCTCTGAAGAGGAGGAAGGCATTCCTGGGGCCATCTCCCCTTCTGGATACTGAGCTCTGCACAGAGAGAAACTCTTCCACATTCACTGCAGTGAAGTTCATACTTTAGAGACGGAGGCCTGCCTTCCCCAGAATTTCCATGGCCACAGGTGGTGGCCGCACCATGCGACTGGTGTCTATGTTCCCTGGAATTTCCGTGGCCATAGATGGTGGCTGTACCATGTGACTGGGGTCTGCATTCCCTGGAATTTCCGTGACTGCAGGTGGTGGCTGCACCATGCGACTGGAGTCTGTGTTCCCCAGGATTTCTGTGACCACAGGTGGTAGCTGCACCATGCGACTGGAGTCTGTGTTCCCCAGGATTTCTGTGACCACAGGTGGTAGCTGTACCATGTGACTGAGGGTCTGCGTTCCCCTGAATTTCCGTGGCCATAGGTGGTGGCTGTACCATGGGAATGAGGGTCTCTGTTCTCTGGAATTTCCATGGCCATAGGTAGTGGCTGTACCATGCGACTGGGGTCTGCGTTCTCCAGAATTTCTGTGGCTGCCGGCTGTGGCTGCACCATGCGACTGGGGTATGCATTCCTCGGAATTTCCGTGGCCATATATGGTGGCTGTACCATGTGACTGAGGGTCTGCATTCCTTGGAATTTCCATGGCCATAGATAGTGGCTGTACCATGTGTCTGAGGGTCTGCGTTCTCTGGAATTTCTGTGGCTGCAGATAGTGGCTGTACCATGTGACTGAGGGTCTGCATTCCTGGAATTTCTGTGGTCGCACATGGTGGCTGTACCATACAACTGGGGTCTACATTCCCTGGAATTTCCTTGGCCACAGGCAGTGGCTGCACCATGCATCAGGTCCTCTGTCTCAGGAGTTGGTGCCATTGTCTCTGTTACTCCCTCGCCTGACACACAGAGGCAGTTCCTGACTTTATCACTCCCAGGAAACACACAGGCATCTGTTTTGGATCCTCGTTTTATTTCCCCATCACCTTTCTCATCAAAGGGAAATTCACATCCCTCTAAAGCTGAAAATGGTGTGGGGCCCCCTGGTGGTCTTTCCAAGGCATTATCAGCAGGTAAATTAGATCATGTGGGCCAGTGTACCTGAAATGAAAACAGAAAGGTAAGTCGTGTCACTAAGCTTTGGTGGGAGATTCAGGGTCTTTGTTAGTGGCAGAATCATCCAAAGTAAGTTGTTTGTTCACTGCAGATCTAGATGGTTGGCTGTGTCAGGATTAAACTTAGCCAGTGTCGACAGAGTGTCGCTTAATCCCTCACGGAAGCGTGTCAAGTACATTGAAGAATAGCTGCCAAGTCTGCTATTGTCGGGAGAGAGGCAGGTACGTCTCTCGCTTAGCCCAGTGCTGCAGGAGGCCAGGCTCACGTCAGGCTGTGCGTGTGAGTGGGTTGGATTTTTAGCACTCTGGGACGGTAAAGCACAAACATCTATTTTTAACTTGTGGGTGACCTTCTTCTGTGCTGCTTGAGTCTCTGTGGGCCTTTCTGTTTCCTTCCTGAGGAGTCTGTGCCGGGGTCCCAAGCGTTCTCTGGGCTGCACCTCCGCGCCTGCCCAGTGAGGAGCCTCCTCCTGGTGGCTGTGGGACTGGGCTGGGCCCACACTGACAGCATCGTCTGGGGTAAGCAAGCCCGTCCTTCCACACCTCAGTGTCCCCAGCTGTTGAACAGGGCTAATCAACTGACCGTCAGGATTAATGGGAATCAGATGCGCTCATCTCATAGCCCTGCTTGGTAAATAGCCACTTCCACTCTGTCCTCCAATGTGCTACTCTAGACTTTTTCTTTACCTCCATTTAGCCAGGTGATTCGAGGTGACAGTGACTATCAAGAGGGATGTACAGAGGAAACCAGTGGAAGAGAGCTCGAGGAGCAGACATGGGCGCAGGGAGCACAGTGCGGGGAGCACGGCTGCAGGGAGCATAGGCATGGGGAGCACAGATAGGTGTAGGGAGCATGGGCGCAGGGAGCACAGTGCGGGGAGAACGGGTGTGGGGAGCACGGGCGTGTGAAGCATGGGTGCGGGGAGCACGGGTGCTGGGAGCACAGGGCATGGAGAGCATGTGTGTACTTGCTCTGCTCTGACAGAGGCTGCCGAGCATGTACTCTGTGCTCAGATGGGTCAGAGCCTCAGTGCCTCTTTTTAAAAAAAAAAAAAAAATCTTTTTTTAAAGATAGGACTTCTGTCTTCCTGGTGGCCCCTTTTAGTCGATACTCTTTTAAGCCTGCTTTTCCAGAGAAAAGCTAGGAAGGATGGCCTATATAGGTTCCAGTCTGGGCATATCTGGAAGAATGGGTCTTTTTTAGGTTTGAGTCTGGCGTACCTGGGGACATCTTTGAACCTCCACTCAGAGTCCCAGAACCACGTGTAGAGGCTCCCCAAATGTCTGCTGGGACTTTCCCCTCTGCTCGCGGATGATGAAGAGCAGAACCTCACCCTGCCACGACCTCTGGGGTCCTCCTTCCTGGAGGGCAGTGCCTTGGTGACCAGCGTGTGTAGGAGTCTGAGCTGGCACCTTCGGGCTATGCTGTGCAGTGGGGGCTCATGCCATGGGGCATTCTTGTGTTCTGCACCGGGACTGGTGACGTTGGGCATCCTCGTGCAGTGTGGACCACATGAGGTGCACATGAGCCAGACAGCTCCCGGAATTTGGAGCCTGGCTCTGTCTCAGGCCACCCACCTGTCTGTGGCATTTTTGAGGGATTGTGGGGACCGTATGAGTCTGTGTCCCCACCCTCACTGGCTGGACACCTGTGCCAGGCTGGAGTTTTATGTTTCACCATCCCCTGTTCCGAGTTGTGTGAATATTTATTTTCATTACCTACTCTCATGAGCTTTCCTTTTTTTAAAAAAAAAAAATCGGAGACAGACTTTGAAGTCCCCTGGCCCCACCGTTCGTGGACCTAATGGTATTGCAGAAATTATGACTTCAATTATGTATAATAACTGGGGCTACTTTAAAAGTCATGTAAAGGAACAAGGTGGAGTAGCCATTTCAAGCTGTACATCATGCTGGATTCTTAAGTGAACATTATCAGGCTTTCAACACGTTTTCTCTTTTTATTTACTTTGGAGAATATAATGGATGCTCAGAAGCTGTTGGGATTTAGTAAGAGGAAGTTATCCTTAAGAAGCTATTTAAGCAAGGGGACAGTTGGAGTAAACGTAAATTATGAACACACACCTATTCCAAACCAGAGAAATAAAAGCATCAACTGTACTGGGGTTGAAACTTGGGTGCTAGTGTGTCTTTCCTGCCCACAGTGACTGTGGCAGTGCTGTGGGCAGGAAATTCTGGAAAGAAGACTTGGTGCCAGTGGTAATTTTTGTGACGATTCATTTGCTTTCAGCTCAAGTGACTATAGTCTTACTTGCAAATGGCTAGGTCTCCACCAATGGACCACAACACTGACATAGGACACATGAGAAATGACCCTTGGGTTTTTAACAATTATTATTTTTAATGGACACATTATAGTACATATCCATGGGATACAGTATGATATTTCAATACATGTTTTTCGTGTGTAATTAGCAACTCAGGGTAATTAGCATGTCCATCATCTCAAACATTTGTCATTTCTTAATGCTGGGAATATTTAAAATCCTCTCTTCTAGCTGCTTGAAAATATACAATAAATTGTAAACTATAGTCACCCTACAAGGCTATAGCACACTAACCCTTATTTTTACTATCTAGATGTAATTTTGTATCCATTAGACAACCTCTCCCTTTCTGCCTTCCCGCCGCCCTTTCCTGTCTCTAGAAGCCACTGTTCTACCTTCAGAGGGTAGAATATCATTTTCCTCATAGAGATCTTTAACCTTCTTGGTTAGATTTCTTCTGAGGTATTTTTATTTTTATTTTATATTTTTGTAGTTAAATGGGATTGCTTTCTTGATTTCTTTTTTCACTGGCTCATTGTTGGTCTATAGAAATGCTACTGATTTTTATATGTTGATTTTGCATTCTGTAACTTTACTGAATTTGTTTATCAGTTCAAAGAGATTTTTGCTGGAGTCTTTTTTTTTTTTTAAATATAAAAGAGCACATTGTCTGAAAACAGACAATTAGAGTGCCTCCTTTCCACTTTGGGTGCCCTTGATTTCTTTCTCTTGCCTGACTGCTCTTGACTAGGACGTTCAGTGCTGTGTTGAATAGGAGTGGCACAAGTGGGCGTCCTTGTCTTGTTACAGATCTCAGAGAAAAAGCTCTTAGTGTTTCCCCATTCCCCATTATGTTAGCTGTGGGTTTGTCACATATGGCCTTTATTGTGTTGAGGTATTTTTCCTTCAGTGCCTCTTTTGTTGAGACTTTCTATCATGAAGCAGCGTTGAATTTTATCAAATGCTTTTTCTGTATCTATCGAAATGATATTATGGTTTTTGTCCTTAATTCTGTTGATGTGATGTAGCATGATTATTGATTTGTGTTTGATGAGCAATCCTTGCATCGTGGGATGAATCCCACTTGATCATGGTGTATAATCTTTTAGATTTGCTGTTGGATTCAGTTTGTTAGTATTTTGTTGAGGATTTTTGCATCTGTGTTCATCAGGGATATTGACCTACAGTTTTCTCTTTTTATTGTGTCCTTGTCTTATTTTGGTATCAGGGTAATGCTGGTCTTGAAGAATGAACTTGGCAGGATTCCCTCCTCTTCAATACTTTTGGAATAGTTTGAGAAGAATTGAAACAAAAATCTGTAGAATTCAGCTGCGAAGTCACCTAGTTCTGGGCTTTTCTTTGTTGGGAGACTTTTTATTATTACTTAGTCATACATGTTACTCATTATTGGTCTGTTTTAGGATTTCCGTTTCTTCTTGGTTCCATCTTGGTAGGTTGTACGTGTCCGGGAATTTATCCATTTCTTCTAGGTTTTCCAATCTGTTGACATATAGCTGTTCAAAATAGTCTGTAATGATCCCTTGTATTTCTGTGGTATCAACTGTCATTCTCCTTTTCTGTTTCTAATTTTATTTCTTTCGGATTTCTTTTTGTTTGCTTAGTGTAGCTAATGGTTTGTCTATTTTATTTATCTTTTCAAAAAACCAACATTTTTTTCTTCATTTTTATATTTGTTAGTTTCAAGTTTATTTAGTTCCTCTTTGATCTTTGTTATTTCTTTTCTTCTACCACTTTTGGATTTGATTTGTTCTTGCTCTTCTAGCTCATTGCAGTTCGTTGTTAGGTTGTTTATTTTAAATCTGTTTTTTAAATGTAGGAGTTTATTGTTATAAACTTTCCTCTTAATACTGCTTTTGCTGTATACCATAAACTTTGATATGTTGTGTTTCTGTTTTCATTTATTTCAAGAAATTTTTAAATTTCCTTCTTAATTTCTTCATTGACCCATCGGCTATTCAAGGGCATATTGTTTAATTTCTATGTATTTATACAGTTTTGAAAGTTCTCCTTGTTGTTGATTTTTTTTTAAATTAAACTTTGTGTTCTAGGGTACATGTTCACAATGTGCGGGTTTATTACATATGTATTCACGTGCCAAGTTGGTATGCTGCACCCATTAACTCATCATTTACATTAGGTATATCTCCTAATGCTATCCCTCCCCCCTCCCTCCTCCCCCCTCCCCACAACAGGCCCCAGTGTGTGATGTTTCCTTTCCTGTGTCCAAGTGATCTCACTGTTCATTTCCCACCTATGAGTGAGAACATGCGGTGTTTAGTTTTCTGTCCTTGCGATAGTTTGCTGAGAATGATGGTTTCCAGCTCCATCCATGTCCCTACAAAGGACATGAACTCATCCTTTTTTATGGCTGCATAGTATACCATGGTGTATATGTGCCACATTTTCTTAATCCAGTCTGTCATTGATGGACATTTGGGTTAGTTCCAAGTCTTTGCTGTTGTGAATAGTGCCGCAATAAACATATGTGTGCATGTGTCTTTATAGCAGCATGATTTATAATCCTTTGGGTACATACCCAGTATTGGGATGGCTGGGTCAAATGGTATTTCTAGTACTAGATCCTTGAGGAATGACCACACTGTCTTCCACAATGGTTGAACTAGTTTACCGTCCCACCAACAGTGTAAAAGTGTTCCTATTTCTCCACATCCTCTCCAGCACCTGTTGTTTCCTGACTTTTTAATGATCACCATTCTAACTGGTGTGAGATGGTATCTCATTGTGGTTTTGATTTGCATTTCTCTGATGGCGAGTGATTATTGTTGCAGGACTAGCCTCAGACAAAACATGATGGGAGGCTACATGTATCAGCTAACAGAACAAAACGTTTTACACTGCTTTCTCAAACAATGTCTGGAATTTACAGATAACACTAGTAGTTTTGGTCAGGGGTTAATATTATTATTATTATTTTAACCACCAGGGCCAGGTGGTGGTGCCAAGGTCGTCTAGCTATTTATCTTACTTCTGTTTCTTTCTAACTTTTTGTTTTCTCCCCCTTCTCCTGTCTTATAAACTAGGGAAAAGGGGAGACGGGGAAAAGCTGGGAAAGACAACAGGAGAAGTGGTGGTCTCATTCTATATTATGAGCATTTTTTCATGTCTCTATTGGCTGCATAAATGTCTTCTTTTGAGAAGTGTCTGTTCCTTGTTGTTGATTTATAGCTTTATTCTGTTAGAGTCTGAGAATATCCTAGATGCTATTTCAATTTTAGAAAAAAATGTATTGAGAATTCTTTTGTAGCCTAGCATGTGGTGGATTCTAGAGAATGTTCCATGTGCTGAGAAGAATGTGCGTTTTGTATCTGTTGGATGAAATGTTCTGTAAATGTCTGTTAGGTCCATTTGGTCTACACTGGACTTTAAATTTGATGTTTTGTTGTTATTTTTTGTCTAGATGACCTCCAGTACTGACAGTGGGATTTTGAAGCTCCTACTATTGTTGTGTTGGTGTCTCCCTGTCTCTCTCTATACATATATATGTATATATAAATTTATTTGAGACAGAGTTTTGCTCTTGTTGCCTAGGCTGGAGGGCAGAGGTGCAATCTCAACTCATTGCAACCTCCACCTCCTGAGTTCAAGTGATTCTCCTGCCTCAGCCTCCCAAGTAGCTGGGATTACAGGCATGTGCCACCATGCTGGGCTAATTTTTTGTATTAGTAGAGACAGGGTTTCACCATATTGGCCAGGCTGGTCTTAAACTCCTGACCTCAGGTGATCCACCTGCCTCCACATCCCTCCCAAAATGCTGGGATTATGGGCGTGAGGCACCGCGCCCGACCTCTCTCTCTATTTAGATCTACTAATATTTGCTTTATATATCTGAGTGCTTTGTTGTTGGGTGCACATATACTCGTAATTGTTATATCCTTTTGCTATTTTGATCTCTTTATTATATAATTACCTTTTTGTCTCCTTTTTACAGTTTTTGACTTAAATTGTGATTGATCTGAAATAAATATGGCTACTCTTGCTTACTTTTGATTTCCATTAATGTGGAATGTGTTTTTCCATCCCTTCACATTTAGTCTATGTGTGTCTTTGCAGCTGAACTGAGTTTTTTGTAGGCAGCATATAGTCGGTTTTTCTTGTTTTAAATTCATTCAGGCCGTCTCTATCTTTTAATTGGGAATCTTGGGATTATTTTGCTATTGATATCACAGTCCAGACATTAAGATTTTCTCACTTAAGTCGCTTGTACACAAATTAATATGAAGAGGAAGTAGAGTTTTTCTTTTGTCCTTTTGAAGAGAGTGATGGATTATTATTTTGACTTCATGCAAGTGAGGGACTCACCATGCCTGTTGGGATTTTAGAATTTCTTTCCTGTTATTAGGAACAGCAATGATCCGTAATGGGTTCCTGGAATCATCCAGTGATGGTCTGAATATCTTAAAAGTTTCCTTTCATGTCTCATTTTCTATTTCTCCCCTAGTAGCCATGCACCCGGGGCAGGACATGGCCTTACATTTCCTTGGTTTCTTGATGATTTCTTAGGTTTAGTGTTTGACACAGTTAGGATTCTGGATAAAATCAGCCCTTCTGGGAAGTGTGTAAGTCAAACAAGGACTTTCTGGTGGCGTTATACAGGTTTCCCATGCCCCGTGAGTACAGGAATAGCCCCCTGGGGAAGGAGAATGGGCACATGATGGCAGGGAGCCATTCTTGGATGGTCCCATCGTTCTGCAGGAATTGTCATGCAGGAAGAAGAAGCACATGGCGACTGAGCTGGTAGTGATTCTGCTGATAGTTTTGATCGTTATGATTTGCTCCTGAAAGGTGATGTGGGATGAACTGCAATATTTAGAATGCTGACATTCCTTGAAACAAAGATATAGAAAAAGGCTTATAATTGCATGATGCCTTGTAGTTTTCAGCTGCTCTCATGTGGATCCTTTTTCGTCCTTCTGAAATGGTTTCCCAGGAGAGAGCGTTGTTCTTCGTGTATAGATGAGGAGCCTGGGTTTCAAATGGTTAGGAATTCAGTGCACGCATTGGAATCTTTAGTTTCCTGGAACATTTTCTATTCAAGTATAGACCACATGGCCTCTAAAGGCTGGCTCATTCTTAACACCGCGAATGGGGATCCAGCCTCACCTCTGGGGTGGGTGGCAGGAACTCCACAGCCATCCTGGGTGCTCTGGGGTGGGGTGGCTGAGCTGTGGCAGCCCCTCCCAGCTGAGCAGCAAGGCTGGGGAAAGCTCATTCCATTCCCCTTGGTTCTAACCAGGTAGAGGCTTACACTGCACATTTCCTTAGCTGGGAACCTTTAGAACTTTACATTTAAATCTAGTCTGTGATCCAGGGGGTAGACACATGGGTATTCACTGTACAATTCCTACATTTTTTGTATATTTAAAAAATTTTTTTATGTGTCGTGGATGACAAAAGAAATGAGACCCCTTTGAGTTAGCTTTTCTGTACAGCATCTTCTAGAATCAGGAGGCTGGACAGGGTTTAGTTTCATCAGAAATCTGAATCTTTCTGGTCAAGAGACGGCACTATTAAGTTCTTGGTTGTGTGGTTTCTGGGAAAGAAATATTCTAAATGAGTTCCAGGAATCACCTCTGTGGGATTTCTACAGGAAAAGTGACCACTCTTGAAGCTTCGCTGTCACTAACAAGAATAATGGTGACGGTTTCTAAGCTGTCTCCAGCCAATCTTTAGTTCTTTTATGCAGAGTGCTTTTATTCCAAGTGAAGTGCCCTTCTGTTTAATAGTGACCTCCAGTTATTACAGGGATTGCAGCTGCATTTGATGGACGTGAACCTGCTCATCTCTGGCTCCCCAGCTTCGCCTCTGGGGTGCGTGGCAGGAGCTCCACAGCCATCCTGAGTGCTCTGGGGTGGGAAGTCTCTAGGGGGAGTGGACAGTGCATGGCCGGGACGTTCCTGTCCGACGTTCCACACTGGTGTATGGGCGTCTCTGCCCTGTTTCCTCCGTCCGTGCGTCTGTGGCGTTTCCTCTGTTCGTGCATCTGTGGACTGTTTTCTCCGTGTGTGCCTCTGTGGCACGTTTTCTCCGTCCATGCGTCTGTGGCGTTTCTTCCATCCGTGCGTCAGTGGCGTTTCTTTCGTCCCTGCGTCTGTGGCACTTTTCCTCCCTCCGTGCGTCTGTGGCACTTTTCTTCCCTCCATGCGTCTGTGGTGTTTCCTCCGTCCGTGCGTCTGTGGTGTTTTCTCCGTCTGTGGATCTGTGGCGTTTCCTCTGTGAGTCTGTGGCCTGTTTTCTCCATCCACGCTGAAGGCCGTCACTTCTCTCTAGTCACCACTTACTGATCGCTCCCTGTGTGCTGAGCCTGTGTCAGGCGTGTGGCGTGTGTCACCTGTGTGGCAGGGGTTTGCGTGACACACAGGGACACACGCTTGGGGAGCTGCAGTGATGGGGTCATAGCCACGCAGCTCAGCCCTCGGTCTGAGGGTCTTGGTACCCACCCAGCTCTTCCCGAAGCAGCCTCGGGGCAGATCCCAGCTCTGCTTTCTCTCCTCGAGGTACCTCATGAGGTAAACTAAGCAAATCGAAAGTAGGAAACAGTTGTGAAATGAGGCCTGGGTTCAAGTGTGTGTGTTCATTACTCTTTACATGTTTACTTCACGTACCCCCAATGATATACTTTCCAGCTGGTATAACAATTAATTACCAGCCATTACTGGTACAAAATTCCATGAAGGATATTTGAGGAGGGCATAGTCTCAAAAACATGCTTGATTTTCACAGTTGTGATTTGCATCATAAAGCTGTCAGGACTGTGACTTTCTTTTGTTATCTTATTTTTATTTTTAGACCCTTGGGAGGAAGTTATTTAGTGATTACTTATAATTGTGAAAATAATGTAATGATTACAGAATCTCATTAGAATAAATACTATATTTTCTGTTCCTTATGTCAATGAAATCATCTTAATCCAGGCCGATGTTGGCAGGAATTGTCACGTTTAAAATGGGTAAGATATTTATGTGATGTGACGACCTCCCGTATTGTCTCTGGAACATATCAGAACTTTCATCTCAATTCTCACTTGTTGACACCCTACCTTGTTTTGTAATTATTCTTGTTTGCATCAGAATCTTGAATCCACGTACCTGAGATGATACTTACGTATGCATGTACGCATGCATGTGTGTGCATGTGTGTATGCGTGTGTATGTGCGTGTCCACATGTCCATGTGCACGTGTATATGCATGTATGTGTGTGCATGTGTACGTGTGTATATGAGTGTACGTGTATGTGCATATGCGTGTGTATGCATGTATGTGTATATGTGTGCATGCATGTGTGCTCATGCACACACGTGTATGTGTGTATGTGTATGCACATATGTACACGCGTGTGTACATGTATAGGTACGTGTATGCATGTGTATGCATCTGTGTGCACACAGATATACCTTTTCCTTTCATACAGGCTGTTTTGAGTATTGCTGTTAGGCAGTGACAACTTTCTGTTTCCTCAGTCAGAAAATGGGTAGCTCATCATTAATAAAGATGAGCATTCAACATCAAGAATAACTAAATACAAATGAAATTGTCATATTAAATAAATAAATTCCAAAACAAAGGCAATGTTCTGTACTATGTGTTCACATTGAACTTTCTTATAAAAATTGGTGTGAATGTTTCCCACTTATTGGAAATCACATGACTAGTTTAAGCCAAAACGTGGAATATTAATTAATTCTGTTTTCAGATCACTTTTGCATATTTATGATTGATCTGTTCTGCTGTTCTGGAAGCTCTGAAAACCACTCTGTCTTACTCTAGCTGGTGCCACGGTTGTGAGAATTCAGGGAAACAAGGTGTTTGCCAGTTTAAGTATTTTAGATCTCAAACTGCCTCTTTTCTGCATCATAAACCAGTCTTAAAGAAAGACATAGTGTGAGTTGTAGTGGATTATGTCAGTTTTATTTTCTGTGGCTGAATTATCACTCTACATTGTGAATTAATGTTATTTTTCAGATCGTCTTTATAACACAGGGAGGTTCTCCAGTGTTGAGTGCAGGTTCAGTGAAAGTACTAACACTGTTACTACGGACTTAAACAGACTTGTTTTCTGAGGTGATAACCTTGGAGTCAGGCATTCAGTGTCCGCCCATCTCTTGGTTCCGAGTTCTCGGTCGCCTCCCGCTCTCCTCTCCCTGTACCCTTACTACTGTCTTACCTTCTTTTTGACTCCTAGGCCCTCGGAAGATGGTGTGTTGGGGGCAGGTGCCTGCTGTGAATCTTTGATAACTTTGGGAGAGAACTTTTTCTTTGGAGCAAGACCCCTCTCAATAAACTTTCAGTAGCCTGAGTATCATCTGTTGTGTGAACTATTTGTGGAAAATGTTCAGCATTTTTCCTTGGATTTTGATTGATCTTTCTCCACCTGCCAGTTTCTTCTCAGTTTGCCATGTCTGTACCCTCACCAACCCGTTCCAGCCTGGTTACGTGTAAAGTATTTGAAGCAGAGCTCTGCAGATGAGAGAGTGTGTGTCACCACCCGAGTTCTCTTCCTGGCCTCTGAGTGTCGGTTGTGTTTTGTTCCGAGGGACGACTCTGAGGCTCCTGGCCCCTGTTTTGGAGTACCCCACACTAAAGTGGGTGTAAAATGAAAAATGGGTTTATGCTGTATTATTATAATTCATAGAGTAGATGATAAAAATGCTTGAATCTGAACAGCAACTGAAAATGAGGACATGGTACCAGTTTGGATGTTGGACGACTTTCTTGAAAAAAGTTTTCATCAAATTTAGAAACTGTGCGTGTGCTGTTTTCTATTTCATACTTAGAATCTGTATAGTGTGTGTTGTATGAATGTGTTGTATGAGTGTGTTGTGTTGTATGTGAGTTGCATGGGTTGTATGTGTGTTGTATGTGCATATTGTGTTGAGTTGCACTTATTGTACGTTTGAGTGTTGTGTGTTGTATGAGTGTGTTGTGCGTGTATTTGTGAGTTGCATGCTTTGTATGTTGTACGAGTGTTGTGTGTTGTATGTGTGTATGTGTATGTCGTATATGAGTTGCATGTATTGTGTGTGATGTATGAGTGTTGTGTGTTGTATCAGTGTGTTGTACATGTGTTTACAGTGTGTTGTACATGGGTTGCATGTGTTGTGTGTTGTATGAATGTTGTGTGTTGTGAGTGAATTGTACATGTATTTGTGTTGAGTTGCGTGTGTTGTGTGCATGTTGTATGTGTTATATGTTGTATGAGTGTGTTGTACGTGCATGCTGTGTTATGCGTGAGTTGCATGTGTTGTATTGTTGTATGAGTGTATTGTATGTGTATGTTGTGTTGTGAGTTGCACATATCGTGTGTACGTTGTATGAGTGTTGTGTTGTATGAGTGTGTTGTACGTGAATGTTGTGTTGAGTTGCGTGTGTTGTGTGTGTTGTACGTGCATGTTGTGTTGAACGTGAGTTGCATGTGTTGTACGTGAGCTGTATGAGTGTGTTGTGTGTGTATGTTGTGAGTTGCATGTATTGTATGTATGTTGTATGAGTGTTGTGTGTGCATGTTGTGTTGTGAGTTACGTGTGTTGTGTGTTGTATGAGTGTTGTGTGTTGTATGAGTGTGTTGCATGTGCGTGTTGTATGTGAGTTGTGTGTTGTGTGTGCTGTATGAGTGCATTGTACGTGCGTGTTGTGTTGTATGTAAGTTACGTGTGCTGTATGTGTGTATGAGTGTGTTGTACGCACATGTTGTGTTGTGAGTTGCATGTATTGGTTATGTGTCGTATGAGTGTGTTATAAATGCACATTGTGTTGTGAGTCACATGTATTGGGTATGTGTTGTATAGGTTGTGTGTGATTGTGTGCATTGTGTGTTGTCAGTGTTGTATAAGCCCATTGTACATGCGTGTTGTGTTGTGTTGCATGTGAGTTGCATGTCAGTGTGTGCCATGTGAGAGGCGTGGCATCCACATGACTGCTCCTCAGTGAGTCCTGCCTTGCAGCCCCTTCAAGCTTGTATCTTCCCGAGCAGCCTAGAAGCAGCAGCCTGTTTGCCTCTGCCCCTCCCCAGGGGGCCTCAGCCAGATCCTGTGCTCAGCCCCCGGCTGGGCAGTCTGCCTCTCTTGTCTCTCTCTCTTCTCTCTCATCGTCCTCCTGCGCCTCCTCCTTCTCGGGACCTGCATCCTTCCTCTGTGCTTCCTGGAAAGCCACACCTGGGACGTTGGAGTTCAGGCTGTCCTCCAAACCGTTTGCTCCTCTCTGAAGAGCGCCCCCCTTGACTGGCCGTGAGCAGCTGGAGTGGATTGCAGGGAAGGGAGGTGGGTGTTCCTGTAGAGACGCCAGGGTCTTACCTGGGGAGAAAGGAGCCTGCACTGGGCAGGCCGCCCTCCTGAGGAAGGGGATGGGGTGGGAGGAGGCTCTCGTGGACAAGGGGCCCACCTCCTGCCCTCCTTCCCTCTATCCCAGTCTGTTGTGAGGGAGGGCGGGACCCTAGGTGATTTCTATGCAGATCTTCAATTATCCACGCTGTGAAACAAATACTTCTGTTTTTAAGATCAGAGGAAATCTCCTTTGTTTGTCTGCCTTTTATTTTATTTTATTTTATTTTATTTTATTTTATTTTATTTTATTTGAGAAGGAGTTGCCCAGGCTAGAGTGCAGTGGCGTGATCTCGGCTCACTGCAACCTCCACCTCCCAGGTTCAAGCAATTCTCCTGCTTCAGCCTCCTAAGTAGCTGGGATTACAGGTGCCCGCCACCACATCCGGGTAATTTTTGCATTTTTAGTAGAGATGGGGTTTCACCATGTTGACCAGGCTGGTCTCAAACTCGTGACCTCAAGTGATCCACCCGCCTTGGCCTTCCAAGGGGTTGGGATTACAGGCGTGAGCCACCGTGCCCGGTCTGTCTGCCTCTTAGTTAGAACCTGTGTATTTTATGTTTTACATTTCACTTTTCTGGGTCAGAACAGTAGTGTTTCTTTTTCGTAGTGTTGCTATGAATGTCCTTTACGATTAGGAGACTGGGTTGGCTGCCCACTGGAGAGTGGTATCACTGGGTCACGGTCACCATCTGCTGCAGCAGCGTCCAGAGTGTTTAGAGTCTTTCCTGGACGTAGACACCCTTTTGTCTGACATTCAGATAAAACCAATCACCACATTCAGATAAAGAGGTCAGAGCTGGGAACCGTTAGTGCACATCCACCTCTCCCGAGAGTGTTCACGCCTCTTCCACGCGGGGCTAGGCTGCTGCTGAGCATGGTTCTGCTGGCTGTGGCTGTGGCCTCTTTCCTCAACCACAGCCATCGCAGGCCTGCCACAGTTTTTATTCTTCTAGAAGAGAATAGGCAACACAAGAGAAGCAAGGTATGTTAGATATGAAACCGTTAAAAATTATTTCCTCAAACATTGTATATATTTTTTGCCCATACCTAATTTGATAGCAATTTTAAAAAGATTAAAATGAAAAAAAAAATTCCCCTATATTAAGTCTTTGAAAGGCATCCAACTTAGTTTTCATACAATTATTCTCTCTTTGGAGTCATACTTTATTGGTTTCAGTAATGTGTAACAAATGCACCAGCATAAACAGATTTAGGAGCAAACAACTGCTTCGTAATTATAGTTCAGCTCGCGGGGCCCGGCTGTGGGGGTGCAGCCTGCGCCTGCCTGTGCGCCAATAGGGCTGGTCACCTTGAGCATCTGGGAGTGTCTGGGTAAGTGAGGTCTGGGCAAGGCAGCATCCACACACCTGCGTAGTTCTCACTTTGTCCACGTTATCCGGCAATGCCACAAAATTATCAAGTAAGTGTTCTCCAAGCGCATATTCAGTTAGTGTTTGGAAAGTGCATAGGTACCTCATACAGCACCTTTAAAAGGAACTAGGAGCCCAGGAATGAGAGCGGGTGTGAGGCCTGTACTCTCTTTGCATAGATAAAATATGCATGTGCATATCTGAGGCCAGAAAGTTAGATTGGGGCCAGAATGTGGAAGTCCTTACCTGTGGGATACTAGGGAACCACTGAGGGTTTCGGAGAGAATCGTGTCTCTGATGTGCGGCATGCCGTGGAGCTGGGGGGTGACAGGGCAGGCTCATGCAGGGCACTCGCCGTGGCCGGAGGAGGAGAGAAGGCAGCCAGTGAGCTGAGCAATTCGGTGCCTGGGTCAGGAGGGGAAGAGGGAGTACAGGAAGGCGGATGAAGCTGCGAGTCTGCACCCCGAGGTCGCCGTTGCGCTTTGCCGGAAATCAGGAGAAGCAAGTGTGGACCTGACTCAGAGATACTTAGAGACACCACTGCAAGCTGCAAGTTTGGAAATACAGGAGGAGGCTTGGGGAAAATCTGGAGCAGGGAGCATTTGGGAGCCTCTTAGGTAGAAGTGCAGGTCAAGTAGCCAGAGTGTGAGGCGTGCATGTCTGGAGAGAGGAGGCCAAAGGAAAGCCCACATTTGGAAATGGAGGAAGGGTTGGAAGACCCAGAGAAGGCCCTGCTTAGAGTGCAGAGAAGAGCTGGATGGCGCAGTTCACGAAAGCCCAGAGCCGAGAGTTTCCAGGAGAAAGTCCCAAGTGTTGCTGAAAACCAGGGGGCAGGACTCCAGTTGGAGCCTGTGAGGGGAGCCTGGCGGCCCTGATCCCTGAGAGCAGCCAGAGCCTGGGTGTCATGGTGGAAGTGGGTGGGAAGTGCAGGAAGCAGGTGGAGATGGTCCTTCAAGGCCTGGTGCTTCACACAGGTAGCCAGCTGTGGACCGAGACACAACTGGAGAGGGGCCTGAACCCGGAGCATCTCCAGGTGGAGGAGGGAGCCAGGAAGGGCAAAGGTATCTGGAAGAAAGGGGGCAGGCATGGAGCCAGGTCCCCAGGGAGGCTGCAGTCTTCTTTCCCTGTTCATGGACTGGTTGTTGGTTATTTTGAGTTCTCAAAGTCGTCCACTCGGTGCGGTCCAGAGAAAGTTCCCAGGGTCTCAAGCCGGAGCAGGCCTTGTGCTTTTCCGAACACTGTGCGTGTTGACTCAGGGTTACCGTCAATGGCTAATTCTAGCGTGTCTTTTGTTGAAGTCTGCAGAAGAGCCTCAACCAGCGCCGGCTTTTGAAGAACTTAGAAAACTTGTGTTCTTCTGATTCTGGGATTTTTGCCTGAAATGCCTCGTATATTTTTGGCTAGGTGTTGTTAGCACTTGTGTTACAGCATTTGGAGCTCTGTATTTTTGTGATGTGCTAGCTGTGAGGATGTTTAAAATTAGATTCCTAGAAATCAGGTTATAGGAGCTCTCGGCCATGCTTCATGGGTTATGTTTTGACCCCTCATAGTGGACCCCGTTGCAGTGGCTATTCTTAGTATTTGTGGAACACCTGACTGGTGATGCTAGGAGAATGTGATTTGTTTTCTTTGTAAGTCTAAAGTCTAACGACCTTGTAGAGTCTTTATACCTATCTCTTATAAATCAGCTTTAATATACTTGAAAATGTCCTCATTGTGCCCTTGAAAAGCAGGCTCACATTTTAAAAGTCATCCTTTTAAAATCCTTTTCTGCAGCCTGTGCCCTTTGTCTGTTTTGTTACCTTCACTGCAACATCATGAAACAGGGACAAGGGCTATAATCTATTTCATACACAGAGCTTGAAACAGGGACAAGGACTAGAATCTCTGTTTCATACACAGAGCTGAACTGTGCTGAGCGACCTGCTATGCTGACGTCTGTTTCTGTCATGAGAGGGAACCCAGGCCTCTTGACTTTTCCTTTTGTACATTTTCAAAAAGAATACTTTTTCCTCTCTTGGGTCCATTCCATTGTGGGATTCTCTCCTAAGGCTGTTTCTTTGCGTTCCATTTTGACAATTATGATTTATTTCTGAGATGATGAAAGGGCAGTGAAAAGGCCTGGGAAAGAGAAAGCAGGAAGAGAAGGAATTGTCTCATGATTTTAGTCAGAAGGAAATCACTCAGACAGAAACGCTATTCCAAATGGGTCAGATCCCAGGAAGTGGGATTGAATAAGTGACATGATATCGCACAACTGTTTTACATTCTTGCTGTTGCCAGGGGTAACGAAAAGAACGAGTATATTCATTCCAAGGTCAAATATATATCTTTGCTGACTCTGACTATAATTAGCAGAATTCGTTCAGTTCAAGTTTGAGAATACCTTTACAGAAGAGGGTCTTCGTGCACGTGTGCCTATTTCTATTTATATGTTCACACGTATTGGAGTATAAATGTGTGTGTGCTGTGTGTGAGACCTCATTATTTGAAACAAGAAATGTGCAGTAGAGCTTATTAATTACGGGAAGGTACATTTGGGGGATAAACCACTTTGTTTAGAATTGAATAATGGGGTCTTTGAGGGATGTATATATGTATGTGTGTTTGCATTTATGTGTATGAAAGTGTGTATTGCATGTATATGTGTTGTGCATGTATGTGTGCCTTTGTGTGTAATGTACATGTGCATGCATGTGTATATGTGTGCATGTGTATTTGTGTTGCATGTATGTGTGTGCATGTGTTACATGTTTAGGCACGACTGCACATATGTGCAAGTAGGCATGCATGGATGCTCATGTGTATATAGTTATACATGTATATTTGTGCATGTTATGTCTACGCACTTACGTATGTATGTGTGTCAGAATGTGTATGTATATGCATGTGTGTTTGAGTGTTGTGTGTATGCTTGTGCGTGTGTGTTTGAGTGTTGTATGTTTGTGTGCGTGTGTTTGAGTGTTGTGTGTATGTGTACGCATCTGTTATGTGGTGGTATTATGTGATTATGTGAACGTGTGTGCATGTGTGAATGTATGTATTGCATATAGGTGTGCGTGTCCATGTGTGTGTGTGTGTGTGATATGTGTCTGTGCATGCATGCATGTGCACATTTGATTTGTGAATCCTCTCTGGGAGGGGCATGTTCCTGGAGACAGTGCATGGGATCCTCCGCTGTCCTCTCAGGGAGAGAGACATTGTGAAAGTTCGAGCCATTAGGTAAACATGCCTGATGTTCTATAAAATATATATTTAAATATACCACTGGGGTTAAATATATGTTAAATGGGTGCAAAGCTGTTATATTGCATTAAAAGTCATGTTAGTACTTCCTGGTTAAAGGCTTTGTGAATGATTTCCTGTACATGGGACATAATACACCACCCAGAATTACAGCGGGTCAATGGTATTTGCCAGGAGGTCTGGCTTATGATTGGTATTTCTAGTTGCAGACATGCAGGTTGAGCTTTGCTGGACTTAGAGGAGGGTCATTGACTCTGCCCACTGAATGATACCAGCGTCTCTGCTGCTTCCTTTTTCTGCCGGCTTCATCCAGAGCTGGGACAGCTGCTCTCAGACGCATTGTACTTTCTTCTACATAAAAATCTGCAGCATTTGTTAGCAGTCCAGTAGCAGACCGAGTGGCAGGTCCAGGGGCAGGTCCAGCGTCAGGTCCAGCATCAGGTCCAGCGGCAGGTCCAGCATCAGGTCCAGGAACAGGTCCAGCAGCAGGTCCAGCGACAGGTCCAGGGGCAGGTCCAGCAGCAGGTCCAGTGTCAGGTCCAGCGGCAGGTCCAGCCAACTTTCCACATGGCCCATGTGAAAATGTACCCTCTCCCTTCCATTTTTTAAAGCAGTATCATTAGTAGAGCCTACTGCCATTTCTCCTTGAGCTCCTCACAGTGGATGGTAAGCATTTGCTTTATTAAAGCAAAGTTCCGTGCTCTTTGTGCTAAGTCCCCTCTGCCTTTCTGTGAGAGGCTAGAATTGGGATCGACCCTCAGCTGTGCCAGAGCCTTGGTACATGTCTCAGTTCTGGAATCTACTCTGTGCTTGTTGCCTTCCATCCACCGACAGCCGTCTGTCTTCCTGTCACTCCTTCAACATGGAGTCCAGCAGTGTGCACACAGGTGAGCCTGTGTGAATGCTGGTTTTGTAGGATCTTATCGGGACCTTAGTCATCTTTTCACTAGGAAACCAGACACTGCAAAGGACTTAAAGAAAAGCCCAAAGAAGCCGTATCAGTAGAATCATAGAGACAGAATTCTACAACCATAGGAAATGGCATTGATTATCATGAAATGTGCATTTATGTGAGGCATAGTAAAACATCACATTTCTTACTGGGTAAGAGCTTGGAAAAGATTATGAAAGTATAACTGACTCTACTCTTGTATCGTAGAACATGGTAAAATGATGCAAGGTATTGTATAGAATGGAACAAACAGAATATAATTATATAGAGTAGCGCAGAATAGAACAAATAGCATAATGTTATATAGGGTAGCATAGAATAGAAGAAACAGTGTAACATTATGTAGTGTAGTATACAATAGGAAAAATCGTATTACATGGTCTAGAATAGAACAAGTGGGATAGTATTGTAGAGTATTCAGTTGAACTAATGACGTAGTATTGCATAGCATAATACAATCTAGATTAGAACACACAGCATAGTATTAATATTACGTAGTGTGGTGTGGAATAGTAGAGTCTCATGGCACAGAACAGAGAGGATAGTGTTCTGTAGCACTGATGCAGGAGTTTTGCTGTTTAGCTCAGCTAGGTCCAGGTTCTTGTCTCATGACCAGGAAGAAACAGGCACGGGGACATCGAAGAGTGAGTGCAGTGGAACTCGTTAAGCTAAAAGTTAAGCTCTCAGCGAAAAGAGGGGTCCTGAGAGCAGATTGCTGGTCGCCCCCTTCCCAGTTGACTACAAGGGCTTTTATATAGAAGCTGATGGGGCTGGTCTCGCTGTCTAAGGAGCAAATATCTGGTGGTTCCACCCCATTCCCTCGTGTGCGTGGGGACATTTAGTCTGCTGTGAGCATGTTTAGGAGGGCCCCCCCGTGCAAGTCCCCCTATCTGCACAAAACATGGGCTGGAGGCTCTCTGGGACCCTTCCCTTACTGTCTGCCTAAAGCAAGCTGGCTAACTCCTTTCTGTATAGAAGAAAATAGAATAGAATAGAACAGATAGTACAGCATTTTATAGTATGGAGTGAAGCTGTAGTATTCTATCATAGAGAATGGAATAGTATAGAATAGAACAAACAGATCGTACTAGTGTAGTATAGAATAGTAGCCTCAGGCAGCACGGAGCAGGGTTGTGCTCCCTATGTACAGAGTGTAACCACCAGGAGAGCGTTCTTCAGTGGGGCGTCACTGGCCCTTCATATTTCTTTGGTTCTGCGGAAATGAGGAGAGGAAGTTAATAGAGGGGGAGGAGGTTGGCTTTCTTACTTTTAAGGCGCTCATTACTTCTTGGGGATCATTTGATGGTCCCCTTTGGTAGTATTCTGTGAAGCAGTCTCTGTACTCTGTGTAGGGTGAAATGTGGGGCAGTCTGTGGACTCTGTGTAGGGTGAAATGTGGGGCAGTCTGTGGACTCTGTGTAGGGTGAAACATGAAGCAGTTGAGAAAGGATGAAGTCAGAAGTAGCTCAGCAGAGATGCACCAACTCTTACCTGGGAGACTGTGGAGCAGTCTGTGGACTCTGTGTAGGGTGAAATGAGGTGTTTTGTGTGAATTGTTGTCTCATGCCTGGCACATGGCAGAGCCTCCGTGGATCTTGCCGTCGTGAACCCTCTGATAACTTCTCTACAGTGCCGTCCACGCTATAAATACCACACATTGTGGGAAGTCCAGGCCTTTTCAAAGGCTGGGTTTCATTTTAACAAAATTGTTATGCCCTGCTCATTTGGAATGGCCAGATCATCCTGCACTTCTGACTTCACCTGTCCAGCTGGGTACACCTCCCTGCGTGCTGCCAAGGTTTACGGCGGAATTCCCTGACGCCACTACCCTCACTGCCTGCACCTGAATCTGCTGTGGGGTGATTTCCTTATTGGACTTGTCTGGGGACCTCCTGAGGGGTGGATGGGTGAGGACTGGGTTATCTGGGGAAGGTGTTCATGGCATTCCTGTTTGCAGTCTGTGTCTCTGTTGGAAGAGATGCTTTTAGCACATCCGTTAATCCAGACGTGATTAGCAAGGAGTGTCTCTCCCAGGTAAGAGTTGGTGCATCTCTGCTGAGCTACTTCTGACTTCATCCTTTTTCAAGTCTGTTACAAAGAGAACTTTGGTTTCTCAAGGTTTAAGAATTGATGTCAAAGAGCAATTTAGTGTTCTTTTTGAGTCACCAGCCTTGCTGTGGATGATTCATGAGTCTTTGGTGGTTAGGGCCACAGCACAATCGGTGGGCCGTCTGTTCCCCACCCTGGTGGATACTTTCTCACCCAAAGAAATGTATTCTGTTAACATGTCTCAGTTAGAATATTTTAGTAGGAGACAGAGTTATGGCTCTTGTTTTAATTTGTAATAGATGATTACTGTAGCAGGGTCAAGGTTGAGACTTGCAGTGTAGCTCATGGAAAACATTGATTAGAAACACCCAAAATATATCACCAGCTTTGTTGCTGCAGCTCCAAGGGACTAGGAATGCATATATATTTTTTCTTTTGTTATTATTTATTGTTTTTATTTTTGAGACAGAGTCTTGCTCTGTCACCCAGGCTGGATTGCAGTGGCATAATCTCAGCTCACTGTAACCTCTGCTTCCAGGGTTCAAGAGAATCTTGTGTCTCAGCCTCCCAAGTAGCTGGGATTACATGTGCCTGCCACCATGCCCAGCTAATTTTTGTATTTTTAGTAGAGACAGGGGTCTCACCGTGTTGGCCAGGCTGGTCTTGAACTCCTGACCTCAAGGGATCTGCCAACCTTGGCCTCCCAAAGTGCTTACATTACACACATGAGCCACTGTGCCTGGCCACCATGATCATTTTAAATGTGGCACTCAATATCTGCCTTTTTTTTTTTTTTTTTTTAAGAAGTGCAAATGTTACCTCTCACACCTCTATTCTGTTGCTGGCCTGGGCTGGCCAGCAGGGTTCCCAGGCTCGAGGCCATGTCTGAAGTGTTGTTGGACAGTGTGGATCTGTGACCCCTTGGTCTTTGGGGACATGGGGCACCCCGAGACACCCACAGTCTTGCGAGGGCTTACGGCTCTGTGTGTGGCTGCTGTGAGGCAGCCTTCGGTGGGGAGGAAGGAGAGCAGAGCCCATCTGTCCTGGTGCGGAAAATGCCCAAGAAACCAAAGAAATGGTACAAAAAAACATCATCTGCCCTGGTGCCATTTCTGTAAAAAAAAAAAAAAAAAAAAAAAAAAAAAAATTCACTCTGAATGTGGTTCTGTGCTTGAGGAGGATAGAAAATACCTGGAAAGGCACAGAAAGTGTTCTTATGGGGTCAGCGCCGGGAAGTGGGATGGGAGGCTTGGGAGTGTGTGCAAAGGAGGAAGTGGCATATTTTATTCTAGTTTATTTGGTAGAGCAAGTGATGAAAGTGAAGCTTGAGTGATCAGAGCAGCTCGGCCTGGCCATGGGTAGATCCCAGCGTGTCCCGCCTCCCGCCTGCAGCTGCAGCTCTGTTTCTCAGTCACAAATGAGACAAGTGGCCTGAGGTTGTGGGCCGAGGAGGGGCAGCTCGGTGTCCCCAGCACCTGACTGTCCAGGCTGCTCTTGGGCCAGCCTGAGGGAAGGGGCGGAGGAGAGCTGGGAGGGTGCACAGTGCGTCCTCCTCCCCCGCCCTGGGACTGAGGTAAGCCCAGGCTGCTGTCAGGATGGAGGAAGATGCCCTCAGGACGGAGGAAGAGGCCGATGGAGTTTGGTCAGCAGCCAGTGTGGTCTTTCCCACAGGGGATTCGCAGTGCCCCAACTAGCAGGAAAAAACTCTGCTTTAGTTTTTAAATTTTGCTCATTCTCTTTATCGTGCTGGTCATGGTAAGATTTGGATATTGTTGGTAGGAATCAGTGTCAATTGCGTACAGTTGACTCTTGTCCAACACAAGCTTGAGCTTTGCGGGTCAACTTATAGGTGGATTTTTTCAACCAAACTCAGGGAGAAAATACAGTGTTCTGCCACGTGAAACGCATGTCGGAGGGCTGATTCTTTGTACACGCAGAAAATACAGTGTTCCTGCCATGTGAAACGTGTGTCGGAGGGCCGACTCTTTGTACACGCAGGTTCGGCAGGTCCACCTGTGGGGCTTGAATGTGCCTGGATTTGGTGTCCATGGGGTCCTGGAACCGACTCCCTGAGTCCAGTGAGGCTGGCCCCGGGATCGACTCCTTGAGGACAGCGAGGCTGGCCCCGGGACCGGCTCCCTGAGGACAGCGAGGCTGTTTCTAGTAGCAGGTGGTTTATTTTGTGTTTTCCCCCTGGCTCCACACCCCGTTCTCAAAGACACGGCTGTCACAGGGGGACCAGCTGGGGCAGGGGAAGAGTGGAGGGCACCTGGTAGAAGTGGCCGTGGACTCTCTTAGGAACGATAACCGTGACACCTACCGTAGACGAAGATGTTGTTGGTCTGCACTCTTCTCGTGTTGGTCTGGGGCATACAGTGGCCGTGGGCTGGTGTGGTCCACAGCCCCGGTCTGGGGCATGCAGTGGCTTTGGGCTGGTGTGGTCCACAGCCCCGGGCTCCGTGGTCCCTGACCCTGAAATCCCATCCGGTCCTGTGTCACCTTGGGCCAGCTGTCTCCTGAGGGGAAGGGAACAGGGAACAGCCCTCCCCGCATGGCCTCCCCAGCACCACCCACCCCCAGGACCTCCAGTGTTGACCCTGCTGGGGGCTCCTCTCTCCTGGGGGGACCTTGTCCCAACAAGAGGACTCCATGGGCTGCAGGAGGTGTCGAGCTATTTTCTCTCCTGGAACTGGGTTGCTGGCAGCTCCCAGATGCAGGAGGAAAGGCTCAGAAGTGCCTTCATAATAAGGAGTTGTTGACGTGAACTTTGGACAGCAAACACTGCTTACATTTCCTTTTCCATTTTGATGCGTTAATGGTGTGCGGCAACACCGTGACACACGGGGATGCAGGTGATGGGTGACCCCCCCGCAAGGGGGCCATGCACCTGTTTGATAAGAAGGCATGCTTCTCTTACTGCAAATAAAAACTTTTAATGGTTTTCTGCCAGAAAGACCCTGTCCTTTATGTAGGATACATAGAGGATCATTTGGCCAGGGATTGGGGATTTGGGGTTAAACTAAAAACAAATTAATTTCATTTTGTAGCACTCTGAACCCATTTGAGTTAATTATTCATTGAGAATTTGAATAGCACACATTGTTCTGACTTCCAATTTCCCCCTAATGAACGGCATTTGCTGTAACATGACAAAACCTTTGGTCTTAGAATTACTGGGTAATGTGGAAAAAGTCAAAGTTGGTTCTCTGTTGTTTTGCTTTAAGGAAATTATATTACTTTGCAGCCACTTAGTTTTCTCCTTTCCAGTAAGAAAAATTGCTTTCTTACTACCTGAAAATTCGTGAAGGTCAAGGGGACACAGGCTGCAGTGCATTAAAAGCCACCATCAAATGTGGACGTGGACCGAGTTTTCCCCTGTTCTCTCCCACCATCAAATGTGAATGTGGACTCAGTTTCCCCCTGGTCTCGCCCATCATCAAATGTGGACTTTGACCCAGTTTCCCCGTGTTCTCGCCCATCATCAAACGTGGACGTGGACCCAGTTTCCCCCGTTCTTTCCCACCATCAAATGTGGACGTGGACCCAGCTTCCCCCTGTTCTTGCTAACCATCAAATGTGGACTTGGACACACTTTCCCTCTGTTCTTGCCCACCATCAAATGTGGACACGGATTCAGTTTCCCTCTGTTCTTGCCCACCATCAAATATAGATGTGGACCTAGTTACCTTCTGTTCTCACCCACCATCAAATGTGGGTATGGACCCAATTTCCTTCTGTTCTTGCCCACCATCAAATGTGGGCATGGACTCAGTTTCCCTCGGTTCGTGCCTACCTTGCCACCATGGCTCATTTCACAATCACTCAGGAAAGGAAGAAACATTATTTTTAATAGGCATGAAGGCAGTTGTTTTTAACCTAAGGAACAGGACATAATTCCAGCAATGGGAATGACCAGCCGAGTGGGTCTGTGTGAGGTTTGGAAGAAAAAAAGGATTTTAACTTCCCCTCTCTGTGTGTGCCCACCTCCCCCAGTTGAGGGTCACAGATTTAATTACTTTAATTTTGAGCTTAAAATAATTTGACAACCTAACAAAAACTACTACAGTCCTATAAAATTCTGCTGTGTGTTTGGTTTTTCAGTTGCTTTTCTGAATATGGTAAATGAATGCATTATGAGTTGTTATTTTAGTAATTGCTGTAAAAATTAATGTATGTTATAACCAAGTGTTATAAAGTTAATTTAGCACCAAAATAAAGCTAAAGCTGCATTGATTTCCCAGTGTAGTTGTGCATAACAACGGCTCCATGAGGCAGGGGCTGTGACCCTGCAGTCTGGTGGAAGCAGGTGCCACCTGGCTGGTGCGTTCGCTGCCCGTCCCCTCTTGCTGCCAGGCAGCTTTGCAGTTTCCAGGCTATGCGGGAATTGAGGCCGGTGGTCAGTAAGAGACGGTGGGGAGTTGGGTGGTGCAGGTTGGCGTGGGGTGGAAGGAGGCGTGGAGAGCCTGGGGAAGCCTGGACAGCAGCTCCGGTACCTGCACAGGGGGGCAGGGTGCAGCGGCACGGGACAGTGAGTAGCTCCTGGAAACAGCCGTTGGGGTTTTTATAGATGAGTCTGTCTTCAGCTCTGCATCCCTTTCCTGCTGAGTCCGGGTGGAGGGTGGAGGCGTCGAGCGCTTGTTTCTCCAGGTGAGGGCCCATCGGACACAGCCAGTGTTTCCTGGAGTCCCCTCACCTGGGAACGTGCCCCTGCTCTTTTCAGAACAAAACAAATCTTAGTTAAACTTGACACATCACCTTTCCAGAAGGTGTTTAAGTCTGTATGCCTGTTAAGTCACCTAACTTTAAAGAGTAATGATACAATATGCTTCTTTTTTGGGGAGAAAACCGAGCTGATTTAAAAGATAAAATCAGAGGTTGGGGTCGCAGCATTTTGGAGGAGACTTGGTTTATGTCCTAGTGGGCAGCAGTGTTTCCTCAACTGTGGTGTTTGCTCTATTATTACATTACAGAGGTGACACTTCAAGCATAGGGAAATGGAAGGCAAAACAGCGCCCCCATTCAGAGATAAACGTTATCAACATATTCATGCACTTCCTTCTGCTGTTTTTGCTCTTCACTTTTTGTTTTAAGACCACGTTCGTAGGATGGATATATAATTGTTTATGGTGACTTTAAAAGCACCTTTCTTGCTAAAAAGAGTATTTTTTCAGTCTGGAAAATTTAGACAACATGTTTTGTTTAAAAATTAATTATAATACCACCGTGAAGTCATCAATGTTTTTATACATTTTCTTGGTCTCTTTATGGACTTAATAGATACAATTTAACAAATTGGAAATAACGTAATATTATGCATAAAATGTTTCTTGGCATTAGAGATGGAGCAGAGAGGAGGCACAGGGCTTCCCGCTGGCTGAGGTCCTCCCAGGGTGTGACCAGCAGCCTCCCAAGTTTAGGGTCTGCACGGAGTAAGATTTCTAAATTGCCTTACACCACAACCCCTGCAGCCACGCGTCCCTTTGATAAGGGGGTGTACTCTGATAGATTTTTCAAGACAAGAGTTTGCTGGATCTGAGGCTGTTTCAGCTGCTTCTGGAGACGGCAGCTCTGGGACGTTTGTGCCAGCTCTCCCTCAAGACCCCACGGATGCCACATCCTCATCTTTTGGAACCCAGTGTTGTAGAGGAGAAATCTGAAGCCAGTTTGATTTTTGCTTCTTGGTAGGAAACTGATGTTTTCAGGCTTTTCCCCTTTATTTCCATAATGAAGATGATGTCCCACCTCATCCAGAGCTGTGTTTGTTACCTTGTCGGGAATGTCCAGCCCTTATGTCCCCCTTCAGGCCCTCAGTCCCTTTCTCAACTTCCTCGCAATCCTCCCCATCTCATCCATCTTCACTGTAATTCTGTTATTTTTTTCATTTTTGTGCTCACTTTCCCATGCGACTTTTGTTCTTGTTTCACAGATGCCCGTGCCAAACTTTATGTCTGGGGCTCGAGGGCCGTGTTTTATTCTGTCTGCCTCTGCATGTACTTTTGAGAAGTGGGGTTGGAGGTTGCCCCCCAGGTGCTGTTTCAGCTGGGCCTGCCCAGACTCTGTGAATTGGGGACGTCGGGCAAATCCCATGTGGCTCTATGGTGGGCCGTGCCGCTGAACCGTACGTCTGAGGTTTGGGGGCCGTGTTTCATTCTGTCTGCCTCTGCATGTACTTTTGAGAAGTGAGTGTGGGGGTTGCCCCCTGGGTGTTTCAGCTGCACCTGCCCAGACTCCCTGAAGTGGGAACGTCGGGCAGAACCCGTGTGGCACTACAGTGGGCTCTGGTGCTGACAGAGCAAGAAGCCGCACTCCCAGGACGTGCTTGCAGCTGTGGGCAGGACTGGGATTGTGACAGGATCATTTCCTTCTCTAAAATACATCTCAACAGTTATCCAGAGGGTTGGCTGTAGGCTTTCAACAGCTTCACTCTTCTTAGTTACCAGGAGACAATTCACTAAACAGAGTTGCTGTCAGGGTTTAATTAGGAATTTCTGCGAGAGGCTGGTGGTACAGCTCCCTCTGCAAGCCTCCTGCAGCCTACCCGTCCCCACTCTTGGGCCCAGCCACCTGCATTGGTCTGTGGAGACTGCACATTCTCTGTTCTCCTAAGGGGCTCCTGGACTTCGGGACAGCCTTGGTAAGTTGATGTGTAACTCCCAGTCTCTTCTCTCTTTAAGTAAGTACGTTCATGGAATCCTGATCTTCGAAATTGTTTCATCTTTGTAAAACAGCCATAGTTTCCTAAGCCACCTTGTGTCTGAGTGTGAATCACTTGTTATTTTTCACTGCAGAATGAACAGAACTGGAATCATAAGATTTAGAGGGTGATGAAAAGACAGAGGTTAGCATATTCCATTTTCTCACCTTTTCCTTACACTTTTTCCTTAAATGCACCCCTCGTATGTCTGTGAAGTTCTTCCCAATTCTGTAACGTCACTCCATCCGCAAGTGGAACATTTGTGAACAGTAACAAGTATTGATGTATACACCTCTGCAACCCCGCTGGAATTAATGCTTTTTATTTATGAATGGATGGTCATCAGATGGCCAGAGGGATTCCCTGTGAATTGCGGGGGTCCTCATGCCTGCTTGTGAGTGACATGCACATGGCGAGGGCTAGGGAATCTGAGTCTCTGTGATTCGAGTAGTGACATCGTTTACGCAAGGCAGGTGGATGACTCTTTGAGCTTGGCATGCTCCTGGGTGGCACAGCACAGCTGACATGGAGTGGGGCAAGGGCTTGTTCCACGAGTTTCTGTGTTTTTGTTGTTGTTGTTGTTGTTGTTATTTTTTTTGAGATGGAGTCTCTCTCTGTCACTCAGGCTGGAGTGCAGTGGCGCGATCCAGGCTCACTGAAAGCTCCACCTCCCGTGTTCACACCATTCTCCTGCCTCAGCCTCCCGAGTAGCTGGGACTACAGGTGCCCACACCACGCCCTGCTAAATTTTTTGTATTTTTAGTAGAGACGAGGTTTCACAGTGTTAACCAGGATGGTCTCGATCTCCTGACATTGTGATCCACCCGCCTTGGCCTCCTGAAGTGCTGGGATTGCAGGCGTGAGCCACCGTGCCTGGCCTGTTTTTGTTTTTTTGAGACGGAGTCTTGCTCTGTCATCCAGATTGAAGTGCAGTGTCATGATCTAGGCTCACCGCAACCTCCACTCACTGCAACCTCTGCCTTTCAGTTCGAGCAATTCTCTTGCCTCAGCCCCCCTAGTAGCTGGGATTACAGGCATGTGCCACCATGCCTGGCTGATTTTTGTATTTTTAGTAGAGACAGGATTTTGCCATGTTGGTCGGCTGGTCTTAAACTGTTGGCCCCATGTGATCCACCCGCCTTGGCCTCCCAAAGTGCTGAGATTACAGGCATGGGCCACTGCACCCGGCCCTGTGTTTGACTCTTAAATCTTCTTTTTCTTTTTAATATTTCTGTTTCTGGACGGCCACTCAGTGGATATGGAGGAAGAGTTCACAGATGTCCGTATTACATTTCTTACTTAAATTAGCCTCCCTTGAACACTGCTATAGGGTACAGATGCATGAAGGGCTGAAAGGGTGGTTGCGTCCCAGTAAGTGTGAGCGTGGAGCTGGTCTGTGAGACCCCGGTGCCAGTGAAGGCACCCGTGTGAGATGGCCTGGGATGGGGGTGTTCAGAGCCCTGACCGTGGCACACACCCTTCAGCTTTGATGTTTCAGGCCATTGCTCTGGTCATCAGTGAGCAGAAGGTCTAACAGCAGTGATATTTATCACTAGCTGTGTTGGCCAATGTGTTAGGAGGGTGAACCTGTTTGACTTAAGCTGTTTGACGGGTTTGCATTTAAATAGACAACTGGTGACCTGGTGCCTGGACGCTTGCTCTGTGACTTGCCCTACGTGGCTTCTCCCTCTGGTATGCGTTAGATGAGATGGGCGTGTTTAGGGTGGTGTGGCCCTAGACTAGAAATGCAAACCCTGCCTCACCCCAGATCTGCCCCACCCCAGTGTGACTTTTGGAGGTGGAGGCCCAGCATCCTTCACCTGCCCTCCAGGGTGATGCTGAGGATGCTGAGGTTTCAGAGCGCTGCTTTGTTGGCACTCCAGCAAGTCCTGCTTAAAGAGGCCAGGATCTGAAATGGCAGGTTACCAAATTGTATAGCAGAAAAATAGAAACGTTTCCTTAGAATGGGCGTAGGAAGAAAAATGATTTCCTTCACCATATCTGGAAAAGATTTCAAATTAGCAGGCACTATTTGGAATTATTAGTGGTCTCCTGTATTTCTTATCCTTTTTTTTGTTTTTTCTTTTTTCTTTATTTTGATACAGGGTCTCATCCTGATGCCCAGGCTGGAGTGCAGTGGTGCAATCTTGGCTCCCTGCAACCTCTGCCTCCTGGACTCAGGTGATCGTCTCACCTCAGCCCCCTGAGTATCTGGGACCACAGGCACGATACCATACCTGGCTATTTTTTTTTTTTTTTGTAGAGACGAGTCTTGCTATGTTGCCCAGGGTGGTCTCAAATTCAAGCATTTGTCCTGCCTCAGTCTCCCAAAATGCTTCTGTACCCCTGACCCAACAAGGAAGGACAAGAGGCGTGAGCCACACTCCTGGCCTCCTGTCTTTCCTTGTTGGAGCAGGGATGTAGAAGCACTTGCCGCAGCTGACTTGAGTATATCTCGTTTTGCTTTGTTTTCGTCACAGGTAACCTGGCAGTGCTGTGCACCAGTGCTGCTGGCCAGCTGTTTTTTCGATGGACTGGCAGAAAATCAAACTGAGACCCGGGTTCCTTTCTCCCCGGGTACTGACCAGGTGGGAGAGGAAGGACGTTATCTGAGTATCAACTTCATGAGGGCTGGTGGGGAAACGTCAACTTTAAGGTGCCTGGGATCTAAGGCATGGAACCCAGAGTGCAGCGGAACATAGGGGATGTAGCCTTGGGAGCAGAGACGTGCGGGCCAGTGCCCTCGTTCCTGGCAGGTTCTGAGTGCAAGAAAAGGTTAGTGACCCAGCCGAAGTCACGGAGCAACCTGCCAAGACCTGCCTGGATGTGTGGCTGGCATCTGTGCTGGCCCCAAAACTGCCCATTTGGGGATTCCTTGCAGTTTCAGACCCATCTAGGGGTCCGGAGAGGGTCCCAACCATGACCTCAAAGAACGAGGTGTTGCCTTGAGATCCTCCAAGGTGAGGGTAGGAATTTTTTTTTTTTTTTCAATTAGCAATAATTTGTTGTGAATGATCTTGGACCTATTTTCCACTTCTTTGTATAGGAAGAGAGACAGAATAAAAAGTCTCAATGTGCCAGATGCCATGTAATGAAGTCGTGGGGTTAACATTGTTGATTATTATGTAACATCACGTTAAGTGGAACATATTCACACGTGTCCACAGCGTGTGCGTGTGCCCAGTCCGATGAGCACGTTGGGTTGGGGTCGCTGCTGGTTCATGCAGCCCCTCTGGGTGGTGCTTTCTCTGTGACTTGCCCAACACCGTTGCTGCTGCCTCTGTTGGAGTTCAGCCTTGACCGGCCTTGCTGCCACCAGGTTCTCGGGGCCTGTGCACCCTCTTCCCCGCGCGCACCCTCTACCCCGCGTGCACCTTCTTCCTGGGGCACACCCTCGTCTCCGTGAGCACCCTCGTCCTCCGTCCTGCCCACCCGGGGTCTGCTGTGTGTTTCTACTCAGCCCATGCCTGCCTCTTGCTGTGAGCTCAGTTTATTGAGGTGCGGTGAGAAACCAACAGAGGGGAGCAGTGTCCCAGCTTGTCAGGGCAGGAGGGAGCCTTGGGCATCTCTTCCCCAACTCTGGCGACCCACCCTTCGCGATATAGTGCTGGGGAGAGAGGTGAGTTCTAAAGGTAAGACGGCCGTGATTTCCTGAGTCTTAATTACCTAACACTGGGTCATCTGCCATGTCGCCTCATCGAACGGCACCTCTAGAGACAAAGCAAAGCCTCTGGTGGCCGTGGGTGGGGTGGCCATGCCTGTCTGTGGGTTCTGTAGAACCTACCCAAAGCCCCTCCAGCCGTGGGGATGTTCAGGCACTTGCCGCCTGTAGGAAGTGTGCGTTAGCCACGTGGTAGGTGCGGACGCCTGGAGGGATAGGCACAGGCCCACAGGCGTGGTGAGTGTGGGAGATTTAGCCACGTGGGGACGTGTGGCGGGATAGGCACAGGACCACAGGCGTGGCGGGTGTGAGAGAAAGTGCACAGAGTGCCCAGCAGATGGCGTGTGGTCAGCGGAAGCCGTGAACACAGGCCGGGCTCGGGAGACACATTTGGAAATACACTTTAAGCAACATCAATGGATAATGCTGCGATTTGGTTTCCTCCCGTGGTCCAAAACATGTTCTAGAGATGCCGCTGCTTTGTGTGTACCTGAGACAAGGGTCTAAATGTATTAGGGCCTTGATGTAATCTGTAAGACAGGTACAAAATGCCTATTTCAACGAGGCACTGAACAAGAAAGCGTGCTCTATTCAGTGCAATGAGAATGCTTCATTGTCATAAGCAAAGTAAAATGCCTCCAAGGCGAGCTTGCCATGTGTTTAATGACCTTGGACACGAGCCTCCTCAACCTGCCAGAAAGTGCTTCCAGCGTGGCTTCATGCAGTGGTTTCATGCAGTGGCTTCAGTGGAGAATGTGCATATGTGGCTGATACTGAGAGCTGCGCAGCACCCTCCCGACCTGACGCATCCCCACGTGTGGGCCATGAGCCGGGCATCCTGACCTGACAGGTCCGCATGTGTGGACCATGAGCCGGGCAGCACCCTCTTGACCTGACGGGTCTCCTTGTGCCCATTGTGGGACCTCCGTCAGTCAAACAAGTGACACATGTCAAACTGAATGCAGGGAAGAGGGTCCAGGATTGCACGCAGGCTGCATGTCTCATCCTTCTGAGGCCTTCTGGGAAGCCAGGAGGGCAGTGGGGTCTTTTGCGTGTTTCCTCCTGGTGGCTATGAATTTGTACCAATGGCTTTTTGCAAAAGGGCCCGGAGGCGGAATCAGACCCTGTCTTAGAAAGGATGACGTCTTCACGGGCACCTCTTTCCGCCACTCTAGTGCTCCTGTGATTTTTCAATATGTGCACCCTGCAGACTTCAGCCTGTTGGTGTCTTGGGGGAATAGATACCAGGATTGTTCCAATGTGTGCAAACCTGAAACAGGAATTTCTCTGCATTAAGTTGGTCACCAAAATGGGAGGTAAGGGGAGAGGGGAAGGAACTTCTTGGCCTCATCAGCCCTTTTCTTGAAACTCACAGTCAAACTTTGTCAAATTCTAGATGATGGTGCTTTAGTCGATGCATTTATGTATGTTATGTCTCGTTTTCTGAGTATGGTGCTTCGAGAATTTAAATATTAAGGTGAAATTGCCATGCACGGTTGAATTGGCACCATAATTTGACTCTCTGTAAAGCCTTTTGGTTTTCTGTTAGAGTGACTTACCATTTTTTGAGTTAACTGAAACAAACTCTGCTGTCAGCACGAAGGAACCACTGTATAGTTAGGACATCCAATTAAATAGAATTCTCCTAAATAGAGCGTGCTCTTTTCATAAATTTTAAAAATTCATCTATTCATCAAACACATATTGAGTACTTATCACCCTGGTTGCTAGTCACTGTTCATATATATTTTTAAGGAATTACTTCCACCTAGCTCTGAAATAACATTGTATTTAGAATTTAGCCCAGAGGTGATTAAGCATGAACTTTTCTCAGCAGTCTTGTTTTCATTTTTACTTGATAACATGTTCTCAGACTCGGTGCCCAGCTGACGTTACTGTGCATTGCCCCAGGCACACACCTGGCCGGCGCTGTGTCTCTGGGGCTTTAGAGCAGGAAGGAAGGGCTGCCAGGTGTCTGGCCCTTCCATGTTTCCCTGGGGGAAGGATTAGGCCTTGGGCAGGAGTCTTGGCTTGTCTTACTGGATTAGCTGGTGTCATTCAGTCAGCTCTGCCTTGGTGTTAAGCTCTGGACTGACTCTGACCTCTGAATGGCAGAGGAGAGGATGGCGTTTTAAAATCAGTCATGCAGACCGGGGCACCCAGCAGGTCTCGGATAAAAAGTGGTGGCAATTGATCACTTCCCTTTTTGGGAGAACTGTGTGGATTGACTCAGACCTCTTTCTTTTGATTTTATCTTGAGACTTTGCAGAAGCAAAAATGCCTTTAAAAAAATTAAATGATGGGCTTTTGTAATGTTTGTGTCTCCCCAAGATTCACAAGTTGGAATCCTCACCCGCGAGGAGATAGTGCTAGGAGGGGGAGCTTTGGGCGGTGAGGAGGTCGTGAGGGTCTCATAAATGGGATTTGTGCCCTCAAAAAAGGGACTACAGAGAGCTCCCTCGCTCCTTCCATGGTGTGCGGACCCAGTGAGAAGCGCCGTCTATGAACCAGGAAGCCCTCACCAGGCAAACCTGTCAGGCCTTGACTATGGACTTCCCAGCCTGAGACTGAGACTGAGAGCTGTGAGAAATGAACTTGTGTCATTTGCCAGCCCCTGCCCAGCCTGTGGTGTGTTGTTAGAGCAGCCTGGGTGAACGAAGGCAGGTCGTGAATTTTCTGTCATGCTTTCTGGCTTCAGATACTTGCTAGGGAGATGTCACCATCTTACCCAGGTGGAAGTGTCTGGAATCAGACGTTCCGTTATGATTTGACCTTGTTCTTGCCCCACGCCTGTGCCATTCACACCTCCAGGTGTCTCGGCTGCCCGCGGCCCCTCCAGACGTTTCTGATTCGGGGTGTGGTGCTGGTCGCGGCCGTGCCGTCAGTGACCAGGAGTAGGAGCTCGCGCCCCTCGTGAAGCAGCAGCCTCACCCGGAAGCTGCCGAGAAGCATTTGACAGAAGGTGATCGCGCCTCGAGACTGAAACTTCCTGTTTACAGGGAATAGAGGTGCATAGTAGGGAATTTTAATGATGGCCCTAGAAACAGATGCCTCTGGGGTAGGGGATATTCTGCAGGACAATGCAATGATCTTCTCGAAAAGTGAAGATCACAGATAAAAGGGGTGCGAGGCTGTCCCTGACTAAGACGGGGAAGGAGAGTCACTCAGCACAGTGTGTGGCCCGGATAGAAAAGACGTTTTCGGAACGATTGTGCTACCTGAACATAACCTGGACAACGATGCTCTGAAATCATTCTTGTCTGCCGATGATGGTACTGCGGCTGCAGAGGGTCCTTTATTCCTAGGGAACGTGTGCCTGAGGACTCGGTGAGGCAGCAGGAGCCTCTCACCTTCAAGTGGCTCCAGAGAAGAAACAAATCTGTCTCTCTGTCTGATCTACAGAGAGAGTGAGAAAGCAAATCTAACGAAATGTTAGCAGTTGTTGGAGCTCCACGTGGAGAAAACTTGACCACTCGTTGTACTGTTCTTCCACTTTTTAAATATGTTTGAACATTTTCATAATGAAAATGTGGGAAAGTAAAAATAAATCTGGAAATTAGAACGGAAGTGAGCCCAGCCAAGTGCTCTTGGGTTCAGCCGGGAAGAGCCAACGGTCCGTTGGTGTTCTCTCGACTCGTCGTGGGGATTTCCTCCTCCTGGGTTCACCACCTAGTTTTCCTTGTGATAGTTATTTTATACATAGCTATGAGCATAGGTGATACTGAAAACACACGTTTAGTGTGGTTTGTCATTAAGAATTTGGAGAACTGGCTAAATAAACCACTTGTACAGAGTTGAGATGAGCACTACCTGCCTCAGCGTCTGTGGTAACAGCTTCATTTGGGTGCAGAGCTTGGCAGAGGTTTGAGTGACTCTGTCTCGATGGTCCTCTGTCAGAGGACAAGGTTAAGCATCACCACCGAGGGCCCTGTGGAGCCTCTGGGCTGGAAGTAACCTCCCCCTGGCTGGTGAGGCAGCCTCTGAGGGCCTTTCCTGACAAAGCCCTTCACTGAGCTGCAGTTTGGCCATCTCTGCCCTCACCTCCCGGACTGCAGGGCCTCGAGGTCTCACCACCTCCAGCCTGAGCACCCAGTGCCCAGGGGCAATTTCCCACCTTCCCTGGGGGCTCAGGATTCTGGCTCCCGGGGCAGTGCCCGCAGCTGGGCCCCTCCTCCTGGGCTGGGGGTAAGGCTGGCCACGGCCTCCTGCTATGTCCCACTGGCCACTTCACCGCAGCTGCAGCCCTCACTGGGTGGCCCCTCCTGCTTCTGTTGGATGAGGAGATGCAGGCCTTCACTGAGGCTTCCTGGCCTCGCCCCTGCTGGCTCCAAGGCTGTGCCGCTTCCCCCTTCCCAGCCCCTGGTCTCTGTACAGTGTCTGTCCAGGATGTCTGTCCATCTGTCCTTGACATTCTGTCCAGAAGCAGCCACTGTCATCTTAGTTTGTGAGGGGCGAGCAGAGCCCAGGTGCGGTCGATGTGGAGATGCTCATGCACTTCAGTGTGCGGGGAAGTGAGTTCCTTCATATCTACAGACTCTGCACAGCCAGCTGGGAGCTCACCCCATTCACAGGTGGATGTGCCTTGTTTTTTGGCCCAATCACCTGCATTAACTCAGAAGAGTCACAGTTCCCTGCTTTTCTGTCTTTCGTGACCGTCCACCTCCCTCCTCTGCCTGGGGCTGAATGGTGGGGTCTGTCGTGGGTTCGTGGGACCCTCTGTTCTTGTGCGGCCACCAGGAACTGTTATCCGGGCTGATTCCACAGGAGGAGTTTGGGGTGAGCTCCTGAGCGAGAGTTGGGAAGACTGACGTCTGTGTAAACCTTGCTTGTTCATGGTTATTCCTCTCAGTCTTCTTAAATTGTGAAAAATTGGGGACCATTTTGAAATATGGATTTAGGTATGGATTGGTGAGGAGAGAACGTTGATCTAATTGGGTTTACGTTGTGTGCGATAATTTTACACTATCCTTGGGAAAAACTGAAGATGTTGACAGGGTCATGAGAATCGTTTCTTTCTTTCTTTCTTTCTTTCTTTTCTTTTCTTTTTTTTTTTTTTTGGAGATGGAGTCTCACTCTTGTTGCCCAGGCTGGAGTGCAATGGTGCAATCTCGGCTCACTGCAAACTCTGCCTCCTGGGTTCAAACAATTCTCCTGCCTCAGTCCCCCAGTAGCTGAGATTATAGGCGCTCACCACCACGTCCAGCTAATTTTTTGTATTTTTGGCAGAGATGGGGTTTTGCTCTTAAGGGCATTGTTCGTTAAGTATTAATTGGTGGCCTGCCGTTGAACTAATGTTAGTGTAGTGCTGACATCATCAGCCATGGCAGAAACTTACTTGGCATCCCTGGAAAAGAGGGCAGGGAAGCATAGTGCCCTGATACCACCTAATTCTCCAGTGCTACTTCCAACTCTGAGCTGATGGTCATTATGAGTGGATCTGCCCTGGACAATTAGTTTAGTGCAGCTGCCTTGGACAGTCAGGTTAAAAGTAACAAACCGCCACAAAACTCAGCTAATAAAATGTGAGGAGAGACCTGGGGCACCAGGAAGGGGTGAGGCCTGTCTCCCTGTGTGCCATCTGTGTGGAGCCTCTGTACCTAGGGGACAGCGTTTACACAGAGCCCCAGGTTTTTATGAGCATTTCCCTGAATAAAATGTCACTGGTGAGCTGCGGACTGGGAGGCTCTTTCTGATGATTAGGTTTCGTAATGTGGGATCATCAGTAGGCAAGGTGGGCCTGAGGGCCATAGGATCTGGAGACTGTCCAGGGCTGCTTTCTGGGGATGACAGGCTTGTCCCTTCAGCAGTCAAGACACCAAAGAGAGTCTTTCTGAGAATAAAAGAGAGAAGCTTTTAAGGAAAAAAGCAGTTTCTCTCTCTGTTTGGGAGTTGAGTGCATTTTCCTACATTTACTCGGAGATGTTCCTTGGTTCCCACCATGTGCCATCGCCCCGCTATGGGGTAGGGTCACCCCACCGCGTACCTAACCCAGGAAAACTCCTCTGCAGTTATTTCAGAGGCTGTGTGCATTTCTCTTGCCTCAACGGGTAGAGTGAGTTTTTCTTCCTACTGTTTTTAGTCAGTTTTCTTAATCTAGCCTGTTACTGGGATAAGTTCCAGAGACGAGCAGTTTTAAAAACAATCTTTGTACGTTGCATAGAGAGCAGTCCACCTGTAACCAGTTTGTTCCTGGAGGTACCGTAGTGGCCTTGGTTACGCGAAGGCCCCGTGGCTCAGGATGGGCCGAGGAAGGAGTGCGTGAGCAGTGGGCACTGGCCGGAGGCAGGGGAGGCGTGGCCACCTGTGGCTCGAACTCCCCCCATCCACTCTACCGCACCGCTGGGATGTGAACATTCTCGCCCTGGACGTTTTGTCTGAATGTTCAGTGCCCAGGCTCTTGGGTACACAGGCGGCCCCGGGTTTTATTTCAAAAGGGTGTCACGAACAGTGAAGTAACCCACGTGCCTAAGCTTTGATTGACATGAAGGAATGTAGAGGCTGCTGAAATCCTGGTCATTTTAGAACAAAGTATTTTATTAACAGTTTTCTAAAAGAAAGAAATCATTAAAAAATTGATCCCTGTTGAGGTAGAAGGATCTCGTCCTCATGCTCCTCAGTTCCTTCCAGAATCAGCTTCCAGTTCAGCTGCAGAACAGGTTCTGGTGGTGGCTGGAGCAGCCCAGGCAGGTGCCGTCGGGTCTAAGTTCACACTGGTGCCCGTGTGGTCTCCAGTTACGGTGCGGGCCGTGGGGTCTGAGTTCACACCATTGCCCATGTGGTCTCCAGTTACGGTGCTGGCCATGGAGTCTGAGTTCACACTGGTGCCTGCGTGGTCTTCAGTTAGAGTGCTGGCCATTTGTGCCTTTCTGGGAAGTTAGAAGGAGGATCATTTCATCACGTCTCTGTCCTCCCACACCTGATCTATGCTGGGCCACCGTGAATTCTTCCTTTTAACTGTTTCTCTCATCACGGGCAACACTGGTGTTCTGTGGTCAATGTTTGCCATTTCTGAAAACGGATTCTGTGTTTCTTTATATAATCACCTGGTCTCTTTTACGAATTTCGCTTTTCTTTAAGAAAATCATCGTGCTTTTATCTCTTCAATGTCAACTCTGTTCCCTGACACAGGCTCTTACCAGCTCGAAAATTAAAAGTAATCTTTGATTATACTTAATACTTTCTAAAGTTTTCAAAAGTTTATCAGCATGTGGGTTACTGAACATTGACTGTTTATTTAATGGAAAATTAGATTCTAAGTAGAGTATTAGAGTGAAAATGATCTTTTGATTTTATTAAAATATTCAGGTAAAAATATTAAAATGCCTTCGCCAAACTTCATGCCTGTGTAGCGTGAAAACATTAAGCTGCTCTCTGCTCCCGGGAATGCATGAGTAGAGTATGTGTTTGAAAGCGTCATTCCAGTCTTAAGTTTTAGGTATTCTTAAAGGGGTTGGCTGGAGAAGTGACATTTAGCATTGAGTGAACGTTTGACAAAGATTTGTCTCGATATAAAAATAGTTAAAAACAATCTTTAGTGTTTCCTGTCAGGGTTCACCCATTAAAGAATGGTCTTGTAAAAAACTCATCGAGAGTGTCGGCGCCCAGAGGTGCTACCTTGCCCACAGTTGTGTCATCTGCTGTCACCAGGCGACACGCCCAGCGTTTAGCTGCACGTCAGATGTGGCCACGGGGCCACAGGACATCCCTGCGGACGGATGTTCTTATGCAGATTAATGAGGATGGAGACCGCTGCAGAACTGTAAGCCCCCCAGGGGCTGACGGAAGCCTGGGAATACCCGAGACACCAGAGTCGCTGCTGCCCTGGGTGGAAGGAAACCTGCCCTGGAAGATGGGAAATGCAATAAGGAGAAAGTACCAAGGTACATGATGCTGTGAAAACGGAGATGTTTTAATTAAATTAACAATTAAAATCATTTTAATTATGTGAATTATTTGAATTCATGTTAGTTCTTTTTAGGAAATTAATACTTAAAGCAAGTTTGTTTTCTGAATTGTTTGATTTAATTGAGTCAGCACAAGAGTTAGCATTGATATCTGACCCTCTTCCAGGGTTGGGGCAGAGGAGATGGGGGCAGAGGAGACAGGCCTCCCACCCGCTTTCCCCTGGAGCTCAGCCAGAATTTCCCATTGAGGAGCCCTCAGCTCCCTGAGAGCCAGGAGCTCTTGCGGAGAAGCCGCTGTCGGCATGCCACCCGCTTTGATGGCCCTGCTCTGCCATCCCTGCGCTCCAAGGGCCGGACCCTGCCGCTGCCTGTGCCAGACGGGTCTCAGGGAGGTGCCAGCCAGGGGTTATGCATGGCGGGGCCTGGGCATCGCTGTCCAGATTCCGTGGCTGCCGGTTTCATTCTCTCGCTGTTTGTCCCCCTAGCAAGACTCATGAGGTTCCTTGAGGACAAGACCCCCTCCTGCCACCTGGTCTGTTTCCTGAACGTTCTCTGCACGAGTACAGCCCCGGGATGCAGCCCTCAGGAATCAGGGTGTCGGCCATAGTAGGGCGGGTCGCTCTGCTGGGCACCATGATGGATGTTAACCGCTGTGCTTCACTTTGGGGACGTGTTTAAGTACAAAAGTAATTTTAAAATTTCACCATTATTTCAAGACAGCTAAGAGCCTATTAGCACAGAATCCCTGGTCTGAATGAAATCAAACGGTTCTTATTAATTATTCATGATGCCACGCATATGTAGCCTTATTTTTTATAATTGCCAGTCTGTATAATTAACCTTTCATTTGGTTAAAGTACTTAACACTAAGTAGAGCTGTAATTTCAACTGTTTATAAAGCATATGGAAGAATGTTTAAATGTTTAATTAGAACCACTTTTTTTAGTTTCATAGAGAATTTTTTTTCTTGTCAACGAGGGTCTTTAATTATTTAAACCAAAAGAGAAAAACAGACCAGAAAAGAAAAACAACTAGTAAAGCTCGGAACTGCGAAGGTGGCATCATTCCGTTAGTCTCGGATTTTGCTTCCTGGGTTTGTGACGTGGTCAGAGTCCTTGTCTTTGATTTCCTAACACAAGTTGTTAAAGTTGGAAGTGAGTGTGAAATTGAGTTAGTCTAGCTTTATTCTTTCACGGATGAGAAGTGAATTATCTTCAGCAAGGTGGGTGCAGGCGTGGTCCCCGGGGGTCACTGTGGTGAACAGGCCGCCCTTGTGGGGAGCCAAGTTCGTCATCACTGGGACAGAGCCCAGGACACTTCCCCAGCTGGCCAGCCTCTTCCTAGAACCTCACACATTGCAAAGGATGGAGTCCAGATCTATACCGTGAAGAAACGAGGGTGGTTACAGAAAGCACCACGATCTCAGCTGAGTGGCTCTGAGCACCCCAACGTTGGGGCACCTCAGCATCCTGTGTGGCTCAGGCTGTGCCCAGCAGGGAGGCCGGCCCGATCGAGCTGCGGTCTCCACCCTGAGAGTGAGGGCTCCTTCCCCCAGCGCGAGTTAAAGCATCATGTGTCCACCTGTGCAGTGGCTGGTCCCAGTGGCCCTGGAGGGCTGAAACCCTGGGTCCCGCCACTGGTCCGGGGCATCCGTTTCCCCTTCCTGCAGTTCCTGTGTCTGTGTGTCCAGGGGGCTCCGATCCCTGTCTTAGGACCATGGCTGAGGGGTCAAGTTCACCCGCTTTGGAGCTGGCCCGGATCTTGGTTCTGTGGATCCTCGCTGTGTGGCTCTGGAGCAGTTCTGTCCTCAGGAGATGGATCCTCACAGCCGCCTCTTGGGGCCATGAGGAGAATTAATAGGACGACCCCCGGGTAGCTGCTCAAAGCCCTGTGCGGGGCCAGGCCTGTGTCTCCACCAGTTCCTTTGCTCTGTGCTCCCCCCCACTGTCACATCGCCAGCCTTTATTTCCTTTTCCTTGGACCCAGACAGCGAATGCTCCACTGGTCTTGGCAGCCCCTTCTCTAGTCTATCCTCAAATCACTTCCTGACGGACAGCCATGAGTAGCCATCGGCGTGACCAAAACCCCACAAAATAGAACCCAACTTTCCTATTAAGCTGTACAGAGCTGTCCCAGCCCCACTTCCCACAGGCTGGCCTCATTCACCATGGGATCTGTGGTTCTCACCTGGGGCTGGGGGTGCCCCTGGCATCTGGTGGGGAGTGTCAGGGATGTCCCTCCAGGCCCAGTACAGTCCCCCAGCCAGTGGCCGGCAGACAGCAGCACCCAACCTGATGTCCCTGTGGCTTCTGGTTCCCCGAGGCTGGCTGTGCTTTGCTGCCTCTACATGCTCTCAGACGTGTGCCCTCTCTCCACCTTCACTGGTTAGCAGTGTTCCATCCATTAGAGCTCAAAGCACTGCCTCCCGGCAATGCAGCCCCTTCTCCTGGCCTGCCGTCTGCCTGTGCCCCACGGTCTGTACCGTGTCCTCACGGACCGATCAGAGCGAGGCTCCCAGGGATGGAAAGGTTCCTGCTTGTGTCTGCTTTGGGTTGATTGTCAGCGAAGCAGACAATCTATATGGCTCTAAATGGCTGTGAACATGCTTGATTGGGTTATTTTAAAAATAGTTGTATATGTAAACATTTGAGTGTGACACAGGTGGATTTTTGGGCTAATGGTCTTGTTCTTCAGGGAGTAACCACATGCCCATCCACAAGGACCATTTTCAGCTGATTTATGGAACGCTGTTCTACCTGGTTAATTTTCAACGTTATCTCAGACTGAGAGGTAGGTCAGCATGTGACGAAGTTCACTGGTTTGAATCCTAATCTGCTCCTTAGGAGCTGCACCTTCCATGCCTTCGTTTCTTCCTTGGTTAGGTAGGGAAGGTATGAGCTACCTCAGAGTTGTGAGTGAGGCCTGCATCGAGTGACCGCATTAAAGTGACAAGGACTGCACCCGGAGTGTTGATATTTAAAGACCTTTAAACATTGCGATGCCGCATTTTGGTACCCAGGTAAAACAGCAAAGTTCTTTCAGATGCAGACACAGACCCTCGGTGAGGTGGGGGGCTGATGGCAGGAGGTGGACCACCGACCCTGTAACGAGGGCGTGGTCTGTTCGAGGCTGAACGAAGTGCACATCATTGCATGTACCACGGAAGTCCCTCTCGTGAAGTCCTGGAAGGGTCCATGTGGCTGAGCCGTGTGGTCTGTCCATGACGTCCGGCAGGAGCAGAGCTTTCGGGTGCAGCCTTGCTCTTGTGCGCACAGCCCTCAACGGTCTCAAAAGTCTGAGGCTTAAAGCAGGTTTGGGGTTTCCTTACACCTCCTGGACATCTAATTTGCCTGGCAAACATGTTTTTCTTGGGTGTAAAGGTGAAGGAGTGGGTGATTCTGGTGAAAGTGTACTAATTACTGCACTTCTGGGTCAGTGGCGCTTGGTTGAAGACACTATCTGCCCTGGATGGACATCTCTGGGATGGTGAGAACCGGTGGCTGGATGTCGCGGGGTTGCCAAGAAGATGCCAATTTTTTCTTTTTCCTGAGTAACAACACCCTACTTTGTTTAGGGAAGCAGCACACCCAGCTGAAAATCCAATTCTCTTGTACGGTGGAGCGGCTGGTGACACAGGTCCAGATGCTGGGATGCTGATGGGGGGTCCTGGAGTGGGAGGTGTCAGGAGGCTTTCCTGACCCACAGCAGCCCTGGGCCCTTGTCCGGCCTTCTTGCCCGGGGCATGACACCTGGAGGGAAAGCAGCTTCGGGGGCCCGAGGGCCAGAAGGCAGAGTCCTGGCGTGTCAGGCAGGCCTGGGCCAGGCTCCTCGGAGGATGTCACAGACCTGCTGCCCATGCAGGGACCACCCACCTCTGAGCCCCACGCAGATTTTCCTCCATAGCCGAGTGAAATCCTGGTACAGCGAGTGAGGCAGTCAGAGGCACCTTTTGTGGAAGGAGGACAAAGCTGGAGAGAAAGAGGTTTTCCTAAAGGCACAAGGCGCTGATTCTGCGTTAGGGATAATTCCTAGGAGTGTGGTTGCTGGTGGGTGGAAAACTAGCCAGAGAATAAGTGGGAGTGGCACTTGCTGGTATTTAACTGATTCGTTCACGAATGGTCCGAACAGTTCCAGTGAAAATAACATTTCGGACACAGAAGTTTCCATCCTGCCTGACAATGAGCATGACCGTGGGCTGTCCCATTCTTCCTGGGCGACAGTGAGAGGGTCTCAGGCCCTTCCGGCCCTGTGCTGTGCCCCATCCCAGGGTGTATGCCCCATCCCGAATAGGCTGGAATGCCTCTGGGTGCAGCTGAGCCTCTTGAAAAGGGAAGAGACATGTGATGTGCTCTGGCTGAACAGGAAAACGAGGGAGGACAGGGAGAGGGGCCTGGAGGTGAGGAGGATGGTGAGCAACACTGGGGACAGAGGAAGTAGGGTAACACCAGGGACAGGGGGACGGAGGGTAAGGCCGGGGACAGGGGCATGGAGGGTAACGCCGGGGACAGGGGATGGAAGGTAACACCACTTCTCCAGGTGCCTTTGGGGGATGCTGCCGCCTCTCGCACCCCAGAGTGAAGTCAACAGGATTCTGTCCCGAGGAGCCCCAGAGCCTGGCAGCTGGGATTGTCGCAGTATGAACCACTGTTCACTAGCTCTGCACCCTGGGACAGGCTCCCTGGTGTTTCCACCCTGGTTTCCCATCTGGACAGTGGGACCCTGAGTGTCCCCGTCCCAGCTGCGCCCAGAGCCCTGGACTCCAGCGTGTCGTCGGCACTCATTAGCGTTTCTTTTGTTGTGGTCCGTGGACGAAGTGGCTCTCTCTTTGTGTGTTCACAGCCCTCCTGCTCACTTTACCTTCTGGGAACACTTTTTACATAGCTTCGTATGTGGGGAGGACTCGAGTGATTAATGGAATGTTTCATCAGGTGCAGTTCTTCTGTTTCCCAGTTTTGACACAACATTTGGTGAAATTTCCAGGGACTCCTGTGGTCAGCCTCACGGTTTCACTCTGTCACTTTCTAATGCAGTATTCTTTGGGAGTCTTTTCAATTAAGCGCCATCATTTAAAAATAAGTTTTATAATATGCAGTTTCAGGTTAATTCTTTACCTTTGTGTCTCAGGCAGTACTACCTACCTGTGAGTAGTCACAAAGGTTCACGCAGTTTTCTCTAGCTGTCCCTAGCTCGTAGCTCAGCAGGTCCCTTCAGATGAGTCAGCCAGCTGTGTACCTGCATGTTCAGGATACTTGTCAGGGGCCTTCCTCAGAGCAAGACCGACGCTCACCTCATCCTTGGGACTTTGGAGCCCGCCCTGGAGAGACTCCAGCCACGTCCAAAGGGGCCGTCCGGGTCCCACAGGCTGGTGGGAGTGACTTCTGAGCCACTCCAGACCACACTTTGTGTTCCTACACCCCACAAAGCCACTTAAAGTGCCATGTTCTGGTGCTGTGTGCCTCACCAGTGTGCCACACAAGCCTGCACGGGGATCTGAGCGGGCGCTGCCTTCCTCAGGCTATGCTGGAGTTTTGGGGCAACTGGAGCACTCGTGGCTGTCATTCTCGCCACTGTCTGGGCTTCCCTAGAGGGTCTCACCTGCAGCGTGAGGACCACATCGGCAGCCACTGAGGAGCCGCCAGGTGCAGCGTTGGTCCCACTCAGTCCTTCTCGACTTTGGTGAGAGAGTAGACAGCAAAACTTCAGCTGGGAGCCCCAGGCCTTCTCTGCTTGGGGCCCTGGGACTGACATAGCACAGATCCTGCCATCCACGTGCTGGGGGCCCCGCCGTGCGGCTCCCTCCTCTGGTCAAGGGCTGCACCCTTGGGCTGTGCAGCTCCTGGTTCTCACACTCAGGGGCCCAGGGAGGGTGGTGGATGAAGAGAGAAGGAGAAGGGTGGCAGTTTGAGCCCAATTGTGTTGGCTTCATCTTCCGCCTCTTGTCCCTAAGTACATTGGCAAACTTTTCCAGGTGAAAACTCAGAAGGGATTTTTAATGACTGGAATCTGTGAATTCCATGGAAGCCAAGTCTGTCCACCTTTCACCCACCTCATTTCTCCCCGTTGGGGCTGATTTTGGCAGCGCTCATAGGGGCAGGGACGGAAGGGGTGGGGGCCAGCCGTCGGCCCTGTGTCCCTCCCTTCCTCCCCTCAGCGCCACAGCATTTCGGTGTCATCCCCTTCCGTGCACGCGTCCTCATGAAAACCAAGTGCGGCTGGAGGGAGATGCCTGCGCCCACTCCCGTGACCTTCCCGGCCGGCCTGGCTGCAGCGGCCCCTCGGCAGGCATCTTTCTGGTGCTGCCTCCGTGCCCCTCCCATCACCTGATGCTCGTGTTCCTGAATCTTCACGCCTGTGCTCTGTGCAGCCACCTCACGGGCTCCCTGGGAAGGAAGACAGTGTCTCACGCCGGTCAGAATGCTCTTCTCTGTCCACTGAATAGTCCAACACAGAATCATTCCTCTGTGATTATTTGTGCTTTGTTATGTAGAACTGGAATAAAGAAAAAGTGAATTTAGACATTACAGCCATCAGGTTGAAGCTTAGTAATTGCATTAGGGAATTAAATGGAAACATTTGAGCTTCTCGAGTTCTAATTCCACATCTTCGTATCCCCATCACCCCATACCCAGTGTCTAACACAGCTCTTGGTCTAGGAGTTTCTTGATAAATGCTTACTGAATTGAACTGGACTGAGCTTAACATTCCCACCCAGAGTTAGAAGCCAGTCCCTGAATAAATTGCATTTAGAATATGAGTTTGATGTTACTGTGGTAAGGGGTATCCTACACATCATAATTCCTAGTCAATATCGGGTATTTAGTCAAATAGACTCAAGTATAGAGAAGCATAGGCCCATCTGGCAAAAGGGCAAGGCACGCTGCTTTAGGTCCAGGTCCCCAATATCAACTATGAAAATAAAACGTCAACTCCAATGACAGCCCTGTCCTCAGCTGGTCACTGTTTATGCTAACAATTATAAACAGCTTGAACTTGCTGTCCTGAGAGGCAACACACCCTCCATTCTCTCTGCAGTGTAGCTGCCTTGGTGGATGGAACATGCCCCTCCTCCCTCCCTCTCCCTATCCCTCCCTCCCCCCTCCTCTCTCCCTCCCTCTCCCCTCCTCTCTCCCTCCTTCCCCTCTCCTTCTTCCTATCTTCTCTCACCTTTCTCCCCCCACCTTCTCTCCTGGACAAGGGGCAGAAGAAAGGAGACCTCCGGAATCTTCTGCTTCATCCAAGCAGCTTGGGGGCAGCATCAACAGCTGCAATTTGGCTGCCCCAGCAGGTGCCTCAGGGCAGCCTTTCTAATGGGAATCCTGGAATCATGTCTTTCCTTAATGTGTCCTAAAGGCTGGAGGACATGAAGTGAAACAATGCTCCATGCTCAGTCCTGTGATTTTGTGTAATTATTGGACTTACTTTGAAATTAAACTAAATGATACCCAAGGTAGAGCATGAAAAAAAAGAAAAAACAGGCTATGGTGTTTGAAAAACAAACAAAACCGTTTGGTTTGTTGGTTTGTTCTTAGACCTTCACAGGCTCCTAGGTCACACGTTTCAGTTTCTTAGCAAGTGGCATTCTCTGCAGAAGCTGTGTCAGTCTCTGTTTGATGATGTCAGCCACAGCAGAAAGAAGCACTCCGTAGGCCCCGTGCTTAGCACCTTGGCGTGAGCTCCTGCCATCTTCTGTTCATGCTCATCACAGCTCTGTGCAGTGGGCATCCTCCTGATCCCTGTGGGAGGATGGAGGATGGAGGCGGAAGGGTGAGTGATGGCAGGATCACATGAGGGGTCTCTCCCGAGGTAGGGAGGGGAACTGGCCCAGGACCTTAGTGCCCATCGCATCCTTCTTCCTCCTCCTCTGCCTCTCTGTGACTGTTTGACTCAGGCTGCAGGGACAGACATGAGTATGTGCAGAGCCTGTGTGCACCCCTGGGAATGTGTGCTCATATTGGCAGGGAGGGATGTGAGTGTGTACAGAGCGTGTGTGCACACCTTGGCGGTGTATGCCGGCATTGGCAGGGACAGATGTGAGCGCGTATGGAATGTGTGTGCACACCTTGGGGATGTGTGCTGGCATTGGCAGGGACAGATGTGTACAGAGCGTGTGTGCACACCTCGGGGTGTATGCTGTCGTTGGCATGGACAGACGTGAGCGTGTACAGAGCGTGTGTGCACACCTGGTGGTGTGTGCTGGTGTTGATAGGGACAGATGTGTACAGAGCGTGTGTGCACACCTGGGGGTGTGTGCTTATGATGTTTTGTAACCGGCAAATACGTGGCCTGTTGCATCGGGCGGCCCTGCGCCCATGCTGAGCCTGTCAGTGGCCCTCGGGTTGGGGTCTCCATCTGCCCAGACAGCACTCGAGTGGCTTGAGGTTTCAGATTCTTCCTCTACGGATACTTGGGCTTCCTCAGGACCAAACATCAGAACCAGCCAACTGCAAACTACAAGAACGTTCAAATGCATCTTCAGTAGGAAAAACAAAAGCAATTGGAAAAATTTTCCAACGTGACCCCGTGGTTAAGCCGTTAGATACTCCAGCCAACAGATTGAGTCACTTTAAAATTCACACCAATTAAAATGGTTGTAAGAGTTGCAGAGCTTTACCGCTAAACCTTGAAATAATTGAAGCATTCTGCTCCACTTGCTTACAAACTAGAGTTGGGGATACCTTTCAGTCCAAAGTAGCAACCTTCTAAATCCAGCTTAGATGCGAGGCTCCCACTGACACAGGAAGAGACAGTGGCCCTTGATTATTCTCCTGTGTTCAGATACTGTGTCATTTCTTTTTTTTTTTCTTTTTTTTTTTTTTTCTTTTTTTTGTATCCTGATCATCACTTCTGCTTTTCCAATTCAAACTAAAGGGAGTTTAGCTCTGTTTTGGAGAAGCTGTGGTTAGTAGTTTCTTTTCATGGTTTGCTTAATCTCTTAAGTCTGGTGCTTACATTACCCAAATAGACTTTTCTTTAGTACGACAGTGCCATAACCCAGGGCTTCTCCCTCCATATCTGCTCCCCAGGAGGCTCCCTAGGAATGGGCGCTGGAGATCCAGCCCCCCTCCATGTGCCATTTTGTTTGAGTCCAAGGTAGCTTTGGCTCAGAGAAGAAAAGAGGCCTCCGGGTTAGGTGCCTCTGACTGCTTGCTTGTGAAATGTTTAATGATAAGGCGACTTCCAAACTAATTTACACATTGATAGTTGTAGCTTGAAGTATCACCGCAGTCAGAAGAACAAGAAACACTCCCATAAAGTAGATAAGCAGAAAAAAGCCATAGAAGTTTAATAAAGCGCAAATAAAATGGTGTTGTAAGAATGTCCAGTGGGAAATGCTCTCAGTCCAGCCAGATCCAGCTGTGGCGTCAGTCCAGCTGTCGTGTCGTCCTGTAAAAACATTCAGCCACATGTGGCCCTGATCGCAATCACTACTCTGAATTGTGATCCAGAATGTTCTTGGGGGCCGATGCTGGGACTGTTCCAGCAGTTCAATCTGATTGGGCGTCACGGTGGTGATGTGCTTAGCGCGGCCAGCTGGGCTGAGTGGTGGCCACCCGTGCAGTCGCCACGTGCAGCCGTTATTCTGGTGATGGGGTTGCATGCGCCACGGCTTGTCCACCTGGGCTATTAAAGTACTGGGAACCCAACCGCGGGCGGTGCCTCCCGATATGGGAGCTGTCTTTTTTATCCAGGGCCCTCTGGCGCTGCAGAACCCTGCTGCCAGTCTGAGCTCACAAGGAGGTACCGGAGGGCTCTGCTGGGGCATGGAGGTCCCTGAGCAGGTGGTCACTTATTGCTTGTGGAGTGGTCCATGGCCTGTGAGTTTATTCTCGGGGTTTGTGTGGGCGAGGTTAACCAGTTCACAGCTGGGCACTTACCCCTTACACAGGTGACACTAGTTAAAGTGGAATCTATATTAGCTCACACGGGAGTGTGTGAGGAGCTGGGAGGGTGGGGAGGCTTGGCCTTAGCACTAGATTCCCGGGCTCCTGACGTTTCTGCGTCTTCCAGTTGAGGGGCCGTCAGAGCCGCTGTGGGTCCTGAAGACAGTGGGTGCCATATGGACCAGGGGATGCAGAAGCCTCTAGAGGCTGCGGGAGGCAAGGAGACGGTGGCTTCCCCAGAGCCAGCCCTGCTGCCACTTCGACGTTAGATGGTGGGACATGTTTTGGACTCCAGCTTCCAGAAATGTGAGAAAATAAGTCAGAGTTCAGGGCGCTAAATTTGGGGTGATTTAGTGGAGAAATAGAAAACTAGCCCACAAATGTGCACGCATTGAAATGTGCTCTGTCCAGGTGTTCACAGTGGTGTGAGGGAGATGGCATCAGGGTTCTGGGAACTGTGCAGTTTTACTGAAGGAAGGGGGCTCGCCACGCCTTTCCTCATATAACTGAAGGTATGTATGCCTGCCACACTGCCCACGAGACAGGGACTAGAATTCTGACTTTATTTCTTATGGGAACCAAGCCACAGTCAGAACACGGTGAGGGCCGAGACGAGCTTCCTACAGCCTGAACTGGGAAGAGGAATCGCAAGTAGTTTGTGTTTTTCTACACAGACCTGTCCTTTTCAGGTTTTGTTGTTTTGGAAAAAGGGAGAAGCCAGGCACACCTCGGCGAGGGACAGTGTTTCTGGAGGTGGTGCGGCTTCAGCCTGAACGTGGCCGTGTGGTTGGGAGGCTCAGAAACTGCCCTCCAAGGGCACTCATCTATTCCTTATTGCAGTAATACCTCGTTTACAGAAATCCACAGAAATTACAGTGCGGGAGGCTTCTGGTCTGGATGGGTTTGTGTGGACCGAGGTCACGGGGTGTTGTCCCAAGTGCTAATCCTGATCTGGCAGAGGCTCTGTTCCCAAATAATTATTCCACAGTTTCAGAGCCTATATCTGAGTGATAGTCTTTTAACTTTGTTGCATAAAAGGAAACAAAGTATGTCTTGAGGGTCTAAAAATCCATGTGGTAATCATGGCTGTAAACTCATACCTGGGGCTTTGGGATGGAGTGAAAACCACCGTCACCTGGCGTGGACGCTGCGTGGTATTTTTAGCATGGTGGCCTGCTCGTGCCTTGAACTCTATCTGCAGTGTGAGCAACAGCTGTGCATTTGAGAAATGTGGACAGGTCAGCTTGCTCCTCCAGGGGCCTGCAGGCATCTGGGTGAGGGGCCTGGGATGAGGCCACATCAGTGGGAAGGAGCTTGGTTGTGTCAGCAGATATGTCTGCCTCTACAGGCCCGCAAACCAGCCAGAACCCAGTTTTCCTTTGGTCATCTAATGCCAGAAAAAACCTGTTTCTTAGAGATTCTCATAATTTATATTAATGAACCATTTGACCGTACCTAAAATGTTATAAATGCATGAGGCTTTACAACTTGGCAGATGTGTAACTCACATGTCGTTGTACCAAACTGTTGAAGATATTTGTTTCACTTGAAGGTCGTTAGCATTTTATGTGCAAAGCAAATGCCAGTAGCATTTTGAAGGAGTATTTTGGAATTTTAAACACAGTGGGATAGTGCTGGGTCTCTGGGATACTGGTGAGGTGGACGTGACCTCAAGCTCTTGTAGCTTGCAAGCAGGATTGCTAAATTGTCACAACTGCAGTGCTGGAAAGTCAAAGTGGATTTCTGTAACTGAGGTATTAGTGCAATAAGGAACAGGTGAGTGCCCGTGGAGGGCAGTTTCTGAGCCTCCCAGACACCCCAGGAGGAAGCGGGGGACGGGGGCAGTTACCCACCAGAACCTGGACGGTGAAGCTGGGTTTGCTGGTGGCCCTGCTTGGCAGGTCATTACATGCAATAAGAAACAGGTGAGTGCCCTTGAGAGCGGTTTCTCGGCCCCCTTCAGAACCGCAAGTGGAAGACGCTCCAAGGTGGGGGGTGGGGGTTCGGTTAATCCACAGGAGCCTGGATGGTGGAGCTGGGTTTGCTGGTGGTCCTGCGTGGCAGGTCATTACATGCAATAAGGAACAGGTGACTGCCCTTGAGGGCGGTTTCTCGGCCTGCTTCGGAACTGCAAGTGGAAGACGCCCCAAAGTGAGGGGGGGGCTGGTGGTCGGTTATCCAGTGGGGCCGGATTTGCTGGTGGCCGCTGCGTGGCAGGTCACGGCGTGGAGCGATGGGAGGGGAGTGGAGTGGGAATAGAGGATGCACCCTCCACAGCTACTGCTGGGAGTTGGCTCTGGTAGCAGAAGGGGCATAGATAGAGGGATTCCCATCAGGGGCAACACGACTGGGGTCCCACGTGTGGTGGATGCCGAGGTGTGGCTATATGTAATCTCAGTCTGCACAGCCGTCCTGGTGAGTGGGTTCAGTTACCTTCCCATCTCACATTTGAGAAATCTCGGGGGCTCACATCACAGCTAGGTGGGTTGGAACTAATGTCTCAGGCAGGACGTTGGCCCCAGAGCCCAGATCTTACCTGCCCCCGCTCTTTTCAGTCCACCACGCTTGTAGAGAGGGTTGTGTGGTGGTGGGTGGCGGCTGAGAAACCAACACAGTAGAAGGCGGGGAGGAACTAAACCAGGCAGGAGACACAGGCAGTGCTTGGGAGGTCTGCAAGGGGTGTGGGTGTGGGAGACACCTCTGGGCCAGTGAACCCCGTTCTGTGCTCCTGGCTTGCCCAACCTTGGCCCTCAGCCACATGCTGCGTGCTTTAGGTGAAATCTCAGTCGCTCGTGTGGTGCGGGCATCTTTTCTCCCTGGCTTTGCCTCTCTTTAAATCACGGAGTCTCAGTGGGGATGGCGGGGCGGATGGTGGTCCATGGAATTTGCCCTCCACCTCCTCATCCTTGTCCTGTCCTGTCTGGCCTGTTACCTCAATCTGTGTCTCTTCAGAGCCTGCAAATGAGTGGAGGCCACGACAGCCTCTCGCTGGCCGACCTCTCAAACTTTTATTCATCAGAATAGTGTTAAATGCCGATTCCTAGGCACCCCCATTGGACTCTACGCCTGCCTAGCATGGGTACTTTGGGGAAGGTAGAGGATTGCTGGGCTGTTCCAGGGGGGAATTTGCATTGTTGAATGTCTATTGTGTTCCTTCCAGCACTCTACTTTCCACGCACACCTGGCATTAAACCTGGAAGACCTCTGGGTGCTGTGCTGGTGAGGAAGCCCCGGCTGGACGAGGGGCTGCTGGGGCTCGGACTTGATTCCTGGGCTGGGGGCTGCGGGCTTATTCTCTTCAGTGGGCCTGCTGATGGGATGCCCTGAGAAGTCCTGCTGTGCACTCAGGGGAAGGTGCAGAGACAGGCTCAGAAAAGACAGACCATGGATTTAAAAATTCCTACTGGAAAATCTTTTATGAGCAAAGTAATTTGCATCTAACTGAAGACAATCATTGCTTGAATAATTGGTTTGTTTACAAAGTTGGTCCTATGAACAGATTAAAGTTTTCATTCATGCCTTATCTATAATGTGAATAGGAGCTATTACCGCAACTTAAATTAGCTTTAAATTTCGTATCAGATTGCAGTCCAGATTACAAACGGCTGCTTGATAATCTAATTGATAAAACGGAGGAATTTAGTGCTTGGAACCCAGAGTGAAGGGAACAGAATTGCTTTGGTTTCTCAAAAGGGTGTTGACTGAGTGGTGACCTGGGGTGAAGAGAAGTGGCTAGAGTCATTACACTCGAGGAGATGATCTGCCCCCGCCTTTCTCAGCTGTCTTCTGGACAAAACAAAGGGTGATAAATGGAAAAAATTCAGCACTGAGTTCGTCTATGCCCTGAGCTTCTCATACAGTCATTAATGGGCTGTATCTGTGAAGCCTCCATACAGGCACAAAGGAATTAGGCTAGAGTAAGGCGGCCGGCGACCTCTGGCGTCTGGACCGCGTGTCACTTCCTAAAGCCCTTTTGGGTGAAATGACAGTGGCAATGCCGTTGTTCGGAGGAGTGTAATCTCACGTATGAGATGCAGATTTTAAATGATGCAGATTTTAAACACCAAAGTCAGGAAGCTTGGTGGGAGTGGCTGTCTTCCAAGTGGTTTTCTGTGCAGCCATGGATGAGGCGTGGATGTGTCATCTGTTGGTGAGATCCACTGGTGAAGGGGCTAAGCAAACCATGGAGGTCGGGGGGGTGAAGCTGCATCTCTTCTGGCATCCCAAGTAAATACCTGGGATCCCATCTCCAGCCTTTCAAAGGACACAGACGAATATAAAATGCAGATGGGAGAGTTCATAATTTGGGCATCTCTGTTCTTTTGAAATCAAAGTGCAAAGAAAAAGTTTTGCCTTGAGGTCTTAACCCATACTTGTTTTTCTCCTGAGGTTTTAAGATTTTCTTAACTGCTTTTCTCTCCCCCAATCCTTGAGGAAGTTCTATCTTCATATCTTCTTAAAAGGTATGGTTAAAAGATATGGTTAAATTCAACACTGAAATATAAAAACATGCTTTCATATTTTTCTTGAAACTGATGTATCTGACATTGGTGAAGAACTAACTGGGAGTATTGGTTTATTTTAATTTTTTTGAGACAGTCTTGCTGCGTTGCCCAGGCTGGAATGCAGTGGCACGATCTTGGCTCACTGCAGCCTCACCTCTTGGTTCACGCCATTCTCCTGCCTCAGCCTCCTGAGTAGCTGGGATTATAAGTGCCTGCCACCATGGCTGGTTCATTTTTGTATTAGTAGAGACGGGGTTTCAACATGTTGGCCAGGCTGGTCTTGAACTCCTGACCTCAGGTGATTCGCTCACCTTGGCCTCCCAAAGTGCTGGGATTACAGGCAAGAGCCACCACACTCGGCCTGGGATATTCTTGATTATAATTGTAACATATCCCTTTAATAAAAACAAAACAGAACAACAACAACAACAAAACAGCTGTCTGAAAAGTCTCGAAATTAAAGAGCTCAATTGGACAGGGATTTGGACACCAGTTGAATGGCCCAGCACACCATAGTTACATGGGCCACTCGGCCTGTTAGGTCCTTAGGGTATTTGAAGTCATATGGATATTTGCATTTCTGCCTCTGGATATCGTGTTAGTATTCGGCTAGTGTTTGAGGGCCAGGCTCAGATCCGGGAAAACAAGAGCCCCTGCCCTCACGGCACTTCTCTTCCATGTGTGTGTGTCAGGAAAATAGAAAGCATAAGATTTTTTTTCAATGAGCTGGGAAGATGGAAAAACAAGCTTAAGATGTTTACTTGTTCAGAAGAAGGGAAGTGCAAGGAACACTCAGCTTTGTTGCTGCTGAAGGAGGCCCCTGGTGGAGGCTGTTTCAGAGGTGGGGTTTCTCTAAGAAAGGTGGTAAGAGGCAAATAGGATGCCCCATCTGGTTTGCCAGAGATGGGGAAAGTTAGTATCCCCAAAACAGCTTCAGCATTCTGGCAAAGCTTTGGAAAACCAGCTACGGTGTAGGACCTTGTTGGCCGCTGGGTAGAAGGAAAACATTGCTGGTCCTGAGGGCTGTACTGTTGTTCCACTGCTATAAAGAACTATCTGAGGCTGGGTAATAAGGAAAAAAATGTTTAATCGGCATACAGTTCTGTGGGTTGTACAGGCTTCTACATCTGGGGAAACTTACAATCAGAGTGGAAGGTGAAGGGGAGGCCGGCATGTCTTCACATGGCTGGAAGGGGAGAGAGAGTGAAGGGGAAGGTGCCATGCACCTCCAAACAACCAGATCTCAGGAGAACGATCATGAGGACAGCACTTGGGGGATTATGCTAAACCATTAGAAACCACCCCCATGAGTCAATCACCTCCCACCAGGGCTCACCTCCAACATAGGGTTAGAGTTCAGCATGAGATTTGGGTGGGGACACACAGCCACACCATGTCAGGCTTCCCATTCTTCTTCTGCACGTGCTTCGCAAATGGTTCTGTCATTGGTTTTTGTTTCTGTTGATACATAATATACGTACATATTTTCAGAGTGCATGTGATACCTTGATTCACCCCTATATTGACGAAATCTGTGTACTTGGGATGTCTTTCACTTTAGTTTCTTTTCCTTGTGCTGGTTATGTTAAGTTATTCTCTCCTAGCTGTTTTGAAATACACAGTAGATGACCCACTGCCATCCCCCTGCTGATTTATCAATAGTAGGTCTCGTGTTCCCATTAGGCTGTGTGTTTGTGCACATTACCAGCCTCTGCCCATCCTACTTATGAGTGGGCTCTGCTGGGCCCTGTTGACCACCTACTTTTGGCCTCCATGAGATCTGCTCTCAGCTCCTGCTTATGAGTGAGAACATGCGCCGTTTCCTTGCTTGACTCGTTTGCTTAACGTAATGTCCTCCAACTCCATCCATGCTGCCGCGGATGACAGGGCTCTCCGCTGTGTGGTGGAGTATTGCTCCTGTGTGTGTTCGGGCCACGTTCCCTTCATCCCCTGTTGACGGGCACTCAGGTGATTCCAGACCTTGGCTACTGTGGATGGAAGCTGAGAGCAGTCACTGGCTTTATACTCGGGGGACGTGAGCCACTTTGATGTTCTCAAGCAGCCTATCCCCAAAGCCCTCCGTAGAATGCCGCATTCGTTTGTACTCATGGCTTCTTCCACTAGGATGAACAGCTGGGAAGGGGCTTTGAGTGAATGCTAGGGTTTCTGTCTTTAATTGGTACCCAGCTACACTGGCCAAGTAGGGGTCCCAGTGACCCTGGACACTACGTCACATAAGGTCCAAAGATGCAGTTAGGTTCTTTTTTTAACGCGCGGTGGCTCACGCCTGTAATCCCAGCACTTTGGGAGGCCGAGGCGGGCGGATCACAAGGTCAGGAGATCGAGACCACGGTGAAACCCTGTCTCTACTAAAAATACAAAAAATTAGCCGGGCGCGGTTGTGGGCGCCTGTAGTCCCTGCTACTCGGGAGGCTGAGGCAGTAGAATGGCGTGAACCCGGGAGGCGGAGCTTGCAGTGAGCCGAGATCGCGCCACTGCACTCCAGCCTGAGCTGGGCGACAGAGCGAGACTCCGTCTCAAAAAAAAAAAAAAAATGCTTTTGACCTGGGTAAGCTATGGCATCATCAGTTAGAGTTTTTCATATTGGAAAGGTGTATATTTTATTTTCTAAGAAGGAAAGAAATCCTGTTAAATACTCTAACCACAGATTAAATCATGTCAAGGAAAGAGGTACTATTTTGGGGGAAAATGACCCCTTCATGTCAAAGATCAAGGAGATGACTTACATTGTTTAATTGAGTTAATTATGAAATCTTAAGTGGTTTTAAGAAGATGAGCTGTGGATCCTACAAGACATGAGACTGATACTGATTTAATGTTAGTCAGCCCTGACAGAATGTGGCTAATATTTAAAGCTTGCTCCAGTATTGCTTGATAGATTGTAAGTTAATGTAAAGATCTGTTTGACGCTTTTATTTTACAAAATATTATTGAGAAAAAGTTTGACAGCCAAGGAACGGCCTTCAACCAATTTCTTCCTAATTTCTATCACCAGAAAATTTTGTCCTGTTAATTCCAGAATTTACTTTTGGAAAGTTCCCGTAAGGAGAGCAGAGGTATTGGTGGTTGAATGGTGACTTGAATTTAGGTGAAGATCGTTAAATATTTCATAGTCATGTTTGTCTTGGTGGTTTTAGCAATTTTATATTAAACTTAGAACTGTGAGTCAAACCAAATCTGTTCTTTTGCTTTTGTGATACTCCTTTGTATGACTATACTGGTAAAGAATGATAAAATGTGTATTGGGTATTTTTTCTGTGTAGATATTAGGATTTTTAGGGGAACAAATTAATCATTCTTCTAATATACACTGTGCTGTGTGTTGGGTCCTTTGTATATTAGTTGAATCACTCTAATGAGGACCACTTGAAAGTCTGTTTCTATAGCAGATGTTTTATATGTTGACTTGTGTTATGCAAAATCCTTCATCCTCTAAGAAGACTAAGCAATGGGTTGGAGGAGAGATTTAATCACCCATTAGGTCTATTCCGAATGCCCAGAATTGAATGCAAGTACTAATTATGTTTTTGAAGTGGTGTGTGTGTGTATGGGTGTGTGTGGTGGACTCCTTTTTAGGTCATGGGAGGGAGGTAAAGCGAAGATGAGATTTGCTGATGAACATTTGTGCATATGCTAGTGGAGAAGTCATATGACTTGACTGCACCTGCGTACTCTGATTTTGGTTTCGTTAGTGTCCGTAGCCACAAGCCTCAACTGCCTCTGGGACCCACCCTGAGGGGCTGTGGTGAGGGTTATTACAGAGTCGTGCGTCTTAGTGAAGGGCACAAACGGCCTTGTGGGCCTACTTTGGCTTTGTTTGAACGTCTAGATTGTTAAACTAAGTTTAACATTTTGAGGATTATAAATTGTGATTCTTGTCTAAGAAGAGGTTTCTGTTGTCTCTGAAGACAGGAGACCCAATACAGAGGGTCCCTGGCTCCCAATTGTTACATATCTGATTTTTTTTTTCAACCTTGTGATGGTGTGAACTAGTCACACTCAGTGCATTGTTTGGCCCAAGATGGGCTACCTCTGGATGAACCCGTTGTAAGTTGAAACTATGGTGTCAAATGCACTTTCTATTTAGGATATTTTCAGCTTACGCTGGGTTTATTGGAACAGTTTCATCCCATGGTAAGTCAGGGAGCATATGTGCTCATAAAAGTGGAGACGATCTCATAGATACCGTGAGATATAATGTCTCTGATGTTATAGAGATACGATGAAAACAATCAAGTGGGACTTGGAAGCCTTGGAGGGACTCACATGGGCGGCTCCTGGAATGCAAACTTGAGCGCCACTGGCTTCTGGATGTGACATCTGTACCTTCTGCTTAGCCCAGTGTGTTATCGGCTGCTCTCGAGGGCAGAGAGGTCCAGCGTTCCTGTGTTTAGGTATTTGAGCCGCCTTAAGAGGCTAGGTCAATTCTCACTGGTGTCTTCACGGCTTTAGGCCTTCTGAACAAGCAGGAGGAAGCACGACTTTGTAGAGCTTTGGAAATCTCAACGGACTTCAGGGCCATCCCCTTTGGCAGGAGAGAGCCCCACTGGAGGCGAGCAGGGTGCCGTGCGGGCCTCTGCTGGGCCCAGGCATGTACGGACGTTGTGAGGGCCACAGGACACAGATCGGTCTTGGTTCACAACTGGTGTCGATGGCCACGCAGCATTTCTGCCAGGTACATGAGTGCGGGGACTTGGGTTTTGGGGTGTGCGTCCTGGTTGCCTAGTTGCTTGGAAGACCCCCATTCAGACCCCAGCCTGAGTCACCGTGACAGGCCTCCTGCTTCACACGCCACACGGAAGCCGTGGCGTCGGTCACTGACGTCCACCGGGTGTCAGATGTGCGTGTGTATCTTCCTTGGTCTCGGGATGTGTCTTGTTTTGAGGTTATAGTAAACGTTCTTTACGAGGGGTTTTGGAATTTTTATGTTGTTTGCAAGGAGGCAGCAGGGAGTGCTTGAGCAATGAGATCCCCTTTCCAACCAATACAATTTCAGATCCCAGCAGGTAATTAAGGCAGCGGAGCTGTGGGATCACCTTTGCAACCAATGAGAATTCAGATCCCAGGAGGTAATGACGGCAGCGGGGCGGGTGGCAGAACCCTGAACTGTGGCTGTTTCTGGTGTCTTGCCCCGTGGACAGAGCGTGCTGGGGCCTCCGTGGTCCTCTGTGGGGTGAGTGGAGCGCATGAGCTGGGTGCTGCTGGGCCCTGGCTGGCTCCCCAGCCCGGGGTTTATGCAGGACTCGTTAGACAACGTGGAACCCAGAAAGCAGCACGAGGAGAACGGGATTGTGCCTTTCTGGATCCTTGGTGCTTCCCAGTCTCAGACACTGAGTAGGCTCTGAGGGGTCTCGCCGGGAAGACTTGCACAGTCGGCCCCCAGGATGGAGTGGGGCTGCAGCGGGTCTTGCAGGAGCTGGAAGTGGGGGTGAGTGTCTCGCAAGCGGGACCTTTCAAGTGGGCCCAGCAGGATGCATCTGTGGAAATGGTGCCACCTAACGCAGGGCTGCGGCCAGCAGGACCTGAAAGGCTACAGCGGGCTGTGTTTCTGCTCTCTCTCTCGAGTCTCTGCACGGTTTTCCTTGGTTTTTGTCTGTTTGGAGGATGCTTCCCCCTTTCTTGCGCTTACCTAGCCTTCTGAGCTTCTTTGTTGAGTATGACAAAGCCCTGAGAAGGCATTTTTATCGCATAATTGTGTTATCCTGGTGACTGGATAAATGACCTGCAAATGTGGGTGACTCAGTAGCTCTGAGGGTGTTCAATATCCAAGACAGAGGTGGGAAGGAAATGTTCAGGCAGGCATCAGAGGATCTGTTCTCTGCTTTACACTGGGGCCCTGGTTTGCTGACAGTCTTCACACTCGATCCAAAATGGGGGATAATGAAGTCTCACGGATTCGGCTTCAGCTGAGAGCTGCCTCCAGCACAGTCTTGTGTGAGTAACAGTTTCTATGTTTGGTGCGAAGGGCGGGCGTCAGTCAGTTGATCTTATTTGTGGTGGTGCTTATGGTGGGTTTTCCGTAAGGAATGTAGACTTTATTAGCTTTGGCAAGGGAATCCTGAGTGATAAATTGGAAGAATGTCTCAGGAAATTCTGGAACCTGCAGTGAATCTGGAATCTGTATGAAATTGAGATTTGGATTCTCACGATTTCCTAATGCTACCCCGAAACCCAGTAGTTGAGACAGTCGTAGAGCTTCAGTCGTGCTGCCCCGGTTCCCCATTTTAAAAGGGACACGTTGCTTTCCTCTAGAATGTTCTGAGCTCTGAGTGCTGCCGGCAGAGTGACCAGCTCTCTGCATCAGAGGGGAAGCCAGGGCTGCGTTCACGGCGTCGCGGCAGCCGGGAGCTGACCCTGGACCTCAGGCACGTGTGATGCTGACCATTTTCTGTAAACTCCAAGGGTGTAGTGGTCTCCTTGGCCCTTTACAGTCTTCTGAAGCTTTTGATGTGTCTGCACTTTGTAGATTTTTCAGAAGTAGACAGCCTTTTCCCACACCCTTGGGCTGAGTTTCCTCAGAGGCTGGTGTGTGGGAAGCACCACACCCACATTCTGACAGGGAAGACTCTGGTGCCCAACTGAGGTCAGAGTGGAAATTTGTTCTTCCTTCCCTCCAGTCTGGTCCAGCTGCTCCCTGCTTGGCCAGAAGAAAATCATGCTTATTCAAGTCGTAGGCAAACCCCCGAAGTCAAACATTTGTCTTTTTTCTTTAATATGCCCATTTAGTTTATATGGAATGATAGCTAGAGAAATGCCTTTTAGGGGAAAATTAATTTCCTTAATTACAGAGAACTTTTTGGATAAAAATCAGGAGGCTATTTTGTCATAAGATCTAGTTAAATACTACAGTGGAAAGCTCCTTATATTTGATCTTACACTTGGGCCCTGTGTGCGTGTCCGCATGCTCGTGCTCATGACGCCAGGCGCAGATGTGAACTACAGGCACAGTACATACTTTCTGGTTGCTTTTTTGAACGTCTTATTGCTTGACCTCTCCGACTCAAATGTTGAGTTATGTTGATTCTGTTCAGAATGTTTATCCCTCCGTCTAGGGTCCAGTCGTCTTTCAGGGAGGAACCGTCTTCCTCATCTCTGTCTCCTACAGTATTGTATATTTAATAGTCAAATATTTATAGGTTACATGGGTGACTGATCTGTTCATTAGGAGGAAAACAATGCCAATTTTCACATCATTATAATGGACTTGTTAAATGATTGTTAGTATAATGAAGTTTCCATGGCAAAAGAGGCTTTGCAGATGTGAGTGTAACGGACAGTGAGATGGCGGAGGACCCTGGGTTGTCCAGGTGGGTCCAGTGTCTTCACATGTGCCTTTTGAGAAGGCAGTACGAGGGTCTGCCTCAGAGGAGGAGACCTGAGGACGAGATAGAGGCCAGAGGGCTGTGGGGGTGAGGGCGAGTGTGGGGCAGGGGCAGGGTCCGGAGGGGTGCAGGGCTGAGGCCGGGGCAGTGGTAGGAGGGGTGTGGGGCTGTGAGCCAAGCTGCATGGTGGCTTCTATGAATTGGGAGACTCCAGGCAGGAATACAAGCTACTGAGCCCTTGACTTCAGCCCTGGGACTCCTGACTCCCAGGGCTGAGAGGAGGTTTGCATTTGTGGTAATTTGTTGCAGCAGCAATAGGAAGCTAATGCATTGTATCTGTTCTTCACCTCCAAACCTTTGAAAAGTAACCCTGTTGTATTGGCCTTTTGTGTGCCCTAAATTCTAATGAGATGGTTTGTAGGAAATAATGGACACAAACGATGGCAGAACAAAAAGTTGGACAGAAGCAGTGTCTTCTGTGGTTCTGTAGTTTGGGTCTGGGAAGTTAGATTTCGGTCAGAGTGTGTGGTCTTGTTCAGCGTATACCTGGAGTACTTGTTCAGAGCTCCTGGGGGAGTGGTCTTTAACACTGCTAGGATTAAAACTCCAAGCACATCAGGGCCAGAGTTCCTGAGTCAGTGTTAGGCGACCTTTGAATAAGAGTTGGCATGTAGAGTCTGCCCACTTTACTAGTATGAAGAAGCAAAATCTTTTTTTTATTTTTATTTTTTGAGATGGAGTCTCGTTCTATCACCCAGACTGGAGTACAGTGGCGAGGCCTCGGCTCACTGCAAACTCCGCCGCCTGTGCTCAAGTGAGTCTCCTGCTTCAGCCTCCAAATTGCATGATTTATTTTCCTGTTTTATATACTTAGTATGTGAAAACTCTGCAAACTGTATTAATACAAATGACATGCCAGAACTTAGGAGAATCTGGTATTTTCCCATGCAAATTAGTAGTGATGTGGAATTCCTGGGCTGATTTGGTTTTATAAGACATGGGGCAGATTCTTTGCCTTATTTCTGTGGAACTAACAATTGTTAATCACCCAGCACTCTTACCTCCCCCAACAGCTCAGGTGAGGGGGGTGTTACCCCCACTGTCGTGATGAGAGGCAGGAGACTGAGGCTTAGATGAGCAGGTGACACATTACTGTCCAGCCCCACCCACCCTGTAGTTTCCTGCCATGGCTCAGCTGTCTTCCTGCAAGAAAGGACAGACACCCTGGTGCTGGGTAGAATTCCTTGTGAACCCCTTTCCATCCTCCAGGGAGTTCTTGCTTTACAGTGGTGGCTCATGGGGAGTCCTCTGGCCCACTGAGAAAGTGACTCATGTTGTGACATTACTGTCTCTGTCCGGCTGCTGTCGATTGGGTGATTTGTAAAGAGACATTTACTGCTCACAGCTCTGGAAGCTGGAAAGTCCAAGGTCAAGGCAGTCCAAGGTCAAGGCACCTGCACATCTGGTGCCCCAGGGCCTGTGGCTCACAGACGGCAGCATCTCGCCGGGTCTTGCGTGGCAGCGGTCATCTCGTCAGAACTCACGTGGTGGAGGAGCAGGAGGGCTCCTCCAGGCCTCCCAAGAAGGACACCAACCCTAGTCCTGAGAGCAGGACCTCCCAAAGGCCACACCTCTTAATGTATCCCTTCGGAGATGGTTTCAGCATGAGGTTTTGGGGACATTCAGGCCAGAGCCATTGCTCTGCTGGGGTGTTAGGGCTGCATGGCATCATTACTGCAGCAGAGCCACAGCTTCTTATCTGCATTTGCTGCAGGAGAAGGACGCAGGTGCCTGTGCAAGTTGGGGTTCGGTGCAAGAAGTGGAGACCCTCTGGGAATCTTAGCAGGAGGAACTTAAGGACTTTGAGAACTGACACCTTAGGACTGTAGTTTTCTTCAGACTGTAAAAACCTTGGTGTGTGATAATACTGAACATTGCCTGAGCCCTGTGATCCTTCAAAACAGTGATGGTTAAGACATTCCCCTTCCCCACAACTGCGCCCCCACTTTTACTTCAAGAAGCCCGTTCCCATGTGGCTTAGGCTGGCTGGTGGGATGACCATTTACCGAGGACAAGACCAGGTACAGGCCTTCAAACCCCCCTTCTCTGCCTTATAAGTGATTAGCTAAACTGCCTGTTCCCACTGATCAATCACTTCCCACCTTGAAATGGTTCTTCGTGGTGCATTTGCGCCTAGGGGGATGGACTTGTCTTTGACTGTCGCCTTCCACAGAGGACAGTTAGGGTGGGCAGGAAAGAATTCTCTGCTACAGGTCTGCATTCCTGGCTGTTTCCAGAAGTGGGAATTCTGGTGCCCTGGAGTGTGGGAATGGATTTCTAGTGTCCCAGCTTCAGGTGGAGTTGAAATTGAGTGAGGCAACCCACCACACCCATCTGGAGCCAGGGACTAGAGCCATTTTTAAAGTGGCAGTTTCTCCATAAGATTACCCAAAAAATGCGCTCAGCACGTTTCTTTCTTTCTCATATGCATTTGGCCATCTAAAATGGGAATGGTGGTTTTTTGAAGCATGGATGTAGTTTTAAATTTTGAGTATTGTAAACCTTAATGTAGCTTCTTAAAATGTTTGCCTGATTATCTGGAGATTTACTAAACCTTTGGAGTGGTAATAATGAATTGATCTATATGACTTTGCTTTCTATGATGCAATGATGGGTCAGCACGCGATTGGCCAAAACAAATTCTGCTTTTTGGGTTTCTTTAATCAAACAAGGGAGTAGAGTGTAGGCTGAAGTGGCAAATTCATTTCAGAGCACGCCAGAGCCCTCGTGACACCACAGAGCCACACCTAGGAAGATGTGGTTTCTGTAACAAGCTTTGGAAAACCAAAGTTCAACTTAATTATCCAACTTTGTTACAGAAAAAGCTTAGACCAGATGGCCAAAGACCTGATTGTTTCATGGTTGAGACATGGTTATAAAATTGCCCTTACTTGGTGCCAATCAGTGTTGGTCCACAGTGATACTCCTCCAACCTCACTGAATAGTTTGGAGACTGATATGAGACTGTGAAAATCTCCTCAAGGTGAAAAGGTCTCTGGAGCACCTGGGAATATCTGCACACCCGTGGCCATTCCCCTATAAGATGGAAAGGACGGCTGGGTCACGCGGGAGCATCCGCACACCAGTGGCCGTCCTCTTTAAGACGGAAAGGGCTGCTGGGGTGCCCCGCAATGTCTGCACACCCGCGGCCATTGTGGCTGTCCCCCTTTCTGCTCAGTCACCTCTGTGTTCCCGCATTCAGGCTTTGGGACACTCATGAACAGCTCGTACCCTGGGCTGGTGAGGAAAGAGTGGGAGGTTGTTCTGAGGCTCTGTCACTGTCTGCCCTGTCATGAGCTGGGCAAGGCAGTGGCAGTGACCCTGGAGGAGTCTGGTCAGTGAGGGCTCCGGCAGGAAGTGCTGAGGCTTGAGGTGGCTCTGCCAGTCGTCACCAAATGTCTTCCCTCTTATTTCCATGATTCCTTCTAGTTCTGCACCTTGCACTGCAGAGTCTCTGTGTGTCTATAAATACACATGAGTTACGATACAGGTGTCTCTTTCCCCTCTTTCAGGGGCTGGGCCCAGGGAGTGAAGTGCAAGACTCCCTTACTGCTGGATGCCCACCAGCACGAGGCACTGCCTGCCCTGCTGACGAATGCCTACAGCGAGTCCTGGAAGCCTCCTTCTGAGCACCTGGCCTGTTGACGGTGTATACGGGAGACAACGGAGCTCCCCTTGCCCCACCCTGAGCAGAGACTGGGGAGGCGGGGGCAGCACTGCCCCCATGGTGCATCCTTGGTGCATGGAGGAAAGTCTGTTTAGCCGGGCGAGGTGGCGGGCGCCTGTAGTCCCAGCTACTCGGGAGGCTGAGGCAGGAGAATGGCGTAAGCCCGGGAGGCGGAGCTTGCAGTGAGCTGAGATCCGGCCACTGCACTCCAGCCTGGGCGACAGAGTGAGACTCTGTCTCAAAAAAAAAAAAGAAAAAAAAAACACAGCCCATCCTCTCAAAAGCAGGGTGACAACCACATTTACTTCTGGAATCTTAAGAAAGGGCCTGTCTCTTTGAGAGAAGAATGTGGCATGAATGTGTGTACCTCCTTTGTTTTTTTTGAGACAGTTTCCCTCTGTCACCCAGGCTGGAGTGCGGTGGTGCAATCTCAGCTCACTGCAAGCTCTGCCTCCCGGGTTCATGCAATTCTCCAGCCTCAGCCTCCCAAGTAGCTGGGACTACAGGCACCCGCCACCACGCCTGGCTAATTGTTTGTATTTTTAGTAGAGACGGGGTTTCACCGTGTTAGCCAGGATGGTCTCGGTTTCCTGATCTCTTGATCTGTCCACTTCGGCCTCCCAAAGTGCTGGGATCATAGGTGTGAGCCACCGCGCTGGGCCGTATGTGTGTACCTCTTTACAAGTCTTGCCCGATCTTTGCATTGAAAAATTATTGAAAACCTTAAGGATGTAACTGACAAGAACTTTATAGATTTCTCCAAGTAAAAATTTGGAAAAGTGAAGTGAACCCATAATGTGTTTTATTTCTATGAGTCCCACACTTGGATTTTTAAATGTGGGCAAAACATCTGTATGTTCTTCAGCCTGATTTCCGTGGAATCGTGAATGAAACGTGCTGAAGTTGCCGTGCGGATTTTGTTATGTGGCGGTGACAAGTGGGGCTGGTCATTAAACAACTGGAGGGATCCCTATCCTTTCTGTGCTCTTGTTGGACACTAGGCACGTGCTTGGGTGTTTTCTGTGTGTGTGGACAAGATGAGGACAGAATTTCCAGATTCACACGGTGGTATCTTCTCCCTTTTCTGTTAAAACGTGTCTTCTGCTGCTTCTACATAGACCAAGTGTTTCTTTCTCTTGCCTGTCTACAGAAACGCTGTTTAACAAAAACTGCATTGTAAGCATGTGAAGCTGAATTCCACATGATAAAGCAGATAGAGATGACTGAGTATACTGTTTTGTGGAAGGAAGGTTTAAAATGATTTTTAGCTTTTTCCCTGAAATAGGGAATACTTTTAACTTTTTCCCTGAGATAGGGAATAATGAAATGGGAAAATAATTAAATTTTCCCATATAATTGTTAGATTATATTTAATTATTAGATTATTCATGTATTGCAAGGGAAAAAGGAACTAGATCACCCCATGTACCCAAATGAAAATTTAAAGGGTATGGGCGAGTTCATTTGAACTCCTTTAATTTGTTTTTGTTTGTTTGTTTTTGACAGTCTCACTCTGTTTCTCAGGCTGGGTGCAGTAGTACAATGACAGCTCTCTGCAACCCCAACCTTCTAGGCTCAAGTGATTCTCCTGCCTCAGCCTCCCCAACTGCTGGGATTTACAGGCGTTAACCACCACACACAGCTTATCACCTCTTGGAGACTAGCTATGAGTTTGGGCATTCACTGAACTATATTTTGGTTAATTCTCAAAGTTTGTCACTGTTTATCTTTAATTTGCTAAAAATCTACATATATTGTAAAATGAGTTACATTTCCTTAGCATTCACGGATTCCCTGTTAGTGGGGCAGAGACGCAGAAGGGCAGAAGGCATTCGGACATCATCAGGTTTGCAGTTGAGTGCTTTCCCCGAACACACTGGAGCTCTGGGCTCTGTGGCCCCACGGGGGTCCTCTGTCCACTGAGGGGGCCAGGTTACCTGGGAGGTCCCTCCAGCCTCTGCAATTTTGCCCTTTTCAGGTTAACATCTCATCGTTGTCCTGGACAGCACTGCCTTTCGTTCACTGACCCATGAGTGAACAGCTGGTCAGTGGCCAGTGCTGCTTCCTTCAGCTGGGAGGTGGTGATGTGATAACACTTCCGTGGAAATTGGTTCTTGGTGTATTAAGGGTTCAGTTGTATGTTTATTTTTAATCTGCACCTCTGAATTGGTCTTTTGATTGCAAAGAGATTGCTTACTGGATTTGTTTCTGAATATTTGGTGGATAACAGGAGAACCTTGCTTATCTGTGTGTTCATTTAATGTGTTTTTGCCAGGCATTTATATGGGTGTGTTAGCCCCTAGCCCACTTTCTGTGTGTGGTGGAGTCATTGAAATCATTTATGTGAAGTCTCTCTTCTATCAAGGCTAGAGGACGTGGGGTGGTGTCTCCCTAAACTAGAGGGAAATGGCATTGTTGTTCTGCCCTCCTCCCTGGGAACGCTGGTGTTTCCAGGTCTCTGAACTTGGCTCCCACACTGGGAGAGTGGCTGTGGCTTCTGGAGCCCGTTTTGGGCGGGACTGACTCCTTCATTTGCTTTATTCCCCACCGTCTTTGCTGCTTTGTGACGCAGGGATGAGGGAGTTGGGCCCGGGGGCCTTGCCTGTGCCTGAAGGGCCCGATGCAGAAAACTCCTGGTGGGAAGGATGTTCCTTGAGGGCAGCTTTTGGAGTCTCTTCCTACTTTTAACTAAGAAGCAGCTATTCACATGGTTCTATTCTGCTGGTGTGTTTCAAAATAATTGGTGTAGAGTTGCGAAGATGTCCGAGACACCCATGATCCACTCCGGGCCAGCGCCGGGCATTGTGCTCAGATGCCTTCAGACCACATTCACATGCCAAAGATTCTTGCTTGGTTATTCTCAAACTTAAGAGAATCTAAAACGCGAGCCACGGTATGGATTTTCTCTTGAGCCCCCATGACTTTGCCTTGTATTTTGGGCATGAATGACTTCATCAAGGGGAAAGAATTTGAGGAAGGAGCCTCTGAGGCTAGGAGGGGGTGGGAAGGGGTGGTGGGAAGAGGAGGGAAAAGGAGCTGTAGAGGGAGGAACCAGGCTGGGGCTGGGGCGTCTCCCCATGATGTTCCCCCACCCCTGGCGCGAGGCCCCAGGGACTGACTGATTTTCCCACAAGAAATGTGTATAATTGCGTGTCTGTTTTGTGGGCTGGCCATTTGGATTGAGGGAATGTCTGTGTTGTGATTCCTTATTGATTCGAAGGTTGGAAAGGTTTGTGCTCAATACAGAGGTCTCTTGGTGCTATGGGAAATGTGATCGAAGCTGCCTTCTGGGTGGGGAGAGCCCTCGAGGCCATCAGCGGTGGCCGGTGTCGGCCTTCGCTTCCCTGGGTGAGCTGCCCTCAGGGTGGGAAGGGAGGCCCTCGGTGGTGGCCGCTGTTGGCCTTCGCCTCCCTGGGTGAGGGCTGCTCCATCCCCGGCTCTCCGACTCCTTGCCTGGCACCTTCCTCGTTGGGGGCCGTGATCCATCAACTTTGTCCACGCGTGTCCTGCAGACTAGTGCTGACTGCAGGTTGAGGAGTGGTCAGAGGAGGCCAGAGGAGGCCCTCGTGATGCGAAGCTAAACGTTTAATGATGGCGCTGCTGAGTGCATGAGCCACGTCAGCCCAAGAGTCTGAGTAAGAGGAAACCGCGGGGTGGAGGGAAGACTGGACAGATGGGTGCTTTCCTCGGCCCCTGGGAGCACGGCCATGTCCACGCTCAGACCTCCTGGTTTCTCCCATATTTCCATAAATAGCAAGGGAAGGATATGGGGCACCCAGGGACCTCAGGGGTATAAGCTGTGTCCTCGCGTGGCCCCAGCTGTGGCCAGTGACGTTATTCTCTTTAACCTCAGGCTTATTTTCTATAAAAACACAAAGGGACAGAAGTAGTTCAAGGGCCTGTAAAGACTTACGTAATTGTTAATAGGCCTACTTTTATGCTTTCTTATGTATTAAGAGCAAATCATGAAACAAACTCATTTCTGTTTGAAGAAATCTTTACTGCTCTCATTTTTGTGGCAAGCAGCATTGATTCTTTGCTTAGTGAGCGTTAGTGCCCTCCTGCCCAGTGCTGCTGCCTGGCGTGTCCTCGCACACACCTCTGTCCATTGGTCTCCGTTCACCTTTCCGCCTAGAATTGTAGGAGGGGCGCTGGGATCTTAGGGCTAGAAAGAAACCCTGAAGACCACTTTTAGGGGCGACTTTTAGTCAGGGCTTCCAGAGAGACAGCCAGCCAGGTGTGCGTGTGTCTCCAGGGCGAGGCCTGCTGCAGGGGCTACAGAGTCCAAGAAGCCCCAGGACCCACAGCCTGCAAGCTATAGTCCTGAGAGGGTGTGGCTTGAAGACTTGAGAAGCGGAGGTTGCAGATCCGACCAGGGTCTGAGGAGCTGAGACCCAGGAGCACGGGCTGCAGAAGACAGATGTCACTGGCCCATCAGCCAGAGAGGTGGAGTGAACCCAGTTTTCCCCGCCTTGCTGTTTTACTCGGGCCCTGGGGGGATAGGGTGGTGCCCCCCACACCGGCGAGGATGGGTCTCCACTCAGTCCAGAGGCAAACATGCATCTCACACAGGAATAATGCAGAACCAGCCATCTGGGCACCCCGGGCATGCTCAGGTTGATGCACAAAACCAATGCCGCGCGTGGCCCTGACATCTGCGTGTTCGCATCACTCCACACACATTGCTCAGTCATCGCCTTGGTGAGTTTGTAAGCTCGTTGTGTGGTTCTGGGGCTCTTTGTCCCTGGTGATGAGAGGCTCCCCACTGTCCCAGCTCAGGTATGGAAGGTGATGGCACCAGCGGCTCCTTGTTTCTCAGACACCTGAGTGGGTGCTCTGTGCAGCCAGTTCAACCTGCAGCAGCATCTGTTTCCTATGCCGATTCCATTCGGAGTATGTGCCTCCCTTCTGTTGAGGGTGCAGCCTTCTTTCAGGGAAGAACTGTGTCCTGTTCGCCTATATCGCCTGTGGTGTATCTCATGGCTGAATAAGTAGCTATAGGATACCTCGGTGGCTGAATGATAGGTTCATTGGAAGGAAAACTTTATATTTTTTTTTCTTTTTGGGATGGAGTTTCACACTCAACGCCCAGGCTGACGTGCAATGGCACGATCTTGGCTCATTGCAAACTCTCCCTCCCGGGTTCAAGTGATTCTCCTCCCTCAGCCTCCCAAGTAACTGGGGCTACAGGCTTCCGCCACCATGCCTGGCTAATTTTCGTATTTTCGTTAGAGAAGGGGTTTCACCATGTTGGCCAGGCTGGTCTTAAACTCTTGACCTCAGGTGATGCGCCCACCTCGGCCACCCAAAGTGCTGGGATTACGGCCATGAGCCCCTGCACCCAGGAACTTAATACCGTTTTTTTTTTTCTTTTAAATCGTAATGGGCTTGTTAAATGCTTACGTTTTTTTTTGTTTTTTTTTTTTTAATTTATTATTATACTTTAAGTTCTAGGGTACATGTGCATAACGTGCAGGTTTGTTACATATGTATACTTGTGCCTTGTTGGTGTGCTGCACCCATCAACTCGTCAGCACCCATCAACTCGTCATTTACATCGGGTATAACTCCCAATGCAATCCCTCCCCCCTCCCCCCTCCCCACGATAGGCCCCGGTGTGTGATGTTCCCCTTCCCGAGTCCAAGTGATCTCATTGTTCTGTTCCCACCTATGAGTGAGAACATGCGGTGTTTGGTTTTCTCTTCTTGTGATAGTTTGCTAAGAAGGATGGTTTCCAGCTGCATCCATGTCCCTACAAAGGACACAAACTCATCCTTTTTGATGGCTGCATAGTATTCCATGGTGCATATGTGCCACATTTTCTTAATCCAGTCTGTCACTGATGGACATTTGGGTTGATTCCAAGTCTTTGCTATTGTGAATAGTGCCGCAATAAACATACGTGTGCATGTGTCTTTATAGCAGCATAATTTATAATCCTTTGGGTATATACCCAGTAATGGGATGGCTGGGTCATATGGTACTTCTAGTTCTAGATCCTTGAGGAATCGCCATACTGTTTTCCATAATGGTTGAACTGGTTTACAATCCCACCAACAGTATAAAAGTGTTCCTATTTCTCCACATCCTCTCCAGCACCTGTTGTTTCCTGACTTTTTAATGATCGCCATTCTAACTGGTGTGAGATGGTATCTCATTGTGGTTTTGATTTGCATTTCTCTGATGGCCAGTGATGATGAGCATTTTTTCATGTGTCTGTTGGCTGTATGAATGTCTTCTTTTGAGAAATGTCTGTTCATATCCTTTGCCCACTTTTTGATGGGGTTGTTTGTTTTTTTCTTGTAAATTTGAGTTCTTTGTAGGTTCTGGATATTAGCCCTTTGTCAGATGAGTAGATTGCAAAAATTTTCTCCCATTCTGTAGGTTGCCTGTTCACTCTGATGGTAGTTTCTTTTGCTGTGCAGAAGCTCTTTAGTTTAATGAGATCCCATTTGTCAATTTTGGCTTTTGCTGCCGTTGCTTTTGGTGTTTTAGACATGAAATCTTTGCCCATGCCTATGTCCTGAATGGTACTACCTAGGTTTTCCTCTAGGATTTTTATGGTACTAGGTCTAACATTTAAGTCTCTAATCCATCTTGAATTAATTTTCGTATGAAAAAACTGCTTTAAAGTTCATATGGAACCAAAAAAGAGCCCGCATCTCCAAGACAATCCTAAGTCAAAAGAACAAAGCTGGAGGCATCACGCTACCTGACTTCAAACTCTACTACAAGGCTACAGTAACCAAAACAGCATGGTACTGGTACCAAAACAGAGATATAGACCAATGGAACAGAACAGAGTCCTCAGAAATAATACCACACATCTACAGCCATCTGATCTTTGACAAACCTGAGAGAAACAAGAAATGGGGAAAGGATTCCCTATTTAATAAATGGTGCTGGGAAAATTGGCTAGCCATAAGTAGAAAGCTGAAACTGGATCCTTTCCTTACTCCTTATACGAAAATTAAATGCTTACGTTAATGTTTATTTTTAAAAATGTTATCTGTGACCTTTCAGCTTTTCATAGCACTTCTCGTGTGAATATTTTAAAAAGGCCCTTTAGTCGTGGGGGAGAAGGAGGTTATCCCTTTCAGCAGAGGGAGATGGAAGAACAGGCCCTGGTGGGTCTGAGCACAGGCAGTCACCCCAGCCTTGGTGCTTGCTTAGGTCTGTTCTCCGTTCACCGTAGCCGCATCCACTCTCATTGTCAGCTTAAAAATAAGCTTTTTCCTCTTTCTAATCGGAACAGTTAGTTTGTTAACCGTCACATTAAGGTATCGAGAAAGATGGCTTTCAGGCCTCAGATATGACACAAGTAATAAATGCAGCTGACCCTGAACAACATGGGTTTTGAGCTTCGAAGGATCACTTATGTTAATTTTTTTTCCAACCAAACCCTTACTGAAAAAACCTGGCTTTGTGGAGGGCCGACGTTTCCTACATGTGGTTCCATAGGGTGGCCGTGGGGTCCTGTGGATACGTAGATTTGGGTAAACTCGGGGCGTGTTCTGGAATCCATGTCCCTGTGTATACAGAGGGACAATTGCAGCTTTTTAGAAGTTTGTGTCCTGCCTTGTCCTAAAAAGGTTCCAAGGTGGATGCAAAATTATTTCATTCCTTTGGTTTTCTTGGTGGGATATTGATGTTTATTCTTCAGTGTCTAATATCCTGAGTGAACAGAGTTACCGCTTCAGGAACAAAGCCAGTCTGGAAACACAAACACATATTGAGATATCCACCTTTTCTTCATGGTTTCACAAAAGGCCATGATCATATTTTATTCAGTTGAACTGTAGGAAACTGCCAATATTTGCTGTTTTTGGCCTACAAAATGGCAAGTTCGTACGATATTAAAAACAAAGGCTTCCTGGATGGGGAAAATAGGAATCGGTAAGAACCTGAAGTTCTCTGTCATGGCCTCTGAGTCACAGGTAAATAAACCTGCGTGAGGGGGAGTTGACTGTACAGTATTTTCCTTCTGTTTTGATACTGTCAGAAAAAGGTCAGTTCCAATGTGTTGGGTCCCTTTGCCTCAGCTTTGCTGCAGAAGGGACTTGCCATTATACCTCTTGTTCCCAGTGCCCAGGAGGCTGATGCCACATAGAAGACCTGCAGGTCGGTGGATGTGAAACAGGCATCGGACACGCTGTGCACCTTGGGACGCATCTGAGAAGTGTGTGCTTGCAGCAGATCTGAGGTGAGGGCGTGTTCCATCTCCTCTCCCTTCTCTGGCTTTGCAGGCCTTTGAAGTTGGTCCTGGAAGGTGAAATTAGTTAATGCTGATTTAAGCTCCAGGTCAAAGCCTGGGGGCCGAAGAGACCCGCCCTTCACTAGGGGTGTGAAGCATTGGGCCCTCCCATCAGGAGGCAGCAGGGACTCGAGAAAGCCCCACATGCCCTCCAGTTCCCTTATGTTGAAATTTTTTGTACTCGGCCATGCCGGGTCATTTTGGGAGGTGAGTAGGGGATTCACATGGGGGTGTGCAGTATTCTTAGGTGTCAGGTGCGAGAGTTGAATTTGTAGAAGCTGTGCAGATAGGAAAGGGCCTGGCAGGGAGTGCTGTTTACACGGAGCCGATTTAACGCGAGGTCTGTGCTCTACCTGGGTCCGTGTCTGACTGCTGTCTCCCAGTCTGCAACAGGACGTTGACGTGACTTGGCGCCATCGTCCCACTCTGTGTAGATGTCTGAGGATCTGTGCGCAGCTGCTCTGTGAGAATGCGTTGTGATAATGAACTGAGAAACAGTGAACAAACCCTGAATTGGTTAGCACTGGTTCCACGGCCACTTCTGCTGTGGTTGGAGTCATTCATAATAAAGTGTGCTGGACTGCTATGCAGAGCTCTGAATTTCAGAGGCCCTTTAACTTGGCAGCTAACCAGTCGCTTCCTTCAGAAGACATTTGAGTCCCCTTTACCTACCAGGGTGACCCTGGGAGTTTGAAGATGAGCGAGACAAGCCCTCTGTGTCTTGTGGATTTTACTGTCCAGAGGGGAGACAGATGTGGATGGTGAAGGAGGCCCTATCAGAGGTCAGCGCACGTCAGTTTTGTTTCTTCAGCACTTGCTGTGTTCAGGCGGTGCCCCGGGCCATGTGCAGAGCATCTGGGGACCCTGCCCATGGCATCCCAGGCACAGCTAGCATCTGCGCCATCTTCATACTTGGCCTGAGTTTTGGGGAAGTACCGAGGATGGCTTCTGCCTTTGCTGGAGAGAGTTGGAAGTCAGGGCAGCCCTCCACAAGGAGATGATCGCCAGCTGATTCCTCAAGAAAGAGAGGTGGTCCCCACATGGGTAGAGCAGGGCAGCATGTACAGACCTGGGTGTGGGTCTGGGGCATGTGCATCTGAGTGGGTTCTGCTGGGAGACAGCAGGGGTGAGTTGTGAAGGCAGTGGGAATTTACAGGATAAATTATCACTAAGGCGATGCCTGGAAAACATAAAATTGGGACTCTCTGGGGTAAACTTGGACTTAGGGTGACCCTGGGCGTGGGTGTTTTCAGGCTCTGAAGGCAGAGATTTAGGAAATTGGGGCAGAGCTGAGCCCCAGACGAGGATGAAGACCACCCTTGGGATGTTGAATGAGACAGGGGTGGAAACCCAGTGAATGTCCTGGGGGGTCAGTCCAGCAGGCAGGCAGCAGAGGAGACCGGTGTCCTCAAAGGCCCCTTGGGCCTGCCTCTCAAAGTGCTGGGATGACAGGCATGAGCCACTGCTCCCTGCTGATACTTTTAAAATTTCTAAGCTACTCTCTCTCATACCCACTCCCGTATTTTTTTAAAAAAACCAGGTTTATGGCTATATTTTTTCCAAGGGAACCAAACAGTTACCTGTTTGAAGTACAAATAACACCGTGTTTAAAAACCGAAAATGCCACTTTGCATAGAAGTTTCCAAATACCCAGTTGGTTTGAGCCTTGCATTGCAGTGTCACTACCTGCTCTTAAATTTCTACCCGATGTATAGATAGCGAGACAGGGACGGCTCGTACATCTTCAGGTTTCAGTTCTACTACCTTGGGCTATATTTTCATTTATTTTGGCACAACTGTGGGTGTGGCAAGCAATGCCAGGGTATTTATTTTGAAGCGTGTCCAATAACAGTTGGGAAGATTTTCACATTTTTAGAATTTTCGTAGTAATAGTTATAATTTACAAAGAATTTAAAATTGTGTAGTCATTATTTTGCTTTTTTCTAGATGTGCCCCGAAACAGGGTTGCTAACTATCATTCTACATCACAGGATTAATAACAGTACCCTTTTGGAGCAGATGCCTGTAATCAAGGAATTCTGCCTAGTCAGTTCACTTTAAGCGTGTTTAAAAGGTTGTCTTTATCCTAGTTGGCACCTGTGGCTATAGTTTGTTTTCACTGCTGAAGAATATTCCACGATGGAAGCCGTAATTCATCTGTTTTTCATATCGGTGGACATTTGGATTATTTTGGGTGGGTGTGTATGTCTATTCAGCCTTCATTTTTTCAGGATTTTTTGTAGAAGATAATGTAACAGTGTAACATCCTCTGCTAGGGAGCCAACACGAACCCTGATTACAGCCACACAGACTCTCACACAGACTCTCAGGCCTTGTTACCAACACACAGAACCATTTTCTTAAGTTGAAACACAGTAGCAGAACCTGAAGCCATGTGAACGGTTCCTCCGATCTTACACTTGGAATTCACTTTTTATTACTATGTCTGCTAATTAGGAAGCATATCAATTATACAGAAATCTGAGAATGTAAAATTATACGTTTATAACAGAAAAAACCTTATTTAATAGCCCAGAACACATGGCTATGTTTTTCCCTCATGCCCCACCACTGTTTTCTTTGCTTGAAATGGGAAATGACACTTGAATGCGGTTTTCTAGCGACTGTTAGCCTGGCATAGTTCTTCAGAGACAGAGGATGTAAAGCACATGGAGAATTTCTGTTTGTGGAATGTGATTTCCCGGTCGCCTCATTCAGGCTGCCGCCGCCTTCCCCTCTGGCCGCCTGCATCGTGGGACGTCTGAGAAGGTCCCTGTTTCATCCTCTGGAAATTCTGAAAAGGAAGGAGAGGAGGGTGTGCAGGGTATGGTGCATTTGTGTTGGTCTTCCAGCTTTTATTTGGAATCTCCGCTACCTTGGTTCCTGCCTTTATGTCCCTAGCTCGTGGCTTCATCCTTGTGTCTAACTCACAGGCAGACAGATGGAAAGGGAAGTTGTATTCAGCCAACAGCTTGATCTTATTCTCAAGGCTTAAATCGACTGGGTATTTGGAGACTTCTGTGCAAATGGGCATTTTTGGTTTTTAAACACCGTGTCTTATTTGTACTTGAAATGGGGTAACTGGTTCTCTTGGAAAAAATATAGGCATAAAGCTGGTTCTTAAAAAAAAAAAAAAAAAAAAAGGGAGTGGGTGTGAGAGAGTGGCTTAGAAATTACACCAGTAATGGTCGGGAGTGGTGGCTTATGCCTGTAATTCCAGCACTTTGAGAGAAGGAGGCAGGTGGATCCCCTGAGGTTAGGAGTTCGAGACCAGACTGGTGAACATGGTGAAACCCCGTCTGTACTGAAAAGATGAAAATTAGCCGGGCATGGTGGCAGGCACCTGTAATCCCAGCTACTTGGGAGGCTGAGGCAGGAGAATCACTTGTACCCGGGAGGCAGAGGTTGCAGGGAGCCAAGATCGCACCACTGCACTCCACCCTGGGCGACAGAGCAGAAACACCATCTCAAAATAGAAAAAAACCAAAAAACTAAACAAAACAAAAACCCAAGTAATGAAAACCTGATTGCATCATCTGTGATGGAGATGGCGGATTATTTCATTTTTAGTGACAGGATGAATTGGATATGTTTGCAGTATTGATTTGACAAGGGAAATGGTGAGAACCAAATGTGCCGCCCAGCTTGGGCCTCGCCGTTGGCAGAAGACCGTGGCGGGCAACAGACTGGAGACTCGGAGACCGAGGGGAGAATTCTCATGCCTTGACGCTGGTGCAGTGTGTGCTTCTGGACTCCTGCTGGAGGGAGCTGCCCCTTTGCCTTGCAGGCTTTGGTGCAGTGGAGACCTTAGGACCTGCCCCTCCTGGCACACCTGTGGGTGTGGCGAGCAGTGCCAGGGCTGAAGCACAGGTGCTGAGCCCGGAACGTGGGACGGGAGAGGCTGCACACGCCGGCAGGCGTCTTCTCCAGCAGCCGGGGGTTTCCGCAAGGGGGCGGGGCGTTGGTTTTCCTCCTTGAATTTGGGTGGAGAGGGTGTCCTGGGGTGCTGTCTGCACTTGTGTTGCTCTGAGGTCAAGTTGTGGCCCCGAGTCCCTGTCCCTCTGCAAAGTGAGGGTTTGCCCATTTTCAGGTCAGATTTCCCTTGGGTCCGGGTCTCTAGGAGTGGGGCGCATTCCAAGGGGGCGTGAGCACGGTGGACGCGTGTGGGCCTCTTCCTCTCCCCTCAGCTCCTGGGCTGTGTGTGAAGAGCTGCCCAGCGGAATCACCTGTGTGTGAAGAGCTGCCCAGCGGAATCACCCTCCTGCCTGGTGTTTCATTCACCAGAAATCGTTCTCACTGTGGACTCTTGAGTCAAATGTAATCCAGGAATGGAACGTGCTGTTGCTGGATGCCACACACAGCATCAGGAGCTTAGTTGGGGATTATATGATCTTACCCCACACCTTAAAAGTAAAGACTGTAGTTGTCAGGCGTCTGAGCCCAAGCCAAGCCATCGCGTCCCCTGTGACTTGCACGTATATACGCCCAGATGGCCTGAAGTAACTGAAGAATCACAAAAGTGCAAATGCCCTGCCTGGACTTAACTGATAACATTCTACCAGAAATAAGTGAAAATGGCCAGTCCTTGCCTTAAGCGATGGTTTTTTTGTGTGTGTGTGAAATTCTTTTTCCAGGCTCATCCTGGCTCAAAAAGCTCCCCCACTGAGCACCTTGTGACCCCCACTCCTGCCCGCCAGAGAACAACCCCCATTTGACTGTAATATTCCTTTACCTAACCAAATCCTATAAAACGGCCCCACACTTAGCTCCCTTCGCTGACTCTTTGGACTCAGCCCGCCTGCACCCAGGTTAAATAAACAGCCATGTTGTGCTCACAAAGCCTGTTTGGTGGTCTCTTCACATGGATGTGCATGACAATAGTTAAGGGGATATTGAAGTCTTTGGCAGCTCCAAGAGCTTTTTCAGTTTGTGTCGGGCCATTGTAGGCAGAAGGAAATACTTGCTTAGAGACTCTTACAGAAATGTTCGGTGCAGTGCCATTAACTCGTGGAATAAATGTGTAACTTTCCATGGCAGACCTCTGGAAAGAGATGCTCTTTGAGTGCACCCTGGCCTGCTCGCTACAAGAATCGGCCGTGTCACCCCGCTTTCCGTGGGTCTGCAGGTGTGCGTGGTCCATTGCCCTGCACTGTGGCCATGGAAGGGAAGATGATCTGGAATGCTGGCGACAGTTATCGGTGCGTGTTGATGTGTGCTGCTTTCTACAGGGGAGAACATTTCTGTTTAATAAACATCTCATCTCGATGATGACTGCAAGATATTTGAGTCTCATTCAATAGTGTTTCTGGGTTCCTTCTGTTTTTATCTGCTTTCTAGCACTAGGCAAGTGAAGACATGGAAAGTAAAAACCCATCGAACTTGTAGAGACATGGTGTTGTGGAGGAGCAGACTGTAGCCTCTGGCTCTGTTTAAAGATTGTAGTAAACCTCTTACCTGGCACGGTCAGGGTGTAAATTATCTTGTTTAATCGAAATGTGTATGAGTCAAAGCTGGCGCCTGCATTGTTGATGAAATACCAGATTTTAAGGGAACATGTCAATGTGCTCTAAGATACCAACAAAGTTCCTCACTGAGATTCGGCGCGGGTTCGGAGCAGCTGGGCCTTAGGTCACCAGGGTCGTCTCTGGGAGCAGATGCTCAGTGTGGGCATTAGTCACTTAGCCTTTCCAGAGCTGAGGAGCAGCTCTCTGTGGTGGTTTTTGGAACCTGTATTTTGAGTCAGTTTGTCCCACTTGACTCGAAGTTGCCGCGCGATTTCAGACCTTTGCCTCCACCGTGCGCTCGTTTTCTTGTCCCCTGATAACTGCCTCGGTTGCCCCGGCCTGACATTTGAGCCTCGTCGTTCATGGACACAGGCTCCGTGGTGGGGCAAAGGCCGCGACTCCGGCTTGCACAGTTCTGTGACTCTCACCATGGTTTATCACATCACTCCCGGGATCTCCCATTTAGAGGAAGAGTGTCCCTTTCCTGCAGGCCCTGTGTGGTGTGGAAACCACCCCTACCTACCTTTCTCCTGTTTGAACTGTACCGTGAAGCTATTTCTGTTCTAGTCAACCGTCAGAATTTAAGGAACAGTGATTTATGTAACTTATCACACGCTTCTGAGCAATTCTTTATGAATTTCATTCTGTTGTGAAATTATTGCAGTTTTCATGGCTATGCTGGTCTCATGTTGTGGCCCTTGAAATGAATTCCCTTCCCCATTGTTTGTTAAGGTTGTGCCTGGGAGCTGTTGAGGCCTCACCTCTGCTTTAGGGCAGTGGCTTTGCTCTCCTGACAACAGGAAGAATCTTATTTAGAGCACTTCTAATGTAGTTTTTGCTTCCAGACAGAGTTACTTTTTTTCACAGAGACAGCCACTAAAGTCATAAATTATGCTGAGGATGCACACACACGGGTCAGCTGACAGAGTGGAGTCCAGAACAGATCCAAAGATGCAAAAGCAGTTCAGTGGAATTTGAGTCTTTTCAACAAATGGTGCTGGAATTATGGGACAGCCATATGCAAAAGAGTGAAAACAGGGAGAAATTTCTGTATGAAAATTAAGGTGGACCATAGCCCTGAATGTAAAATACCAAACTACAAAACCTGCAGAACAAAGGGAAATTGTGGAGACCTAGGGTGAGAGCTCTTAGCCATACCATGATCCATAATCAAGGAAGAAAACAAGTAGGTAAGACTCATCAAAATTAAACTTCTAATATAAAAGACACCCCTAGGGAATTGAAGAGACACATTTTCGATAGATGGGGAGAAGATGTCTACGAACCATGCAGCCGGCAAAGGACTCGTATCCAGAATGCACAGGACTCCCACGGCTCATGACAGAGAACAAACCACCTGACTTAAAAGCGGAAGGGACCTGAACAGATGCTTCGCTGAGAAGGACGGGAGGATGGCCCGAAAGCATCTGAAATGACCTTCAGCGTGACTGGTTGCACCGAGATGTGCACCGAAGCCGCAGTGAATTTGTTCACACCCCTGCTGGAGCGCCTGACTAAGGTCTTCCGACAGCCCCAGGTGCTGGTGAGGACCGGCAGTCGGGACTCCTGTGCGATGCTGGGGTTCAGCACGGTGCAGACAGCTTGGCGGTTTCTTACAAAACTGAACTCACACAAACGTGGGGCCCGGTGACCCCAATCCTGGGTATTTACCCTAGAGAAACAGAATCTGATGTTTAAGAAAAACTGTGCCCAGATGTTAATAGCGCTGTCTATAGTTGTCCAAAACAGGTTACAATGTGCCACAGCCATATGTGGAATAATAAATACCCAGCAGTCCCGAGGCCTGGCTGTTGATCACAGGACACCCTGGGTGCACCTCCAAGCACGATGCCCAGGAAATTGTGATTTTGCGAGTGTTTTGCCACAACGCTCGCAAAAGATAGACCCGAGTCATGGGAGGACACGGAGGGGGTGGTTGCTGAGAATGGGAGGGTATGCTTATGAGGCCCCGTGAGTGGGTTTGGGGCTGTTGGACTGTTCTGCTTGTGTGATGATGATTATGGGAATATTTGTGCCGAAATTCACAGAACTGAACACTGTCCACTTTACAGTAATTTTTAAAAATTGGTAATATGCTCATTTTCGGTACTGTTTTTAATGGAAGATGGAGTTTGCAGATGATTTGTCAGGGCAAGCCTGTCTCAAGAGTTTGTAGACGATTCGTTAGGGGCCTATCTCAGGGCCCTTGGGTTGGGTTGGGTTGGGTTGGGTTGGGTTGGGTTGAGTTGGAAAAGCCTTCTCTGTTGTGGGCAGTAGTATGGGGCGTGGAAAGGATATTGCCAAGGAAACATGTAGAATCCTTTGAGGAAACGTGTATTTCTAACTTGCTATAAGATAGAATTGGAAATTGTAATGGTTTTGTTTTCTAGAGTCTTGGTAGAATAGGGAAGACAGTGTAATAAAAGCTAATTTTGAAATGAAGAATTTTAAAGATTTTCAACAGCAATTGCTCTAGGAAGTCACCCTGGAAATGTTTTTAAAGATGTTCAATAGCCATAGCTCTAGGAAGAGTCACCCTGGAGTTGCTTCTTGAGCATTGGTTTCCTGGCTGTATCTTCCGACTTTCATTTTTAAGTTTTGCTGTGAGTTGGGGATGTGTGGGAATAGCCATCCCAGCCCTGCAGGGGGGTGCATGTGCCCCGAGGCCTGAGGCACTGTTTCAACCTAGCTTGCAACATGGGGACTCTTGTCAGTGGCTGGAGTAAGAGTACCAGCCTGGCAGGCTGGGGGGAGCCCCAGGGTGGTCTGGGCACTGTCCTCCCTGCCTGCAGGATGGCAGCTGGAGGAGCTCGAAGGCTGCCTGCCTCGTGGCTGTCAGCGCAGCAACCCCTCCTGGCCCTGGAGCAATCTTTGGGTCCATGAGTCTCTGCACCGGGACTTGCCTCCTGGGACCTCCGCCACAGTCCTGAGGGCCCTGGTGCCACTTTCCCGGTGGGACCCAAGCCTCAGGCAGCTGCGACCCCAGATTCGGTTGCTTTCCCTGCCGTCTCATTGCAGCACGAGTGCTCATCTCACTCAATGTAGAACCTCAGGTTCCTTCAAGATCCCCAGAGATGGAATCTCCCAATTTAACAAGATAGTTGGTGACAAGATTTGAGCGGCACTGATTTAACTCAGCTTCCAGAGTTTAAGTTCCCAAGACACAGTCCTGCTCCTTCCCTGGCCTCATCCTGTGTGGCTGGTGTGGATGCGGGGTTTCCGGAGGGTGGGGCTGTGGCAGGTCAGCAGCCAGGGGGATGGCTCATTATTGATCGCTCAATGCCTTGAGGATAACTAGGATTAATGACCTTTATAGGGCTGTAGGTTTGGAGTATATATATATATGTGTGTGTATATATATACATATTTAAACGAGGTGGACACGGTTATCACTGCATTTTTCTGACATGAAACTTGGAGAGCAGAGGGTTTAGGAAACTCCTGAAGCCACACTGTCAGCGGGACTCGGGCGGTCTGGCCTTAGACCCTGCACTGTTTGCCCCTCACCACGCTGTCAGCAGACCCGGGTGGTCTGGCCTTAGAACTCACGCTGGTCGCCCCTCCCTGCCACGTTGTGGGGATTTTCCTGCTTCTGGGCAGCATTTGATAGCTTGTGAAACAAGACCAAGACTTACTATGAGTGGATTTGCCATTATCTGAGATCCAGAACGTTTCCTGGACCTGGCGTTGCCGATGTCATGTAAGGGAAGGTAAAAACATTTTCATTGTGGTCACTGGGGCTCCGGAAATGGTATTTTTCCCAGTGAAAGTTTACTCATAAAAGTCTTTTAACTCAATACTATGTGAACAGGAAGAAATGTGTTGGGCTCTAGTTAAATGTCTCAGAGCCACAGAAGTAAATGAGGGCACCTTCCGAGCACAGCCTCCCGGAAGAGGCCAAGGACCTCTGGAGGGTTTGTCTGGAGGGTTTGCCATGAAGCAGGACTTGGGCAGGGCTGGTCTGCCTAGGGAGGCGTCTGCCATGATGTAGGTTAGTTAAAGTAGTTGACGGGTGGTGGCTTGAGGTCGGTGGTCCCCGAGGAAGCCCCTACCAAGGCCGGTTTCCGTGGGATGGAAAACTGCCATTCAGTGGCTGTAATCTTGGCTTCACGGGTCTGACATACAATCCTGCCCTCGGATACTTGGATCCCAGCCAGGTCAGATGGCCCTGAAAGGACATTCGGACTGTGATGGCTGCACCCATTCTCAGCATCTGTAGGGTCTCCTATGTATGTGTGTGTTTCCATTTTCTTTCAGCACAATTTCTCCCAGTGAAGTCGTGAGAAATAGAAGGAAAGGTGGAATGAAGATGTGATTGAGGAAAGTGTGGTGTGGTCTTCGACCTTATTTTGCCTTGGTTGGTGCTCAAGAACTCCACCTGACCTCAGAGCTGAGCGTTTCTGCCAGGAAGTCCTGCCTTTTATCCTACCTCGAGGCCTGTTGAGACACTCCAAGAAGCTTCGTTAACAAATTGCCTTTTCCTTTTACAGCAGTTGGATATATTTGCAGCAAAACAAAGGAATAACCCCCCAATATGGTGATGAAATGCATTTAAGTATAGATAGCATTCAGTCTTGAAGGGCCTGGGATTTTAATCATCTTTGGGTCATGTAACAAGTGGTGTTGGTGATTAAAATCTCCTGACAGCTTTGTTCTGCCACGTTCCTCAGTTTTGAATGATGATCTTCCTGGTGTTGTACCTTGGGAGGGGCGTTTGTGTCAGTAGAGAGCAGAGTGGTGGTTCCCAGAGGCTGCGAAAGGACAGAGGTGAGGCCCCTGAAGGACACTGGTCTTCCTGGTTTAGGGGTTTGGGGCTCAGCCACCTTCCTGTGTCCGTGTAAATTATACCCAGGATCATTTTCACTCGCCCCACTTTAGTTGAGTATTGGAGCTTCAGGATATGTGTGCCCACGTCACCTGGGCCGTGATCCTGGAGTTGGGTGAGACTGATTCCCGGGTTTATAGAATTACTCTGGGATTATTGAAAACAGAAGCACTTGAGGCATTCATAATGCTATTTCCTGAACGTAATTTATGTTCAGTTCTTCAGAAACATTTATCTGAGGAAGCATCTATAATTTTTGTTTTCTGCCACTCAGTGCTAGAAAGAATTGTGCAACACTCAAGTGAGTGGCATTATTCCTCTCCCTCCACCATGCAAGCAAGATTAAAGGTACCTCTGGCTCCCCTCAATCTTCTCATCTGCAGGGTGCCTGGCATGGCAGTGTGCTGCCTTCCGTCTTCTTTTTGGGGAGAATTAGTTGTGTTTGTGTGTACTGCTCAGCTCAGCCTCGTGCAGTTGTGTGGGTGAGGAGCTTGGATGCTAGGTGACCCTCCCAGGCCTGCCTCCCACCTCCCTAGGCCTTGTTCTAAACTGACAGATAAACAGTGTGTTTTGGAAGAGGACAGCAGCAGGGCAGGAGAGAGTTTGTTCAGACTTTCTCCTTGCACTGACGTTTGAGCCTTCATCCAGCCTGGGCACTTTTACAGAGCTGCGTTTGTGTGTTGCAAACCATTCCCTCCCAGTAACCGTGCTTTCAGAGGTTTGGAAATGTGACTTAACTCATCTTCAATTTAAAGCATACTATTAAATTTTAGTGTTGAAACTGATGTATTTTATGGCCTTTATTTGATTTCTCTTGATTTTTTTTCCCATATGAGACAGGGCATCTGAAGGGACACAGCCTGGTGTTGGCCGCCTTTCCTAAGGATGGAAGTGAATTCTGAAAGCCCTTTATGTAGGCAGCGAAGGCCTCTTTTATTTTGGCCTAGTCAGGTATAAAATTCTTTTTCTCTTTGGTTTTTTTGAGACAGGCAAAAAAACCTTTTTGTTGCCCAGGCAGTGGTGTGAGCACAGCTTACTACAGCCTCAACCTCCCAGGCTCAAGTGATCTTCCTGCCTCAGTCTCCTGAGTAGCCAGGACCCACAGGCACATGTTCCATGTGTCCCCATGCCTGACTTAGTTTTGTATTTTTTGTAGAGATGGAGTTTTGCAATGTTGCCCAGGCTGGACTTGAACTCCTGGACTTAAGCAGTCCAGCTGTCTCAGCCACCCAAAGTACTGAGATCACAGGCATGAGCCACCGTGCCTGGCCAAGTGTGTTTCTAATTTCAAAATTAAGAGGACACCCATCCAGTTAATTACATCTCTATTGGAACATGCTGCTTATAGTGCATTAGGAAAAATCATCCAGAACTTGGAAAAGGAGCTGGACAGACACAGCCCTTCGAGGTTGTCCGATGAACCCCTGGGGTCTTTAACTATCTGGAGGGATGTACCATGTCAGATTCACTGTTGACCGGCTGAAGCCTAGGTTTCATGAGGTTATGTGTCAGCTTGTAGTACTTTCTCTGGCAGAGATGCGAGTGACTTCTGCTCAGTGAGAGGCTCATCTCAGGGACTTCATGGCCTGAGGGACGGCAGCCTGTTTGAGCTGATCGAGCAATCTCGCACTACCCTTATTTTCTGAAACGCCTATGAGTGACTTCTCACACGGTCTTTGAAGCGGCTTCATGCCCGCGCTCCTTGGTAATGATCGAATGCTTTTTTTGACCCCTCATCCCTTTCTTTGGGGTGTTCCAGTCTCAGTTCTCATGATGTGTTCTGCTTCTGCAGGAATTTCTGAAGCTGCTGAGTGTAGAAAGCACTGAGGAGGCTGTGCTCCCACCCCTGTGAGCCTTCCAGGCGTCATCCTCTCCCCTTGGTGAGGCAGCGTCCATGACACACCGAGGAGGCTGTGCTCCTGTCCCCCGTGAGCTTTCCAGGCATCCTTGTCTCCCCTCCAGGAGGACAGGAGGAACCTTTCAAACCCTTCTTAAACTTGTTTTCATGTCTTTGTTTTAACAGTTTTCTTTGCATCATCTCCCTTATCCAGAAGTGAGGGTGAACGCTGAGTTATTCACGGGAGTCAAGAAACCACACGCAGCCCAAAGTGACGTTTGTTTCCCTGAAATGATTTGTGTGTGTTCACCTTAAAATGCAACTCAGTAAAACAGGTGTGTTTTGAGGAATGACTTTAAATTACCTAGGTAAAAATGTGACAGTTAAATTTCATCATCTGTGTGGGTGTCCACAACCCCCTTCTGTGATTGCATGTGAGTTTGTGACTTGTGGTTATTTTTGAAGAAAGAAAATCTGTTGCTGAGGACTTCAGATGGTGTGCTGGGATTGTGTAGGGTGGACATCGGGGGCTTCAGTGTGTGGCTTCCTTGAAGAGGTTCAAATTAAGGCTGAGAGTCCCTACTCCAAAATGCTCCAAAACCTGAAACATTCTGAGCTTCCTCATGACACTCGAAGGAAATGCTCTTTAGAGCACTTTGGATTTCAGGCTGGGGATGGTCAACTGGAAAGTGAAATATTGCAAGACCCTTCTGGCCCCAGGAGCTTGGATAAGGACATGGAGGGGGCCTGTGCCGGGTGTCCCTGGAGTGTGAGGCAGCCTGGGCTCTCTGAACTGGTTTTTTGTAGGAGCCACAGAAGGGAAAAGAGGGTCAAAGTGGCCACGCCTGGCTCCTGAGAAGGCTGGACCAGAAGGAGGTGGATGCGGAGGACAGCAGTTGAGTCCCCAGCGTCCGGGACTCCTGTCCCTGGTGGAGTTGAGAGCCTCCTCTAGTTGTGGCCTCTCCGCTGTCAGCAGCCACTGAGGCCTGAAGGGAGAGGGGGCTGATGAGAGGAGGAAGGATAGGCCAGCTTCTGGAGAGGGCCAGCATCGGCCTGTGCTAGCCTCGTTTGTTACTCCTGCGTCCAGTGTGCACGGCCGTGCCTCGTGGTGTAGCGGTTCCCGGGATGCACAGCGCTCTTGTCTGCAGTAACGTCTTTGTCTCCGACCCTTGGAGGCAAGTTACCTTTATCCCCAGTGAAAAGAGGTAGAAAATCTTACAGAAATGCATTTGCTCTAATGTCTGTTTTCCGATAAGACATGGTCGCTTAGGCTAAATCTTTGTGAGGTCAAGACAGGAGGATCACTTGAGGCCAAGGGGTTGAAGACCAGCCTGGACATCATAGCAAGACCCCATCTGTGTAACAGAAGTTAGCTGAGTGTGGTGGTGCGTGCCTGTGGTCCCTGGTACTCTGGAGGCTGAGGTGGGAAGATCACTTAAGGCTACAGTGAGCTGCTATTGCTCCACTGTACTCCAATCTTGGCGACAGAGCCAAGACCCTGTCTCAGAAAGAAAAGTTAAAAAAAATCCAGAAATGTCATTTTCTTTTAAAATCATCCCAAAAGAAAAATCGTTTTTTTCTAAGAATGTAAAGGGTAACTGATACGATTCTTTCCTTGCATTGTTTCTCCTTTTCGAATATCTACAGTAGTCCGTCCACATCGTCTCTCATCTCATTACAAAGCAGCAGGTGTCTTTGAGGTTAGTGGTGTTTCTCTGTGTCGCACCTTGGAGAACAGCCAGCATGAAACCTCTTACCACGATCGTGCACATCGTTTGTAGTCCCAATTAAAATCCTCTCCAGAGACGCCTGTGCTGCTTATTATAGCAGAACTTTGGTTGTGCTGAAATGTGCATTCAGCTAATGGTTTTAAGTTCATATCTGAGATGATGCTGTATAATTCCTGAAGCGTATGGGATCAGTAATGATTGAAGATAATTCTGGCTGATGTCATTTGGAGGATATTTTTCACTTCAAGTTAAAACTTCCTTCGCGATAGTCATTTTGGGATTCATTTAACTATGTGCTTTATTTCATAGCTCAAATTTTCATTAGTCATTTCATACCATAGGATTTTGAAAGCAGATTTGGCAAAACCTTTCTAACAAAATGTTTGCTTATGATGTCCCAAGGAACAGCACTCAGAATTGCTGGTAACTGTGGTACATTTTAAGGCTGATGATAGAAGTCACTTGAATGGTAAGGGCTGCTTTGTGAGGCAGATGGGGTTTGAATCCCGACCCTCCTGATATGCAAGCCCTGACCGTGGCCTTCTCTCCTCTCCCCTGGGAGATGGGAAGGTGCCAGCATCCACCTCACAGGCCGTCCTGAGAACCTGGGACTGAGGGCTTGTGTTCCTCTTGCAGGTGGCACAGACGTGGGGGCTTGACGATACACACACTGCAGGCTGCCAGTGTCAGGGTAATCCAGTTTTAGTCATAAAGGTGGGATTTGCTTTGCTCCCCTGCAGACCAGGTGCGGTGCTGCTGTTGTAGCAGGTGTGTGGATCCTCTTGGGTGGTCCTCAGGTGGACAAGGAGTCACCGATTCGGATTCCCAGTGTTAGATGTGAGGGGACCATGGACCTCATGTGTTCAGAGGGGAGGAGTAAAAAGCTTCCCTTGTATTTCCAGAACTGTCTATCCCAGGAATGCCAAACCACTGGCTTTCACCTGACGCTGTCGTAGGTGACACTGTCTGGAAATGAGGACTCATGTTCCGCATACTTGAGCCAGTACCCGTCTCCCTCCAGGGCCGTGGCCCAGCCCTCCTCATTTCGCTGGGTTGCCAGCCTGGGGATCTGTAAGCCCAGAGACGTCTCCGGTCTCGGCCCCCGCTCCCCTTGGGGACAGGAGGTGGCTTCAGGAGGCTGGTGATGAATGCCTGAATGAAACCGACTTCTGACTGCAGTTCTGTCTAAGGGCCTCCCCGGGTGTTAGATGTCAGTAAATGACACCTGTGTGTGGATCTCATGTGATGAGAGAAACAGTGGGGGAAACCAAAGCTTGTGGAGTCTACAGGTTCTGAACTTGGAGGTGTGTGCACCTGTGTACTTGGTGAGGGGTGTGACGTCCGGAATGAGTGTGCACGTGTGTCACGTTTGTGCATGTGTGGTTGAGTGTATTTAGCAGGTTTGGGTGGAGTGAGCATGTTCATGTGTGTCGTATGTATTTGAGGGTGTGTGTGGAGTGTGTACACGCATCATATTTGGTGAGTGTATTTGAGGGTGTGTATGGAGTACGTACATGCGTTTGCGTGTATACTATTGGGTGAAGCGGTGGCATGTGTGGAGTAAGCATGCACACGTGTATGCTGTGTGTGGGGTTTCTAAGTGGTCCTCCCCTGAGCCTGCTCCTGGGTCCTGCTGTCCTGGCAGCTTTACAGTTTGGTGCGTCTTTGATTCCGGAAGATCCTGGAACCAAATTCTGAAGCTGTGATCACAAACTTGCAGCCCTGGAGGACGCTGGCCTGTGGAGCCGGCACGAGGGTCTCTGTGCTGGCCTCTCCCTGGGCTCTGTCTACAGAAGAGCATGTCCGATGATTGAGCTGTGCGGGTCTGTGGCTCCCCAGCCTCGAGTCAGCCCTCGGTTCTGTCCCACCTCTGTTTTTCTTGCTGAGGGGCTCCGGGAAGTGGTGCCTGGGATGGCGTTTTCACCCTGGGGTTGCTTCGCCAGCTGCCCAGGTGCTGGCTGCCTGAGACCTGCTGCCGTCCTGGGTGGACGGGGCTGTCGCGGGGACATCCCTGAGCACCCGCGGGAAGGCAGGTTTAGGAAGTGCCAGAGGTGAGTGGCTTCCTCTCACACTTGATTTTCTGGAAAGTTCTGGGTCTCCTGTTTTTCCCTAAGGGAAGTTAGAAACTGAGTTTCTCTTGAGGGGAACGTCTTTGCAGAGTCTGCTGTTTGAATGTTCCCCAGGTGTGGAATACTCGGGGCCATATGTGTTTGGGAACATCCGTGTCCTGAGCGAATTCAGTAAGGAATGGAGAGAGGCCTCCTATCAGCTTGGCCTCTGTTTCCAGCTTGTTGAGGGTTGACGGCTGCTGGTATCCCAGGGAGAGTTAAACACTGGGCGGTGTGGGATGGGAATGTTTGCTCTGACAAGGACAGTGGGAAAGCATCTAAACAAACGTCGCTGTTCTCCGGGCTCCTCGGGGTCGAGCTTGTTTTGTGGTGTTGAGGGAAAGCTACCCTTGTTCCTGTTCCTCACCATTTGAAAGGTGTCCAGGACACGTTCCTCTGGAGAGGCGATGTGCGTGAGTGGGGGTCAGGTCGCAGGCTCCGAGGTTATTTGGGACCTGTCAACTGATTTCCTGAACACACAAGTGCTTGGTAAAGATGTTCCTGATTAGCTAAAACATTTCAAGAGGACGTGATAGCTGGTGGTTGTTTAAAGACTATCACAATTTTCCTGTTACTTTTTAAATGCCTGTTGAATAAGGGAGGATTCACGTATTTTTATTTTCCTGTCTGCATACTTGATATTTTGTTTTTTGTTTTTCATGTGGGCGTGCAGTTAACAGGATTTAGAAACAGTCTCAGCCCTGGGGAGACTTCAGGGCCGCCTCAGTCAGTGCTGAAGGGAGGCAGGGATTTGGGGGTTGCTACCTCCACAGGAAGGGACACCAAGGGCCAGAGGTCAGCAATCTCAGTGAGGTCACAAAGACGGGCACACCCAGCACCCTGGCCCATGTGCCTCTCCTTCACCTTTGTCTCTGCTCAAAGCTGCTCTCCTGGGTCATCACTGGTGATCTCTAGGTGCGTGCTTGCTTCTTGCAGAAGTGGTGTCTGGCTGTGGTCAGTGTGGGCCCTCAGGACTTCCCTGTTTTTGGCTCACATCAATATTGGGCAGTGGTGTATGTTTGCTTTGGAGTGGTAGATCCGGTGGATTTTGGCTTTGCCAACTCATTTAATACCTGTTCTCCTAGGTGCGGGGACCCTCTCCTAAGCCGCCTGTTCTCCTAGGTGCTGGAGCCCTATCATAAGCCGCATGTTCTCCTAGGTGTTGTGACCCTATCATTAGCTGTGTGTTCTGCTAGGCGCTGGGACCCTATCGTAAACTGCTTGTGAGAGATCTCGGAGGTGCTCCTTATGAGGATCCGCTGCCTGACCTGAGGTGGAACAGTTGCAATTCAAAACCACCCCCCAGAAAAATTGTCTTCCATGAAACCCATCCCTGGTGCCAAAAAGGCTGGGGGACAGCTGGCCTAACGCGGGCTAAGATGTCAGTAGATTTTTGGACTTGGGCCTCAGTTGAAGAGGATTAGATTTTGAAAGGTGGGGTTTGAAGGCTTCTAAAGAGCAGGTTTTCATCTCCAGTGGGGCCTGGCCAGAACTGGGTAGAACTGACCCAGAAGCTGACAAATAGTCAGGCTGGCTCACTGCCTGTGTCCTGTGTGTGCAGCCTTGCTGTTTATTCAATTGTCTGGTGGTGGTGTGGATTCCATCCACAGCCTCAGAGTAGTGGAAGCCATTACTTCAAGGCTGACCTTATTTAACTTTATCGAAAAGACATGAAAATCATTTAGTATAAATCTTCCAGATACCTGTATCCTTTCTTTTCCCAGAGGCTTTTAAGTATTGCAACTTAAAAATCTTCAAAAATAACTTGAAAGGAAAACCTCTAAATATATTTTTGATGAGCACCCTTGAGAGCTTTAATATGTGAAGTAAATTCCCTTGACTTTTGTATTCCTAGACACTCGTTCATGTTTGCAGATGACTTTGTATTTTGTCAACAGTGGCCACTGGTTGGTGACCATCAACACCTGCCCTGTATCATTTAGAAAGTTGGATGTGGATGTATTCACTTTTCAGACACACAAACACATGGGCTGTTTGTTTTTGGTTTTGATTTTTTTGGTTTTTTTTCTCCCCCCAGCTGAATTCAAGAAAGAGAAACAAGCAGACAGAGTAAGTACCAGAAAGCGTCTAAGTGGCTGGGTGGGGGATCCTACCATGGTGTTGGATTGTGTTCTGCCAGACATCGCTCCTCGAAAAGCTGACCCTGAAACGGCTGGCATTGCCCTCACCCTGGGACATTCGTCTGTCTCACCAGAAAATGAAGAATCTGCCAGAGTACTGTGAGTCAAATTCAGTCAGAACTCGATTAACTAAGAGGCTTTGTCTCAAAGGCCAAAACATGAGGACACATTTTTAATTTTTAAGGAGTGCTTCATTGTGAGTCAGTTCTGATGTGTACTGCATTAGGAAACCTCTGAACTTCCACGGTCAGGCCCAGAACTCTGAGGGAAAGTGGTTGTGCCCTTCCCACTGTTTTTGTCACTAGCTGTATTGATTTCCTTAAAACCCTTTTTATATGAGTTCTATTATAGTTTGAAAAAAATTCACTTAGGTAGAACTGGAAGCGTTTGCGCCGTGTTAATACTCATGACCCGTTCTGGGTCTCGGTGTATGTGTACTGTATAAATGTACATGTGTGTATGTGGTGTACACATACTACGTGTATTTCCACTGCATGTATTTACAGTGTATAGTTATGTACACTACATTTGTGTCCTACACACGTGCATGCTGTAGGCATGCATGTACATGTGTATATGTGTGTATCTACGGGGATGATTATATGCACACTAGTTGGACACCTATCTGTTCTACATGTGCACATACATGCATGTATTTAATGCCACATACATACCTGTGTACGTGCACCGTGTGGGTATGTGCACATTATTTCTGCAGATGTATATATACATATGTGCACACAAGCATGCATGTACACTATGCACACTGAATGAACTTCTGGATATGTACACAATAATACGTATACATGCTGCATATGTACGTACACTATTGCATATGTGTATACGTTTTATACGTTAGTGTACTGATGTACATTGTATACATGTGCATATGTGTACACTGCACATGTGTATGCATGCTGTAGTGCACCTACGTACATTGGATAAGAATGTATGTTATATGCATGTGTATACATATAGCAAATAGCATACCTGTGTACATACGGATGTGCATGTGTATGCCATATGCATGTACATACAGGTTATAGTATACCTGTGTACACTGTATGCATATAGACGAGTGTGCATGCTCTGCATGTACATACATGTTAGCATACCTATGTACATTTGCTATATGGATGTGTGTATGCTCTATGCTTGTACACACGTAGTGAACTTGTTTGTACACTATATATATTTGGATGTGTGTACACTCTATGCATGTACCCTGCATGGCTCTGGATGTGTGTGCACTCTGTACGCACGTAGTGCACTTATGTACACTCCACGTATTCGGATGTGTGTACGCTCTATGCAGGTACACGTGTTACAGTGTGCCATATACGTACATTATGTGGATGTAAATGTGTGTGTGCGCTCTATGGCACCAGGAATAGGGCTCCCGCAGGGATCCAAGAACGCACCATCTCGCTGGCACCGGAGCGTGTAGGATGAAAACAGTTGTTTGTTACAACCTAGTTGAAATTTGGCAGGTTACTCTACCCTTTGCAACGATTTAGGAACAGTCACTTCATTGATGTGTGTGTTCCTGAAATCATAAACAGCTCTGTGAGGTGTGTCTCATCCCCAGACGAGAGAGGGAACCGAAACAACAATGACTCGGTCACTTAAGTGAGGTAGAACTAACAGAGCAGCTGTCTAGCTTTCTGTATTATAACTTTGTCAGCAGCTCAATGAGAAATCGGCACTCATCAGGAAATGTGTCCACTTTCTACTGTTCTTTATTCGTGGCGTATTAACTGCCTCGTGTTATTCCTCACGATGTAGCAAAATCCCTCCTAGAGCTGTGAATATAAACAGTTCATGACAAATGTAGTATCTTCTTTGTAACATTGAAAACGATATGTAAGTTCATCTTCAGATATTGTTTGGAAGGATGAGAAGGAAGATGTTTAGGACAAAAGAATAGAGAGCTTTCAAGTAAACAGGGAAAATAAGGACTTTGTGCAAAATATTTCCAAATTTGGAATTTGAGAATATTAAATCTCACATCTAAGATCATAGGTAGTTTTTTTTTTGGGGGGGGGGTGGTTAAAATTAGTACTTGGTTTTCCATGCTTTTGGGAATTTCAGCCCTGATGGAGGATTGCAAGAATAATCTGATTTTTCAGAACAGAAGGACAGTCTGTCTCAAAGGTAAATTCCAGGTTGTACTATAGAGAAATAGAAATTGCTGTCAACTTTCTGTAAGGTTCTTCAGTTCTTTCCTCTTCTGTGGTTAAAAAACCATCTCTGGGTTTAGTCTCAGCCAAGTTCCTCTTATGAGGTTGCCTTACATTTCGCACAGCTGTTGAGAGTCTTCATCATTCGTAGTTAACTTGTTAAAAGCAAAACTTTGTACTAGTTAGATCTGGGCACCTTGAAGGCAGGGGTTTGTTTTATATTTTTAATAAGCAGCAGGGTGATGGCAGGGCTAGGGCCCTTCATCCCATCATGCGTTCCTCTGAGCTTTCAGAGCTCTCACTGCATGCTGAGTGGTGTTGGCTGTTTAGGGTTTAAATAGGAAGACGAGGCTCTGCGACTTGGGACGCTCTTACTACCTTCATAGAGAGCTTGGTGACAGTTTAGCATGACAGTTTGTGCCCCTGCTGTGTATACTTTGTTACGGCCTCACAGAAAGGGTATTGATTTAAACGTGACTAATTTCTTCATGTTTATTTTTGCCTTTATTCCTAGTTACAGTCCTGATAATTTTTCTTCCTTTAAAATCTTGCTAATGGCTAGTGAATTAGTGATAAACTATATTCACGTGTTCTCTAAATCTAGCGATTTAATTGGAGGTCATTCTTCTTGCACCATGTGTCAGTGCTATGTCAGGATGGCTCAGTTTTACATTGTCAAAGGATTAACTAGAGCAGGATGCAGCCTTACTGGAAATTGCTCGTTTGTGAAATACAGGCACTTTATTTTTTGTTATACTCGAGGTGTGTTCAAATGTAAACATTTTGAGCCGTGTTAGAAGGATATACAAGATTGTAATGAAGAAAGCAGCAACTTGATCAAGTACTAGCTAATGAATTTTATGTTTTAAGTATATGGACTGTGGACCTTGGCAATCAGTTCTCATCTTGACCTTTTATTGTTTTATTAGAATCTTGCTCTGTCACCCAGGCTGGAAGGGTGGAGCCCAGGAGTACAATCTCCATTCACTGCAACCTCTACGTCACAGGTTCAAGCGATTCTTATGCCTCAGCCTCCCTAGTAGCTGGGGTTACAGGGTGTGTGCCACCATGTCTGGATAAATTATTTTTAGTAGAGATGGGGTTTTGCCATGTTGGCCAAGCTGGTCTGCAACTCCTGACCTCAAGTGATCCACCCACCTCAGCTTCCCAAAGTGCTGGGATTACAGGTCTGAGCCACCATCGCTGGCCTGACCTTCTGTTCTAATATTGGTTATTCAGTCTCGATGATAGCACCTGGTTGTATTAACTTGGGGTAGAAAGCACAATTGCAATGAATCTGGTTGTGTATATACGTGCTGACTTAGCGTTCATGGCAGCACTGTGAGGTGGGCATTGTTCCTGAAGGAAGGCCGATGGGCAAGTCGGGGCTTAGATACGGGACTTGTGGGCAATCACTGCTGTCCCAAGGCTGAGATCAGGCCTGTCTGTCGCCTGTACCCTGAACTCTGAACACACAAACGAGCAACTGTCAAGAGTCGGTGCTCGAGTGTGATGTGGCCTGTGGTGTTTGCCTCGCAGCGCTGCTTTGGCTCGGGGCAACAGGGCAACAGCTCCCTCCCTCGTTCGGCTGCCTGGGAGTCCCAGGAGAACCCACTGATACCGTTTATAAATGCCGGACATCGAGCGTTCTCCTTGGTACCAGCACATCTGGAATTGGACAGCTCGGTTAGATTCTCGGCCAGCAAACCTGTACAAGAGTGTGTGAACTCTGCGTTTGCTTCGCCCGGACAAAGGTGAATTCGTGGTCACTACTGGATGGCAACAGGTGTGGCCTCAGGAGCCGCACGGAGACAGGCACCCGGGTGCAGGAAGAACATCTGCAAGAGGGGGTGGGGAAGGTGACAGACGCACGTGCGAGTTTAGCTGTTACCGTGGATGGGGGGTGGTTGGGTAAGACCAGATTTTCTCATTGTTGCCCCTTTCTGAAAAAGACCCTGAATTGACTTCTCTGTGGCTCCTCGCGCCTCCTTGTCCGGTTGGAGGAGACTGCTCTCCTGGCTCAGGCCCTGCTTGCGGCATCACGGAAGCTGCTGTTGCTTGCCCTGCCCTCCCTGTGACGTCCTCTGTGCTGTTGTCCGGGAACAGTTCTGCCGAGCAAGCTTGGACTCTGCTCCCTTCTGCTCTTGGATTTCCTGTCTGGAAAGCTTGTGTTCTTTCCTGATTTTTGATGATGCTGAGCTATGTTTTTGCAAGGATCACGCGTGCCTATAGCAGGGAGAAGCCCCTTTGCAATTTTAACATCTTGACGCTCTCAAGCAGAGCTTGCTATCGAAGTTGACAGCCTCCTGTGTTTTTGTTTTGGCAGAAACTGAATTTCAGTCCTAGGACAGCTTCAGCACACTTGATCCTAGCTCTTCTCTCTCACTGCTCCCCTCGTGTGTGGCAGAAATCATATGCCCTGAAGTTTACCAGTCCCTTCATTTGAAAATCAGTTAGTGTATGTGATCCTCATGAGAATTTTACTTTTTATAAAAGCAATCGCAAAGACTAGGTTTTGCGAAACCAGCGTTTTATGTGTATATTAATTGCACTCACAATAAGCTTTGTCTTCTAAATATTTCATGTTTCAGATTAGCCCTGGAATCATGCCCTGGAGTAGTTTTGCTATTCCGCTTTTATTTTTGGCTAAGGTAAAGTTGAGAACATTGTGATATTAGATGTAGTGAGTCCTTTTAGTTTCTTCTATGTCTGTTTTCCTTTAAGCCAGAACCAGCAGACTGATACCAGTTTGTGAGCACCTGGCATCTCCCAGGCCTTTCCTGGGTCTTCCCTCCGCTGTCTTGTGGACAGGGCAGTCATTGGTGGAAGATGAACTTGAGAATCTGTGTGTGGAATTAAGTAAATGTCATAGCTCTCTTCTGTGACAAACTGAATGACATTAAGCCCAGTAAATTGTAACAGCAGACTTTGCACATACAAAGCATTGAACACCAGGAAGGTAACCAGGCTGCGATGCTTCTGGTCCTGCACAAGACCTCCGGTATCACAGCGCATTTAACATACTGGCAGCATTGAGCGTTTGAAAATGTTGTGTATGTACCATGTCCGTGATTTTCGAGGGCCTGGATAAACACCTCTGGTTATCGCAATCTTTATCAATGGGAGCTTAAGGTTAGTACTGGGGCAGACTGTGTTTTAAAGAATTAAGGTGTCTCGAGTATGTTTCAGTTTTCCCATGAAGAAGAAACATGTCAGCTGTTCTTTCCTGGACTGTGGCTATCACAGTGCCCCACCACGGTCGGTCACATGTTTACTTCCCCTCCATTTAACCGGGCTGGGCTTGGGCCAGAGTACTTCGGTTGTCAAATGTCATATGAGGCTGAGGAACTGTCTTCTGCTTCATCATTAGCTTATGGAAACACTGTTTTCCAAAGCATACTCTCCTTTATCATTTGTGTTTATATAAAATAATGGAATGGTTATTTTAACTGTGCAGTTTCCTATGTTTGGTTATTTAATTGCAGAAAGATAATGGTTTTATTTTGCTAAAATCTGTGCTAGGAATTGTGCAAAATCTTTGTGAAATGCCCAGTTTACTAGCTTAAGTTATAGATCTTTGTATAGAAAAGAAAAAGCCTATTGCTACAAGGAGCATTGTCTTTATCGATGCAAAAAGCTTTAAACTTATTGGCCGTGTAGTAGGTAAAAATGCATCAGAATGTGACGAAAATTGAGAAAAGCATTGAAGTTTTAAAATCTGCTCTGCAGTTTTCTTCAACTCCCTTGCAAGATACTTAATTTGAATAAAAGACAGAATAAAGTGTTCCCACTGAGGAAAGTGGCAGGAGGACTGTTTAGACTGTGTTCTGAATCTAAGCAGTCCTGCCACACTCGTCTGTGATGTGGTGGTGTCCATGGTGTCACTTTTACAGAACTTTAAGAATGCCTCTGTGAATAAAATACATTTTATTCTTAGTATTTCTGTTTTGAGTTTTGAGGTGTGTAAAACATGTTAATGGTTTCTTTCCCTTACAGAATTTGCTTGTTCTTTTTTTTTTTTTTTTAAATGCCTACAAGACTCTGAAGCACATTAATCGCTTAAAAAGGAAAGAAAAAAAAAAGGGCCAGGCGTGATGGCTCACGCCTGTAATCCCAGCGCTTTGGGAGGCCGAGGCGGGCGGATTGCTTGAGCCTCGGAACTCGAGACCCAGGGAACCAGCCTGGGCAACCTGGTGAAATCCCATCTCTACGGAAAACACACAAATTAGCTGGGCATGATGGCTGCACACCTGTAGTCCCGGCTACTCCAGAGGCTGAAGAGAATCGCTTGAGCCTGGGAGGCGGACCTTGCAGTGAGTGGAGATCACGCCCCTGATGTCAAGCCTTGACAGAGTTGGGACCCTGTCTGAAAAACAGCAACGTTCATAACGTATGGGTGAACTGCCCGGCTGCTCTGTCTAGAGTAGAATAAATCTAATTATGTTTTTGCCTTTTATTAGCATTGAAATTTTCTTAATTATCCCTTTGTTTTCATTACATTGTAGCAATATATTGCCGCTTAGAGTCTGGAACAAGTAGGCTTCTCTGGATCAGGTTCTTACTGGATGGCTAAAACTTAGAATGATTTTTCCCTTCCTTGGATGTGACTTATAGAACTTTGCCTTTTGAGGTGATGTGCTGCATTTGATAGCGGACACAGGAATGCCCGAAGAATTCACTTACAGGGCTAAAATATACGTGCTTTGTAGTGTTTCCCTCCTAGAATGAAAACGGTACCTCTCATTTGTGGGTCGATGATGCTATTTGCTGAAAACTTTTAAAATTTTATTTATTTTATTTTTTTCAGACGGAGTCTTGCTCTGTCGCCGAGGCTGGAGTGCAGTGGTGTGATCTTACTCTCTGCAAACTCCGCCTCCTGGCTTCACGCCATTCTCCTGCCTCAGCCTGCCGAGTACGTGGGACTACAGGTGCCCGCCAGCACGCCTGGCTAATTTTTTGTATTTTTGGTAAAGACGGGGGTTTCATCGTGTTAGCCAGGATGGTCTCGATCGCCTGACCTTGTGATCTGCCTGCCTCCTTCTCCCAAAGTTCTGGGATTACAAGCATAAGCCGCCGCCCCCGGCCAAATACATGTTTGTTTACTGCCTCAGTCCTCCGTTGGGTAGCCCTGTTCTTCGTCGGATATTCAGGGAGCCGGGGGCATCTTGAGTCTTGAAAGGTGTGCTCTGCGAGATGGGAATCTTCCGGCTGCTTATTTAGGGAATCCTGCCGGCTGTCATTTACTGGAGAGCGCAGTTTCCTGGCTGCCCTGGTCTTTGAGGGGAGGGAGACTGAGGGGTCATTTTCCCACCTGGACCAATGTGTTTATTAAACCTGGTTTGTGTATCATTTGGATCTTTTTATGAAGGAAAAGCTACATCTGTGACTTTCAGATGAGTGGAAGTCATGTTAAAAATATATATATATATATAAATATATATATATTGTCTACTATGGAGAAATTTTGTCTTTGTGACCTGTGAATACAGTCACAGGAGAGCAGAATGTTCACGGTGTGGGTGCTTACAGTGTACATGCAGAGTCACATTCTTCACTAGTATTACGTTAAAAAGTGACAAATAAGAGAGAAATATTTTGCTCATTACAACGTCGGTAAGAAGCTGGCAGCACTCTTGTTTTTGGAGGGGTGTGAAGGGAATATTGAGAAAGTGTCATCAACATTAGACTCGCCCACTCTGCAAATCCTGTGCCAGCTGGAGTGAGGACCCCGTGATGGAAAGATGCACCCCTCTTCCCGGAAGGAGTTGAATCTTTGTAGCGCTCAGGACGCATGGTTCATCTCTATATAAAGGCAGAGTGTGAAACGCCGTGGAGGCTGAGAGAAGCGATGTGGTTAGCAAGTATGAGTGAGACGTTTGGGGCTTGTTAGCACCTGGCGTGTGTGCAGCAAGCTTTGCTATCTGCACATGTGTGATCCTTAGAACACTGGCGTCTGGAGCCATGGGGGCTGTCGAGGGCCCCAGCTCCTGGCGGGCTGAGGAGTTCCCTGTTACCACCAGGATAACCGTGATTTTGAAGGCTGTCACTCAATCCCAAGTCCTGGAAGGGGGCTCCTTTCAGAGAGGAAAACACCCCTAGAGCCTCGGGCAGAATTCAGTGATTTTTCTTATAATGTTGCTTAGATTTCGCAACACATGAAACCAAGAACATATTTCAGAATGCTTATGGTTCTTTTGTAACCATGGAAACAAAATAAGTTGCAGTCGATGGACAGTTTGCGGAAGCTGAACTGCCTACATCGTGAGCACGGCGCTCTCCCTACCGCCCTGGGCCTTGCTCCAGTTTGCCGGGGAGGCTTTGCAGGGCCTCTTGGCTGGGATACCTCTCTCATGTCCCATGTTGCTACCCCTGGTCACAGCCATACTGTTGGGCACCTGCGCCGTGAGGTCACTGAGTGGACACGGAGCCGCGGGGCAGCAGTTGGTCAGGAGGTGGCATCCACATGGTCCGAAACAGGTTTCTGTTCATTAAGAATGATCATTGCAATAAAAACAGAGTGAAAGAAAACTCTACTGACCTGAGAATGCGTCCGCTGAGTTGCATAGGGAAGTGCAGTGAGGAAGGTGAGGGCTGAAAGGACATGAGGGAGGGAGAGGAAAGGAGAGAAGGGAAGCGAAAGGGGGAGGGCGGATGGGAGTGAAGAGGGAGATGGAGGAGGAAGAAGAGAGAGGGCGGTGGGCAGGAGCCTGGGAAATGTGTCCCAGAGCCGGTTCCTGACCGTCGTGGGTGCGTCAGAGCTGATCTTCCAGGAGAGGTGGCCTGGGAGGGCTGACCCTTAGGAAGTGAGGGCCAGGGGGAGCTGATTTTTTGGCCCTCAGCGGGGCTGTTGTTGACCTGAGATACAGTCGATAGTTTTCCTGAAGAGATCGTCTGCACAGCCACCGTTTGCTGCCAGGTTGGAGACAGAAGTGCTCCTCCCCATGGATTCTTTCTAGTTTGTGGATTTTTCCCAGTTTACCTGAGCAGCTTGTCAGTGGAAATGTCGGGGATTACTAACATGTCTCCATCCTACAGAGCAGTCGACCAGCTTCCAATCCTGTAGTTGTTGGGGGCACCATTCCGGTCCTGTCAGTGCCGGCCCAGCGTGGAAGCCGCAGCCCGAGGCGCTGGGAAACCTGCGGGGCTCTCACTGCCAGGAAAGATGTCCTTAGGGCAGAGCCTGGCGAGGAGGGGGTGCTGCTGTTGCAGCAGTACATGGAATTTCAAGTGACAAATGAAACAAGCTTTTAATTATGACCAGAGCCCTATGCTCTGCGTTTCTTCAAATGGAAATGTTGTGCTGAAATGAAGTTGCTGTTAATCGGTTGCCTCATGCAAGACGCAAGACGGAGGGCTGGGAGCAAAGTAGAACGTGGATTTATCTACAAAGCTTCCTCCTCTCAGACTATCATCAGTTGGATGGTGCTACACAGGAATATGTGAGAATTCGTGTGAGAAAGGTGATGGGTGCAGACCTGTGTGACCGGCAGGTGTGGGGGGAGGTTTGAGAGAAGCTTTTGGCTGAAGTGATGTCAGATGCAGGTGCTGAAGTGTGATGTCTGTCTGGATGGAAGAGCACACACGCCTCTGGGCTGCGGGAAACAGATAAAGGAGGAGGTGGACAGACGTGAGTCGTGTCTTAGGAATGGTAGCAATTCAGGCAGACCCAGGATCAGGCTCCCACGGGGGAGGAGTGGATATCAGGACCCAGGGAGCGTGGGACGGGGGTCATGCCCAGGCCTCTGCGGGTCTTGCTCTTGTGTCAGCAGGGCCCTGTGCTTGCCCTCCTTAAAACTTTCCTGATCCATAAAACGGGCACGACAAAATCCACCTTGTGACACTGAAGCTTAAATGAGATGATGTACGTGGTGTCTTCCTTCCCTTCCTGACACATCCTAGACTCACAGCTATGGTAGCAGCGACAGACTGGATGGAATGCTGGAGCCGCTTTGCGCCTGGTGAAGCCACATGGATTTGTGCAGTGCTGGCGACTGTCTCTGAAAGCCTTTGGTCATGGTGGTGGCAGCCTGGAGTGGCTCTTGGCATCCTTGAGTCTGTGGAGTGCAAGGTTGACTGGAGCTCCGGGGCCATTGATACTATCCAGGGGTGAGCTGATGAGGCCCTAAAACATGGGGGGAAGGCCGAGAGGACTTGGCTGCCAGAAGCATTGTAGATTTCTGGCTTCGAGAACTGGCTGACTTATGGACATAGGAAGGTAAACCCAGATGGCTCCAAAATTGTAAGTCCAGAAGAAAGGTGGGAGGATACAATTGCTGACTAGGTCATGGTTGCCCTGTCCCTTTGTTTCTGGCCATCGTTTCTCCTCCCTCCCCCTGCCTTTGTGGGCTGGAGGGCCTGAGCCTGCACAGCGGTCTATTTCATGATGACAATGGCCGATTATTACCCTGCAGTAAGAAGTCTCTCCATTTTATTTGGCAGCAGTAGTTAAATAAATTTAAGGAGTGATGGTGTAGTAGTATTTGTTTTGTTTGTGCTTTTTTTTTTTTTTTTTTTTTTTAGTGTCATTTAACTGAATGTTATTTCCAATTTCACTGATTGAGAGGCCAAAACATGCTTTGATTTGTTATTTTGTGTTTGAGCTAGTTTATTGCCTCACAGGAATGCCAAGTATTCTGTTGTCACACATCATTAAGTATCTCAAATTGTGTTACTATAATACTTAGATGAATTACCTCCCTTATTTTGGCTTTTAAAAATCTAAAATCTGTGTGAAACACAGGATGGTGCATCTCCATTGAGGATTGTTGAGAAGTGTGACTTTTGCTGGCATGCTTGAGAATCAGTGACATTATTTTATAGAAACACTTTGTAACTGACAGCAAAGCTAGAAGCTCCTGTAAAGGGCAGAGTAGGCAACGTGTTATGCTTTGAGGGCCACAGAAGTCTCTGCATATATTTCTTTTGTGAAAACTTCAACGTGTAAAAATCCCTGGCCAAGGCTCGGTCGGGGATCATGGTTTGCAGACCCTTAACAGCAGCTTAGCTGAAAGCTGGTCTCCCATGCGGTGAGCAGGAGCCTACCTCATGGCTTCAGCCAGGAAGATGCTGCCCTGATACTGGAATTTACTTCAAACAAACTTGAAAGCTCTGGCACCGCTGCTCATTTCCATACTGTTGCAGGCTATCTAAAATACGGAGGATGCCGTGGCGTTTTGATTTTGTTACTCCTCTTGAACGGCTCTGAGATGGCTCATCGCGAGTTAGACATTTGCAGAAATGATCAAGCAGAGCTGCAGTCATCTTGCAGATCAAGTGAAGTTTTTTCTGAAAACTCGTTACAGGCTTAAATTTCTGATCCCATTCCATCCACTGATCTTGTATGATTGGTTTCTTTTTGTACCCATTTGGGTCTATGAAGCGTCTCCCCACCGTGGTAGAAATTTAGCTCTGATTTTGTGCATGAGTCGGTATCCTCACTCCTCATCTGCGAGCAGAAAGCGCTGCAGGTCCTGTGTGGTTTCCATCCCCTCCCTGCACGCGGATGGATTGGGAGGTATTTGTGGTGTGTGAACTTGCTACCCCCAGAGCCTTCTGCTTCATTCCCTGGACCGCTTTCCTCCCTCCTCCCTCCTGACTCACTCCCCTGGACCACACTTCTCCCTCCTGGTTCACTCCCTGGGCCGAGCTCCACCCACCTCCCTCCTGGTTCACTCCCTGGGCCGAACTCCACCCTCCTCCCTCCTGGTTCACTGCCCTGGGCCCCCACGCCTCCCTCCTGGTTCACTCCCCTGAGCCCCCACGCCTCCCTCATAGTTCACTCCCCAGAGCTCCCACTCCTCTCTACTCTCCTGGGCCACATTCCTCCCTCCTGGTTCACTCCCCTGGGTCCCGAATCCTCCCTCTTGGGGGCTTGGTAGTTTCTGATGTGCTTGTGCCAGCACGATAAGGCTGAGTGGCAGCTCCAGGGCTGCGGCTGCTCACGCAGCTGTGGCATGAGTGCAGAGAACTGCGGGGATGCAGCTGCCCTTGCTGTGATGCTTCGAGTGTCATAGTCGATATGGGAAACTGGGTGGGATGTGGATGTCCCAGGAAGGGACAGGAGCCTCCCCTCAGCCTCTGTCAAACAGTTCTCAGCCAGGCGTGGTGGCTCACGCCTGTAATCCCAGCACTTTGGGAGGCCGGGGCGGGCAGATCCCCTGAGGTCAGGAGTTGGAGACCAGCTTGGCCAATGTGGTAATTTTTGACGCATTAAGGATTAAGGAAAATGACTCACACTAGTTTGCCTTGCTTTTTAATTGATAATTGGTGTACCCCAGTAGTCTGAACTTGTTAAGCAACCATTCTTACCGAAAGACTAATCTTTAAAAGTCTCTTCCTCTTGACACGTCTTTGGCTGCTGTAATCAAATGCAATGTAATCAGCACTGGTTAATGGCTTTCCTTGCTTGGCTAACAATTGCTCCTCAAAAACTTTGATTTCTTGTTATTTTCATTTATAATTATGTTTTAAGCCTTCTAAATTTTCTAGCTTTCCTGCGAGTTGGGAATAACTGTGATGGGTGCTTAGTTTGGGATGTTGACGTACACTCTATGCCCAGCTACTATGCCATTGTGTGAACACTGATTTCTCACTTTCTCATGAAGACTGATTTCACCTAGTTTGGTAAATTCTATTTATTTTAAGGAAGGGGGTGGAATGCAACTGCTGTTAGGAGGCTTTTCTAAGGATCGAGGAAATGTTGCCATGATTATTACCATTACAGAAGGAACATAAAAATGCGTGCTGCCTTCAGTCATGATGAATATGTAAGTCCGCATCTGTGACTGCAGAAAACGGCAGCCCCAAATCCTAAAATCGTGTGGATGCACCAAGCCCATCTGCAGGGCACTGTGGAGCAGCCTGCATTAGCCGAAGTTAGCCCACAAGCCCTGAGGGATGGTGTCTGAGTTATGATAAGGCTCTGACTTGGGATTAAACAGGCCTCCAAATAGTGTGATATTCTAAACAAAAACATGATACTGCCCAGGGAGCCCAGTGGGCACCTGTAGGCAGTGTAGGTGAGAAAAGGTTCCAAAGAAGATTCCTGCAGCTCAGCTAGGAGGATTCTGTAAGGCAGTAGACACATCAATGTTCACATAGGAGTGTTGAGCTATATTCATTCCTTTTAAGCAGCCAGGCTTGTGTGTGTTTTTAGGGGCACTCACATGGCGCCCTTTCCACCCTCACTGCTGGTTGTGCCTGTTTGATGTTGCGGACTTCTGTGTTAAGTGTGTCCACTCTCCAAATGTATCTCTGTCTCTAGAATATTTTAGAGTAGACCATTTATTGTTTAAACGCTTGTTTTTAGTGAGGAAGAAATCTTTAAAATGGGCCATACCGACCCTGCTATAAATGTTGAACAATGGCACGTGTAATGTTTAACACGTAGTGTTTAAAGTAGAAGACAGTTTAATTTAGAAATCCTGTTGGAATGCCAACTTAAATTACGACCATCTGTACACATATGGAAAAGAATGAGAGTGAAGGTACAGAATTGGAATTTTGTCTATTTTGTAGAGATTCTGTAATGTATCAGGTACAAGTCTCACTTCATGATTTAAATGCATGAAGCTGAAATTAGAAAACTTGACAAAAACATGCCTTTGAATAGTGAGCCTTTATCCTCCTTGAAATAGTGACTCATTCACTAAAACGTCCACCTGCAACTTTGTCAAATACATTTGTTGCATTAGTCCTCAAGTGAGCTCAGTTTTCCAGACAGGCAGATTATTACTGTTTAAAGTTTGTCCTGATGATGTTGGTGAACAGGGAAAATCCTTTGACGTGGATCCTCTGTGTGTGTTACACATCAGACGCGGCCTGCCCAACCCTCTGCCTGTAACTGGGAACCTTGACTGTCAGGATCATTGTAGAGAACCTTGAGGAAAGCAAAACAAGCCTCTGGAGTAGCAAAAGATGTAGCTGATTTCATGCAATAAAACTTACACATTTTTCTTTAAAATGCTTCCTTCGGAACGTCAGCTTGCTGACTATCTTAGAATCGCTGTAGTCCGCTGACAGCAGTCGTGGGAACAGGTGCATGGCCTGGCTGATGCAGGAGGGTCTCAGAGTGGAGCCACACTCCTGACACTGAAGGAGGGGCTGGAGCCATCACGCTCGTGACTCGTGCAGATGGCCTTGGCTGACCTCCAGAAGAGAAAACGTCAGTATCCAAGGAGGAAAAAGTCTATTAATTTCATGAGTGTTTGCCTTCGCAATGGCTAATACCCTGAGTTTGTGGCACCTGCTGTCTCTGGAATGAGGAGTCTTCCCTTCCTGGCAGACAAGCTCTAGATGGGAACAGGAGCTGTGATTGCTGGATTGAAGAGATTTCCTTCTTGGGGAGGTGGCCTTCGAGCCTGACATGAAGGAAGCTGTGACTGGCGGGAAAGGGCCTTGGAGACAGTGTATTTACCAGGAGGGTCGGTGACTGAGAACCATCCTGTTCCGAGTGTTGCCATTCTGGTTCTAGAGTAAACTTGGGGGGAAACAACAGCCAAAAGCCCCGAGGAATATTCTGTGATGTTGATCACGTTTGGTAGATTTGTTGCTGAGGCTCTTAAATGAGAAGCCCGGGAGGTGCAGGTCTATCAGGCCATGCGACGTGAGACAGCTGCTGCTTCAGGGGTTGGAGTCCCCGTGCCAGAGGCTCAGTCCTGCAGAGACTTCTGCACAGTGGGCAACTGATGCCTCCGGTTGATTGTGAGTCCCCCAGATGAATACCCATGAAAGGTACCGTGTCAGCAAAGAGTCAAACTCTGTGAAGCATTTGGAGATTTATTCTGAGCCAAATGAGTTACCATGGCCCTTGATACTGCCCTCAGGAGATCCTAAGAACGTATTCCCGAGGTGGTCAGAGCCCAGCCTGGTTTTATAGCTTTTAGGGAGGCATAAGACAATCAATCAAATAAATGTAAGATGTACATGGGTTTGGTCTGGAAAGGTGGGACAACTGGAAGCAGGGGTGTCCAGGTCATAGGTAGATTCGAAAATTTCCTGATTGACAGTTGGTTAAGAGAGTTGTCAGATAAGGGGTTGTGGAGACCAAGGCTTTGTCATGTGGAGGAAATCCTCCAGGTAGCTTTGGAGAGAATAGATTGTAAATGTTTCCCATCAGACTAAGCGTCTAAGTTCTGTCTAATTCCAGAAGGGAGGTGGGGTGATGAGGCAAGTCCGACCCCCCAGCGATCATGGCCTGGACTAGTTTTTCAGATTAGCTTTGGAATGCCCTTGTCAAAAGCAGGGGCTGTTCAGATGGGCAAAGGGGCTTCGAATTCTAATGTTTTTAAAACCAGAAAGTGATTGTGTTTTTTTCTGTGGATGACAGCCAGTGTAGTAATTAATATTTTATTAGCAGATTAATTTGGAAGTCAATGTGTTTTCAAGTATGTTAATTATTAAGTCATCAACAAACAGAGAAGGGCTTACTTTGAAACCAGCCTGAGACTCAAGAGGCTCATCAAAGAAAACGATGGACTTGGGAGAACTGATTCACGTGTTTACTGTGCCAAGTTTCAGGCATTATGAGAAGTCTGTGCTGATACATTGTGACTTGAGAACTTAAATCTTGATGGACTCTTAAGAGTGAGGCTTTTCTTTTCTTTTCTTTTTAAATGGTCAGTGTTTCTGTCTCCTGTGTTTTGTCTTCCAGCCGCTGAGCACTTTAGCTTTGTGTTCACGTGGCCTTGTTCTCCGAACCACCTGCTTTGTGGCTCCTCTGTCCTGCCCACCTTGATCGCGTCTTCCCTGCCCCGTGGGTTTTATCCCGAGGACTGTTCTCCGCTGTGGGGAGGGGGGAGGATCAGTGGACACTGGCTTTACCGACTCATTTTCTGTGTAGCTCCCAGTTTCTCAAAATCTTAATTGTCTTGGATTCCCTGTGAAACTGGGAGTCAGGCCTTGGGCGCAGTGCTGGGTGGCCTTGGGCGCAGTACTGGGGCAGGAGGGAGAGATGAGAACAGGAAGGATGGGTTTGTCAGGGGAAGGAACCCCTTGCCAAATTCCTGTGTCTGTTTTAGGTTAAAGATGAATGGCCGGATGGTGGATGTCTCACCTGCTGTGGCTGGACCTCGCTGTGCTGAACCCTGAGCAGGGGCCCCAGCAGCTGCCTCCTGCCAGGCCGGGGCCACAGGGCTGGGCTTCTGCCTCTGGGAGGGCTCGTGCCAAGGTGCAAGGGTCTGCACCGCTCGTGTGTGACCTGAGGGGCATGTGGGAAGCTTTTCTGTGCTCCTCACCTGGGAGAAGTTGAGCTCATCTGGGCTAGAGCCTCTGGGGAGGTAGGAAGGCAGAGGCCTGGAATTCCTGCTTTCCCCAGACAGCAAGAAAGCTCAGCGTTGCACCTGCTCTGAGATGCCCTCAGCAGCCATATATAGTTGATTTTAACATGACGGAAGGTGCCAATTAACCCGGCTCTGTGGAGAGCTTTGAGGAGTCCAGGCCCTGGGCCCCGGGCTTTTTAATATGTTCCTTCCTGAACAAAAAACAACAAAAGATCCCTGTGGCTGATGTCGACTGCGTGGGGTAGGACATGCCGAGCTTGGGTGGGGCTTGCCCCTGAGTTTCCTTGGTGCTCCTCCCAGCCCCCACGGACACCAGCCTCTCCAGGCCGAGGCTTGTCCTGTTTAGACCCTCGTTGGTGGGGTCTGTGGTCCTGGATCGAGGGCCCAAGCACTTCTTTCCTATTATTATAAATGATTCACCAGAGATGCACGGCTGTGCCCAAACATCTCACGAGCATGAGATACAGCCAGTGTCGCCGCCGCAAGCTCATAATTCTAGTGGAAAGAGGAAATTTTACTTTTAATGTGCTCGTGTGACTCAGATGCAAATATTCAATTCCCATTAAACTTTCAAGACCTTGAGATCCTCTGAGATTCCTTGGAAAGCCGTTCCTTGGCCCCACGACTAACTCCTGTGGAAGGAGGCTGGGGTGGTCCGCGGGGTCTGGGATCCTGCTGCGTTCTCCAGGATTCCTTAGGTTTCATCATTAGTCCCAGCTCTTCAGCAGGTGGAGCTGATTGACTCTGACATTTCCATTATGTTGTTCTTGTGTTGCCTCAGTTAACTTAGAATAACCAGTATTTACCAGAAATAATTGATGGCGAGATGGGAATTATTGGTGATTCCCTGACATAGGCAGCCTGTATAGATAAGCGTGTTACACGGTGTCTAATTTCTGAGATGTTGGTCCACACCTTCTCAGGAACACACTTTCAGGGGTAGATTCCTGTGCAGGAGAAGCTGCTTTTCCCCGAGACGCGGTGGCGGCTCCTGCACTGGCATGGCAGGGTGGCTGTGTGACTGGGCAGGGCTGGACATGCTCCTGCGCTGGGCGCCCACCTCCGCCCTACATCTGTGTCGAGGGTGCCTGCCTTTGTTCCCCCAGGTCGAACTCATAGAATTGTATACCTTCCTGACACATTCCTGCATAGAGATGATTAGATCTGGGGGCTGAATCTCAATCGGACATGCATGTAGGTAAATTATTGACGTGAATGACTTGGGTCCTCCACCTTCAGGGTCAGGAGGCACGAGGTGGGTTTGGAGACAGCTGCCTGGCCTCAGGAAGTTTCTCTCAGAGCCTGTTTCTTTCTCTAGCAAAGTAAATGATGCCTTCCTCACCGGGCTTAACACATGCTCAGTACTCAGATACTGTCTGATCTTTGTTATAGTTAGTATTTGGGGAACAGCGTGGCTGGTAAGAAAATGTGTTATCTTTACAATTTATACAATGTCATACAAGGCAAGCGTGAAACGGGGACACTACCTTAATCTGAAGATGCTGGTGCTTAGTCTTCTCCTCAAGCATTTTGTTGTCATTCTGGCGTGTGTCAGCCAAGTCATATGACGGTACCGCGTGCGTGATGCCAGCTCAGTTACCTTGGAATGGGGAACCTGAGGCTGCCAGGGAGCATCCCTCCTGCCTCCAGTCCTCGGGGGTTTCTCTCTCTCTCTCCTTCCCTCTGTCCCTCCCTATCCCCCAATCCTCCTCACCACTCCTGCTCCCCTCCCTACCCTCCTCACTTACTCTACAACAGAGGTCCAGACTTTGACAAATCCCAGCTGGGCCTATTTATCGCTTGGCTGGGAAAGCAGAGGGAAAGGGGCCCAGTTACTACAAAAATAGAGAATTGAAATAGAATGTGAGCTACTTTTGCGTCTTGTTTTTTATTTTAATCTGAATATAAAAGGCAAGTGTCAAACAAAATCGGTGCTAACTGCACCACTCAGCTCCGAGTCTGCTTTGTCGGGGCTCCATGGGTTCCCACGCCCTGGCCTTCTCCATGAGCGTCTGGACACGCCGTGGCTGTGAAAGGAGCATTCAGTTATGGTCCTTTGAATGTTCCAGAGTCATGTTTAATAAAAATCTTCACGTTTACCCACAGCCAAGTCTTGATTTAATAACAGGTACTGCAGGTCTCTGGGTGGGGCTGAGCCTCTGTTTTAGAAGCAGCTGCACCATCTGAGGGGCAGGTCCGTATGGGCTGGCAGGCGGCCTGGTCCTTGGAACACAGGGTGTACCTGACTCAGTCCTGGCAGTGGGGGGCCTTGCAGTTCTAGGATGTAGTGATGCAACCTGTGGCATAAATAAAAAGCCTCATGTGCCCCCATGAGAAGCTGGGGCTTCCCCTCAGTAGTGTGGTGTGCTGTGTTTGTGATCGTGCAGATGTAAAAGGGTGAGGGAGATGTCTAAAAACCAGGCTCCCAAAGACAGCCCTTCATGTCTGGTGCTTTCATGTGTATATGCACACGTGTTTGACGCGTGTACACCTTCACACGTTCACCTCTTTCATGCATGTACACCTGTTCCTGTGTTCATACACCTGTTTCGCGCATGCGCCTGTTTCGCCTGTGTATGTGCCTGCGCGTTCACCCTGTATTGCGTCATACGTTGTATTTTACATATTGGGTATTTTCAGTTTGTATCGTGAGCTTGTAACGACGTCGTGAAGAAAAGAGGGGGCCCTGGCAGCCTTTGGCTCTGAGAAACGTGATGTCACGGGAACAGATGAGACAGCCCGGGTGAGGCCGGCAGAGGCCATCGTGGCCTTGGGAGTCCGTGCACATCCACTGTCTGTCGCTGTGTGACAAGTGACCCCAAAACCTAGGGGCTTAAGGCAACATACACGTACGACTGTACAGCTTTTTCAGGTTGGAAATTCAGGGCAGCCCTGCTGAGCGGCTCTGGCCCAGTCCCCCGGGTCACTGTGAAGATGCTGTCCAGGGCTGCAGCCATCTGTAGGCTCAGCTGGGCTGGAAGTTCTGCTCCAGGATGCCGTGCTGACGTGTCTGCGGGCAGAGGCCTGGTCGTCCACACCTGGCCACTCCCCGGGGCTGCCAAGTGCATTCCTGCCCAGGGCCGCTCCTTTCCCCAGAGACGTAGCAGTGCTGGTCTTATGCCCAGCGTCAAGGTGGCCAGGTCAGGAGCAAAGACTTGTTTCCCCTACTCGGCGGCTACTCCTGCAGGGCTGGGAGACAGTGGAGGTCGCGCAGGAAGGTGTTCGCTGAAGACCGTGCTCTGTGACTTGACGGGTGTTCCTCCCAGGAGAGTGAAATGGAGACTGGACGCCGGAAGCAGCATCCTGCGTGACCCCATGTGTAGTGGGGTCACAGCAGAGCTAAGTCCTTCCTTTACAGATACTTTTCAGAGTCTACCCGCCTTTAGATTCTCTGATTAACGTGTCTGAGGAGGGTCCCAGGAGTCTGCCACCTGCCAGGCCAAGGAGGTTCCCTGCATGTGGCTCTCCCCTGACACCTTGAGAAACGTGACTCGAGAGAATCACCGAAGTTTCCTAAATGAGTCACCTGCTTTCTCTTCTCTTTGCTTTCATGCCCCCCCAGGGTAGGTCAGTCCTGTCCGCCACAGCGATACCTGCATGCTGGAGTTCCAAGGAGATTGGGGGTGTGTCGGGTCCCCCAGGGAGATTCGGTGACTGAGGATGCTGTCATAGCAGCCAACATGTCCTTATTGTTTTCACTTTTAATGAAGTTCAGTTACTAGGTTTTCTGAGGCACAATGATGTCCTTGTGAAAAATTGGTGATCAGGGAAGCAAGCAAGTGTGGGAAAATGATCCTGCCCTTAAATCTAAAAAACGATGAAACAGCAAACAGCCCTGAAGAGCCCATGAACCTCCTCATGGGGCGGTGAGGAGACACCTCAGTAATGGCTTAAAAAAAAAAGTGATAATACTGAAGAAAAGGTAAACTAAATTTTGGGTCTCCTATGGGTAAAGAGATTGTGGTTTACATTTTGGATGTATGCGTTTATATACTTATTTATTTTTCTTTGTTGGATTTAGAATTAGTTGAAATAATTGTGTTTTTTTAATTTAAAAAATTGGGGTATACGAAGTCTAATCCCTTTGTGATATTTCTGTACTGTGAGACTCCACATACAAAAGTGAAGCCCAGACTGTCTGTTTCTAATGAGCCAGAGAGAGGTGGTCATCTCCTACAGGCCGGTCTGGTCTCCAGGCATCTGGCCATCCTCCCAGTCTTGGGCACACCTGCATCACTGGTGCTTCCTGCCAGACTGTGACTCTGCCCAGGTTTCAGGAGCACCCGGAACTGTTTTCCTAGGGGCTCCTGCTTTGTCCTGGCTCCTGGAAGCACAGGCTTTTGACGAAGGACTCTCCCCACTGCCAGGTAAATTGGTGATTGCCCCACAGTCTGTATTTGTCACATGGGGCACAGAGAGTCTGGGCGTGCTGTCCTGGCCCTGGAGCCAGCTCTAGGACTGCCCGGCGGCATTGCCTCCACCCCTCACCTGGGAACAGGGCGGTGGGGAGGAGAAGGGAAGCAGGGTCTTGACCCTTCTGCGTCTCGAGAACACGGGAACACATCGTCCCATTGCCTCACACCATTCACAGCCCAAGCTTGTGTGAAGTATTATTTTATAACCTCCCCTGACAATGATGTATTTTATATAAGCAGCACATAAAGTGGTAATTTAATACCCTATCGAGCAGGATTAAACAATAAGGAGCAGATATCACTGTAGAAAAGTTACTTTATCCGGGAAACATTTATCTACTGCAGGTGGATGTGAATCATGGCTTCCTCCTCGGTGGCTCCTGATGAGCCTGTGAAATTCTGTCCTGTTCACCACTGTTAGTTATAAGCTACACCTTTCCTTCTATGACGTTACTTACAAGCTCTACCTTTCCTTCTATGATGTTTATTTCTTGCCTGTTCAGCACTGTTACAAGCTATACCTTTTCTTCTGTGATGTATATTTCTTGAAGGCATGGACTAAATCCTAATTCCACAGTATTCGATGCACATACTCAAGAGATACTTGTTTGAATGAATGGATTAATAGAAAATAGAAGTGGTGACTTCACTTTATTTCATTATGTCAAACTTTGTCTACACGGAAAATTTTATGGTCCTTTGGAAAAACAGGGCCTCTGTGCAGGGTTGTTAGAGATTGTGAGAATGCCGCAAATGGCTCTGTGGCTCTAGGCTCACAAAGGGCTTGAGGGACTTGGTGGCGCACCTGTGTTGAAAACTGAGTTCTGCAAATCCATTGGAGTGACCTGCCAGCACCAGCACACACAGCCCTCCTTCCCAGTTGATTTCTGCACAGAGGCTTCTTCTGAATGCCCCAGGTGAACGTGGGTTCAGCCAGCACTGCTGGGCTTCCACAGCAAGCCAGGGTGCTGCAGGGACGAGAGAGAAGAGGGGCAGGACCAGGATCTTCCTGGGCCCCAGTGCCCGTGTGGGGACGCTGCCTGGCCTGGCTTTTCTGGGGGAGGTCAGGGAAATGATGGCATGGAGGGACTGTTGGTATGAGTCGCTTGCTCAAACATAGATCCCAGGTCTGTGTGGGAGGCAAATAGAAATTTATGTGGGTATCATCAGTAACATAGCAAACATGGGCTTCTTCACTAGGGTGGCTGACCCTCTTGCTCATCTGCTGAGCAAAGGCCCGGCCCGGCCCGGCCCGGCCTGGCCTTCTACGCCTCCACAGTGAGCTTTTCTCAAGCTCTGTCCACTCCATGGAGATGGCCGGAGCCAGGGCAGATATGGGGTGTTTTCCACTTTTTATTTATTTTTTCTTTTTTGAGATGGAGTCTTGCTCTGTCGCCCAGGCTGGAGTGCAGTGGTGTGATCTCGGCTCAGTGCAAGCTCCACCTCCCAGGTTCACGCCATTCTCCTGCCTCAGTCTCTCGAGTAGCTGGGGCCACAGGTGTCCGCCAACACACCAGGCTAATTTTTTGCGTTTTTAGTAGAGTCAGGGCTTCACCGTGTTAGCCAGGATGGTCTCAATCTCCTGACCTCGTGATCCACCAGCCTCGGCCTCCCAAAGTGCTGGGATTACAGGCGTGAGCCACTGCACCCGGCCAGGTATTTGTCAGTTTTTGAAAGCTACATTTAAAGAATGAAATAGACCAAACAGAATTACTTCCTTTTGAATATTTAATACTCAGTCTACCAGAACACTTAAATATAGTTAATGTATTCAAATAATAAGAAAGAACTTTCCCTCTGTTCCAAAGAAAAAGTATAAACAACCTTTTACTTGTCAGGGATTTCACTATGTTTCTAAAAAGCCAGCAAGCACTTTTCCTGAAATAGACCCATCTCTTCCTCTGCATAGACCCTATGAACATTTTAGCTACATTTCTGCTGTATCTTAATGTGATAGATTGTAGAAAATTCCTTGCTACTGGAACTTCACGATGCTTTCCTTTGAAACATCAAATAGAAAGTATGGATAGTAAATCTCAGACTAGTTGCAATTATCAGTCTTGGTAGAGCTGCAACCCACAGCCTCTGTCAATTACAACAGAGTGTGTCTCCCCAGCAACCCGGATTAGATTGCGGACCAAGCCAGGCTCACCCAGGATTCAGTGCAACGTCTTTCAAAGCTGTAGTCACTGCCCCTGGAGGAGACTTGAGAATTCCTCCCTTTGATGCCTGTGCATGGCTGTTCTCAGATCACAGCAGCTGCAGCAGCATCTCAGAGGATGCCAGCAGGGGTGTCCTGGGTAGTGACACCACGGTAGGGGCCTGCAGTGTCTGAATGAAATGGGCCGTGAAAGTGAGCACCCTAGAGGAGTCCACAGCCACGTTTCAAAGGTGCAGTGGCCCGAGGTGAACCCCAGAGCACTGAGGAGCCTGGAGTTGACCTGTCACGACTTCATTGAGAGAGCTGACTGAATTCCGTACCTGTGCGGGCAAAATATGGCTGTTTGCGCTTGGCCCCTTCTCAGTCCAGGGCTAGGGAGGTTGTCTGCACAGCTAGTGGGAGCTTAACTTTGTGCACACTCGGGGTTGGGTCCCACTCCTTTCTGTGAGCCCAGGGAAGATAGACATGCCGAGCTCTCCTGGAAGAGGGCCCTGACGAGCGGAAGCTGAGCTTCAAGATGGTCGGCCTTGTGGTGTGCGTGGCGGGTTCGGAGTCGGTGTGTGCTGAGTGGGGGCCCGGCTGCTGCTGTCGCTATTGGGCTCAGCAGACGCTGCGGGGGACGTGGCTCCTGTTGTACTTGGTGGTTTTCTCCTCACAGGAGTGGGTTTCCCTGCTGTGAAGGTGTCGGGGCTGTGACAGGCAGCCTGGCAGGAGGAAGACGCTCGTGGGGTTGTGCCCCGAAGCCCCCTTCCTCTTGAGGAGCATGAAGGGGGTTTGGGACCCTGCTTCCGGCTGCGCTCCCTTGCTAGGTTCTTGGCCTCGGGGGCCAGGAGAAGCTGAGTACAGGCCTGAAACCTGGACCCCTTCCACAGCCTCCGTGGCGTTTGTGGTGTTATGCAGGACGAGGCCCTTGGAACTCCAAGCCCTACCCTGGCATGCCCGCCCACTGGGGCGTCTTGGGCACCTGCTGTGTGCTAGGCTCCGTGGTGGGGTGGGCGGTAGCAAGGGCTGTGGGGTAGAGTGGACACGGTACGCGGATGATGAGAAGCGTCAGGGAGGCAGTGAGAGCACAGCTGAGACCTGCAAGGAGGGGACTGGCTGTGGGTGTTGGGGCTCAGGGAGCTGCCTCTACCCAGAGCCACAGTGGCCAGTGAGGGCAGAGCAGGGGACCGAGGCCCAGGGAAGCCGTGTGTATGGTTCGCATCAGGTGTGCAGGTCTGCTGGGCTGTGCGGCCCTTCTCAGTCCTGGCTGGGCCTGGGGTCCCAGAGGGAACGGAGGGTCTTTGCATCTCCCTTCTCTTGCTTCCCTGCTGCTTCCTGGTCAACGGATGCTTCTTTTTTTTTTTTTTTTGTTTTTTTTTTTTTGTCTTTTTTTTTTTTGAGACGGAGTCATGCTCTGTCGCCCAGGCTGGAGTGCAGTGGCCGGATCTCAGCTCACTGCAAGCTCCGCCTCCCGGGTACACGCCATTCTCCTGCCTCAGCCTCCCAAGTAGCTGGGACTACAGGCACCCGCCACTTCGCCCGGCTAGTTTTTTTTTTGTATTTTTTAGTAGAGACAGGGTTTCACCGTGTTAGCCAGGATGGTCTCGATCTCCTGACCTCATGATCCGCCCGTCTCGGCTTCTTTATTGCAACTCTGGCAGTTATTCTGCATATTAAGAGGTGTTTCACAAAATCATAGGGGGAGAGGCGGACTAGGGATTCATTTTTTTTTCTCCCCCTGATTTTACACGGAGCCTTCTACTACCCCTTAGTGTGGAGGCAGAGTGCAGATGCTCTACAGTTCTCTGTCCAGGAAGAGAAGAGCTGATGGGAAGTCACAGATCTGATCATTGCAATAGCACTGACATTTTTAAGTGGGAGAATGCTGATGTCTATAATAATCAGAGTAAAACTTCAGTAGCTTCAACATAAAGATTCTGAGATGATCTTAGAGCCATTTCGTCCCTAGATCCTTCTGCAGTGTGGAGTGTGACATCTCTACCAGCCTCTGGTCAGTGGCCGCCTGGGGGTAACTGAATGCTTGAAGTGTAAATGAGAACTTCTAATTTTATTTAATTTTAGTCAAATTTAAATAGCTATATGGCCCGGGCACCGTGGCTCATGCGTGTATTCCCAGCAGTTTGGGAGGTCGAGGCGGGTGGATCATGTGAGGTCAGGTGTTCAAGACCAGCCTGGCCAACAAGGTGAAATCCCATCTGTACTTAAAAATATAAATAAAATAGTCAGGCGCGGTGACAGGCGCCTGTAATTCCAGCTACTCGGGAGGCCGAGGCAGAAGAATCACTTGAACTCGAGAGGCAGAGGTTGCAGCAAGCCGAGATCGAGCCACTGCACTCCAGCCTGGGTGACAGAGGGAGACTCTGTCTTAAGAAAAAAAAAAGATTTTAAAAAACCCTACATGCCCCTAGTTGCCTCTGTAGGAGACGGCATGGTTCCAGAAGGTAGACTTTGTGTTGAGGACTCTGCAGCGTCAGGCTGGAGACAGTCTCCCTTCCTAGCAGCGTGGGCCCCTGGGCTGTTCTTCTACCAGAAGGGATGGTGGCGTCTCTGGGAGGTATCTGTAGACTCAGATCTGTGTGGATTAGTGACTTGTGTTACTCACAGATACTTAATTTTATGGGTAAATAAATACCTGGACTGGCTGCAACTTCAGGGCGAGATTCGGGAGTAGGGAGTGAAAAGTGACGACGGAACCCTGGGCTTGTCCTGCTGCCCCCAGGACCCGGTCGGGGTGCCTTCTCGTCTGAAGTCCCAGCACGTGGTCAGGGTACCCCTTGCCTCAAGCCCCCAGGAAGTGATCGGGGCACCAATCCCCTCTGAAGCCCCAGCACCTGGTCGGGGCACCCCTCCCTTCTGAATCCCCCAGCCACCTGGTCGGGGAGCCCCTCCCTTCTGAATCCCCCAGTACCTGGTCGGGGCGCCCCTCCCTTCTTAAGCCCCCAGACCCTCCTGGCCTGCGGTGCTGCTTCTCCAAATGCTGTCCTTGGCTGTTTTCCAGGAGTCACCTGCACCAGAGCAGGCTGCGTGTGTCATTTCTTGTCGGATCTGGGGTGACGGTGAAGCTCATTTATCTTGTCTTCCTCCTCACGTGCCGTATCTCACCTGTTGACTGTCTGAGTTTGTGTGAGTGCGTGTTGTGCGTTCTCAGGCTGTACTCGGTGCTTAGGTGACAAGAACGTCTTAGAGCAACGGACTGTCTGCTCCAAAGGACGCTGGGCATGAATCGAGACACAGTTTACTTGTGGGGTTTAAATTTCCTGGGTGTTGGAGGCAATTAAGGGGAAACAAGGTCTAAAAAAGCCCCTGCAGATGAGGAAGGCAATAATGAAAAAAATTACTCTATACACACTTAGCAGATGATTGACTTTGTAGGTGAATTTTGCATTTCGGGAACTACTAAAGCTACTGTTTGTAGGGATTCCTTGATGAGCTTCTTGTTTTCTGTCTAGAAAGTAAAGTGGATCGGTTTTGCCTTTAATGCTGACTGACTAGAATCTACTTCCTTTTCCCCCCATTCACGTTAGGGTGGGGATTGGACTGGAAGAGCTGTAGGATCTCTTTATTTCTGATCTTAAATGAATTTTTTCTTCAATGCCCGGTTCTTTGGTTTGGGAAATGTGCTCAATTTGTACCGTGCTTTAAATGTACACAATGGTCGAAATTGCTACTTTTCTTTAAAGTTAGATATAACATCTTAAGTAAAATGTCATCTATAAATCAGGCACAGTCTGGGGCCTGGAGACCCCTCTTGTCACTTCCTTCCAGCTGTGTCTTCTTCCCTGGCCACATTGCCCCTGGCCACATCTCCTCCCCAAACCACGCTGTGTCATCCGCCCACCACCTCACCTCTGGTCACAACACCTCCCTCCCGGCCACATCACCTGTGGCCTCACTGCCTGCCTCCCTCCTTCCTGGTGACCTCCGTGGCTCCCACTGTCTGCCCTCCCGAGGGTCTGTTCAAGGCTCCTTCCCCGTTTTCCACTCCTGAGTGGGTCTCGGGGCCTAGATGTTTCACAGGATGCAACTTTCTTCCCTTCCAGCCGTGGGTCTCTGAGCGACAACTCCAGAGAGGGCACTAAGCTCTCCTTACCTACCTGGGGGGCCCTGAGCCCTGACCACCGACCACCAGGGCTTTTCTGCAGTGTGTGGGGCAGACTCATGCATGAATTGGACTAAAAAGATGCTTCCAGGAATCCTTGTTTTAAGTGCACTGGAGCAGAGATGGGGAGAGGGGACCACCTGGTTTGCTCAGAATTTGGTCCTGATCACAGCCAACATAAGCACCTCCTAAATGAAGCATTCCACACACTGATTTTACACATGACGGTTGAGATGGCTGGAAAGGCTTCACACAATGAGTGAGTTTGAGCTGCATTTGAAGGAAGAACAGGTCCCTGTAGGTGGAAATGAAAGGTAAGCGTGACCCAAGCCATCAGCAGCAGCGGGGGTGGGGTGGTGCAGACTCCCCATGGATGGTGGGCATGGCTGAAATGCAGGAGAGGGCAGGGGTGCGAAGGAACGGCAGGGCGGCAGTTAAATCCCCCTGCAGAGAGGGGACGTGACTGAGATATTATCACATGTATACAACTGAGAGATGATTTGAGGAGGATTTCTGGGAGCCTGTGGGAAGAGCACGTGGTCATCATCAGTTCTCGGGATCTCTTTTTATGAAGTGAAAATAGTCTTGCCTCTGCCTATCTTGTGAGCTGTTGTGACGATCAAATCAGATAATCTTCAGCGAGCCTTGTAAATGCTAAAGCTTATGACAGACTGTTCCAGCCCCCTTGTCTCTATCCTCCTTTCCTCCTGAGTAACGTGAACCCTGCTGGGTACCTCACTATCTGCCTGGTTTCCTCCTCCATAACGTGAGCCTTGAGTACTTGCTGGGTACCTCGCTGTGCACCTTCCTTAGTAACGTGAGCCCTGAGTATTTGCTGGGTACCTCGCTACCTGCCGTACAGCTGGCTGTAGAATTGTCAAACGCACTTGGCTGGCACATAAGCAGAAGTGCTCGCTGGGCCTTGGGAGGGCTTTCTGACATGTGGGTGCCTTCTGTTCCCTGTTAGGCTGGAGCTGCAGGAGCCCCCCTAGACCAGATAGAGGACCAAGGCTGTGGCCTCGGGGTGGGGGCTGGGGGAGCTCCCTGGGTTTATTGTGTGGGTGAGAGCAAACTTCAGTCCCGCTGTGGCATTGGGATTCAGGGTTCCTTCTGGAATGTTCTGAGTGAGAAACAGGAAGTGTGCACAGGTGCGTCTTCTGTGGATTTTATGGTTATCTCTTGGGAGAGCACTGGTGCCTCTGAACTATGAACCTGCAGAACCACTTCTTCCACTAACGGCCGCCTTTATATAAAGAATGACTTACAAAAGATGCCACTTCAGATGGAGGTATTTGCAGGTGTGGCCTGAAAAATGAACAAAATGACTTTCATCTCAAGGAAAGTACCTTACATTTTTCCCAATGATAGACATTTGAGCTTTCCAGTGAATATTAAAACATAAAAATCTTGTGTCCACCACTTTCTCATGTGATCAATGGTGATACTGATGTGGGGTTTTTTTTTTTGTTTTTTTTGTTTTGTTTTGTTTTGTTTTGTTTTTTGGACATATAATGAAATGTGGAAGCCGCTCATAACTCTGAACCAGTATTTTCTAACCAATGTGTGATTACAAAATCGTGTGCTGGTAAAAGCCATTCAAGTGCAAGACGGACCAGTCGACTTAGAAGGAATTGGGGCAGAAAGGCCCGTCGACCAGAGCACAGACTCTGTGTTGCAGACAGCCTGTACGGAAGTGCCACTTGTTACATTTGGCAGCAGAGAATACCTAAAATGATCTGAAAACACAATGAAAATACTGCTTCCTAATTGTATATCAGTATGGGGTCGGACTTTCTTCATAAACTTCAGCCATGGCTCTGCAGCCCACTGAACGCAGATGCAGGCATGAGAATCCTGCTGTCTGAGGTGCAGAGATGTTAGGTGTTTTCACAGTAGCACAAACTGTTGCCACGCTGCTGCTTATTTTGGAAAATGGTTTCTTCTTTAAGACTGTGTTAAGATGTAATGACTTTATCCTTGTAAAAGAAACTAAATTATGTTCTTTTTTTTTTTTTTTTTTTTTTTTTTTTGAGACGGAGTCTTGCTCTGCCACGCAGGCCGGAGTGCGGTGGTGTGACCTCAGCTCACTTCAACCTCTGCCTCCTGAGTTCAAGCGATTCTCCTGCCTCAGCCTCCCTAGTAGCTGGTACTACAGGTGTTCAGCACCATGCCAGGCTAATTTTTGTATTTTAGTAGAGACGGTGTTTCACCATGTTGGCCAGGCCGGTCTCGAACTCCTGACCTCAAGTGATCCACCTGTCTCTGCCTCCCAAAGTGCTGGGATTACAGGCATGAGCAGCCACCACTCCCGGCCTGATGAGAAAGCTTTTTTGTGCTCTTTAATAAAGTGCAAAGGGTTCCTGAGACCCAAAAGTTTGAAAACCACTGGCTTAAACCGACAAAATTGTCCATGATTCTTCAGTGTATCTTCTAATCTGTTGATGGAGAGAGGACAGCAAGGGTTGCTTTACTTTTTTCCTTTCACAACTCAATGGTGCTGGGACAACTGGGGTATCCACATAGAAAAGGATGGACTGGACCCTTCCTCACCCTACACGCAAAGCTCAACATGGTTCCAATGTAAGGAGCTGACTGAGACCCATTCTGTCAGTCTGCTGGGTACCATAACGGACACCACAGACCGTGCGACTTAGACAATAGCATCTTATTTCCTTTTTTCTGGAGACTGGAAGCCTGGGATCAAGGTGCGGGCAGGGTTGGATTCTCTGGGGCCTCACCCCATGCTGTGTAGACAGCTTCTTCTCTGTGTCCTCACAGGTTTCTCTTACGTGTATGCAGCACTGAGGACTGTGTCTAAATTCTCTTAAAAGAACACCAGTCATACTGGATCAGGCCCTACTTTTAAGATCTTATGGGACCTAAATTGCCAAGTTAAAGGCCCTGTATGTAAATACAGTGACATTTTGGGTTTCCGGGGTTGTGACTTTAACATGGAATCTTGGGGGAGGGGGACAGTTCAGCTCATAACACCTTTAGGGGAGAATCCTGGAGAAACTGTTAGGTTGGATTAGGCAATGTTTCCTTGGCTGAGACGTCTAAAGCTATAACAAGCAACTGAAGGGAAAAAGACGGTATCAAAATTAAAAACGTTCAATTCAGAGGATACTATTAAAGTAAAATGACAACCCACAGAACAGGATACATTATCACGATAAGGACCTGATATCAAGAATATATTCAAAAACTCTTAATAAAAATCCAATTTAAAAATGGACAAAGGATTTGAATAGACACTCTCCAAAGAAAGACATATAAATGCCTTAAAAAGCACATGAGATGTTTAGCAGAATTCGTCATCTTAGAAATGGAAATCAAAACCACCGTGAAATAACACTTCACAACCACCGTGATGGGTGGGTAAAACCCCAGTATTGGACAGTGACATGTTGGTGAATTGGGGAAAACTGAAATCTTGATATATTGCTAGTGGGAGGGGAAGTAAAATGGTGCAGTTGATTTGGAAAAGTCCGACAGTTCCTCAGAAAAGCATGAAATCACCGTACGACCCAGCAATTTCACTCCTAGCCATATGCTCAAGAAAACTGAAAACATTTTTCCAAAAAGTATGTCATGCCTGAATCTTCACAGCAGCATTATTCATAGTAGTAGAAACAGTCCAGGTGTCTGTCAACCGGTCACTCACTGAGATTCCACTCACCTTAGACGTGAAAGATGTCAGCACCGAAGGTCACACCAAAGGTCATGCACTGTACGATTCTCCTCACAACAGGTGTCCAGAATGTGCAAATCCAGAGAAAAGGAAGTTGGCTGGTGATTGCCAGGCGCTGGTAGAAGGAAGGAGCCAGGTGCTGACTCTTAATGGGTTCAAGGTTTCTTTGGCCTGTGGTGAAAAAGTCCCGGAATTACATACTAGTGGTTGATGTGCAGCTTTTAGAATACGCTAAAAAGACTGAATTGTATTCTTTAATATTGGGGCTTTTGTGCTTTGTAAATTGCTTTTCAATTTAAAAAGGAATTCAAGAAGTTATTTGGTGTTGATATGATAGTATCCAAAACAAGTTACTATGTAACTCACGTCCCCAGCGTTAAACTTCATTTTCTGAGGATCTTGAAGTGTTTGAGGCTAGGAGACACAACGATCCTATACTGTATGTTACACCCCATCTTACTGATTTCTATCTCACATAACCATATTCAGGAAAAACCGACATGTAAATGTGAGCTGAATGCTATGCAGAGGCACATTCCTCTTACCCGGATGATCTTTAGTGGTACAGTAAGAGATGAGATCATAGCAACGTTAGTTTAGTTAGTTTAATTTCCATGGCAACAGGAATTTGGCACATGGGATGAGTTAGATCTCCCTGCACAGCTCCTAACGGGGTTGCCCATTTCTGTGTGGTGTCTGTGTATATTCTCGCTGTGGAAATAAGTGATAGCACCTGCACAAACACTTGTCCAGAAGCGCACACGAAGCTGGTGAAGGCAGAGGACAGGCGAGAGGGAAGCATGGCTCAGCCCTGGCAAAGAAGACCGTTATTCCAAACGCAAAATATTCAGGAACACAATCCTTGGGAAGACTGGTGATGTCTTTAGACCTCACCACTATCGGGTTGTATCTGTGCAGCCAGTTACCAGAGCCGCAGAACGGCGTGTGTTGGTATTGGTGTCATCACTCAACGATTCTGACTTTTCCTGGTGCTGAGGATGACTGCATATGGCAGAAGCAAAGTGCTAATCTAGCACAGGTCATCATATCCAAGTTCTTTTCTATGAAGGCGGGCAGGGTTAGGAACCACCCCACCCCACCCCACTCCCCAATCCTATAAGAACTGGGATCTGATGATCTGTGCTGTCGAGAGAGGCAGGGTTAGAACACCTCATTCCTCAATCCCATTGTTGAAAATAATAGTTGGATTGGGAGGGTTTTTACTCCTAAGGTTGAAGCCGTGCATTTCTGGAGCCTGGGCTGTCAGTCATGGTGGCTGGGGAATGCTGGGGCTGCGGTTGTCTGGCTGCCGGTAGCCCTGCTGGTGGGTCCTCCCTCTTTGACACCGTTCATTTCTGAAGCTTGCTTTCCCCGGTGTTGGAAGTAGCAGCACTGGAAGAATGGCCGCCTTCCTACAGTGAAGCTCTGGCAGGAGAGGAGAAGATACGGAGCGTCTGTTCAAGGACGTGACGTTCTGGGCACCGCACCATGCGTTCTGCTTCTCAGCTGTGCCTCCTGGTTGATGTTACCATCACCTGGCATTTCCCAGGAGGTAACTCGCGAATGCCACACTGATGGAACAGTGCGGCTCGAGTCCAGGGCCGCTGGAGCACATCAGCAAGGTCAGGCTGGACGCATGTGCTTGCTGACAGGAAAATGACAGGAAATGTCATGTCAGTTCAGGAAAATGACAGGAAATGTCATGTCAGTTCAGGAAAATGACAGGAAATGTCATGTCAGTTCAGGAAAATGACAGGAAATGTGTTTGCTGACAGAAAAATGACAGGAAGACGACAGGAAAGAGGCCCATGAGGAGAGGAACCAGTAGATTCAAGGCAGTTAACCGAAGGAGCGAGCCATCACAGGCTGGGAGGACACCCCAGCCACAGTGGATGTCAGCGGTGGTGGCTGGACTCGGGGTCCGTGAATGTTGCATGATCGAATGTGTTTGGTACATTCTCAGCTCCTGCCCAGGTGCCTCCCAAGCATCGGGTGTTGTGGCTCCCCACACCCTTCCCATCTGTGTGTAGCATGACCACCACCTTCCTACCGTGTGTTTGTCCTATCACGGCTGCTGTGCCTAACGGATGCTTTGCTTTCCAGCTACTTTCCTATAACCAAAGCCCTTGAACGACTTTGCGTTTCAGAGACGACAGGGTATTAGTTTTTCATGATTGCTCTGAGGATTTCCGAAAGCAAATGTAACTTACAGGATGGAAGATATTGGAGACAGTAATTATAGATGACTTTTCTCAGTTTTTTGATTGTGGTAAAGTTACACAGCACTCTATTTTTAACTGTATGGTTTTGTGGCATTAAGTGTGTTCACACTGTCGTGCTGCGATCACCGCCATCCATCTCCAGAACTTTCTGGTCTCCCCACGCTTGAAACTCGGTCTACCAAACACTAGCTCTCCTCCCGCCCCAGCTCTGGTAAGCACTACAGGTTGCTTACAAAATAAGCTTTTTCAGTAAGAGAAGGGGCAAGGAAAAGAGCTCTAAAGACTGTCTTGAGATTTGAGGAAGTGTTTTAGGTTTTGTTGTGTGGTTCCCGGTGTAAAGGAACTATTGAAGACGTGGGAAGGCGAAGGTCTGTGATCTCAGGAAGTGCTGGGCTGGGCAGCTTTCCCACTGTGACGGGGGCACTTGCCCTCAAACCTGCCTGAGATAATCGCGTGAGGATGGTGCTGCATTGTGACAGCTCTGAACTTGGTCTCCTTGAACGTTGCCAGGTACATAAGCTTTGGCGGTTACCGTCTAGTGTCTGTGGGAGACCTAGAATTTGAACATTGTTGACTTTAGGACACACTCATTTTATAACACTCTACCTGTTCTCATCAGTAGGAAATATGCTGTGTCCTTTTTTTTTTTTTTTTTTTTTGAGAGGGAGTCTCGCTCTGTCGCCCAGGCTGGGGTGCAGTGGCCGGATCTCAGCTCACTGCAAGCTCCGCCTCCTGGGTTTACGCCATTCTCCTGCCTCAGCCTCCCGAGTAGCTGGGACTACAGGCGCCCGCCACCTCGCCCGGTTAGGTTTTTTTTTTTTTTTTTTTTTATTTTTTTAGTAGAGATGGGGTTTCACCGTGTTAGCCAGGATGGTCTCGATCTCCTGACCTCGTGATCCGCCCGTCGTGGCCCCCCAAAGTGCTGGGATTACAGGCTTGAGCCACCGCGCGCGGCCTTTTTTTTTTTTTTTTTTTGCCTTAATATTCTGTGTTGCTGTAACAGTAGTTGCAGCGGACGCTACTTCTGGTTCATGGTCATCACCAAACACAAGCTTCAGGAAACCGTGTGAAAAATGAAGGGGAAAGTGCTTTTCTGCAAAGGGCTTTTTTGAACATCCTGTTTTTTTCTGGAATATCTGTTTTGGTGTAAAACGTTTTCATATTTAGGGATTTGTAACGTGTTTTATACTGGTTAGCTTTGAAACCCCATGTTTTTGCATGCCATGGGGCTGCTTTATCCTGTTATTCTATGATATAGCAGGTTGGCAAAACTATTGGTTATTTCACTTTAAAAACCAAAGCAGCTTACAGATTGAGTGTGATTCTTGTAAGAATTTAGTTGTAAAATTGATTTGTGTTCAACAAGCTTACTGGAATGGCTAGATCCGTGGACAAAAAGATAAGAACATGTCAAGTCTCTGGGCCAGGAAGGACTTCCAAATAATACAAGTGATACACATTAATTTCTTAACAAAAGATTAGATTTAGTACATAACTGTTTAAAACCTCCATATTTTCTATTATAGCCATTCCACAGTGCCCATGGGGGTGGGCTGCAGGACTGCCTATGGAATCCAAGGTCTTTGGGCGTTGAGGTCCCTGCAATAAAATGGCATCGTGTTTGCATATGACATATGCACATCCTCCTGCAGACAGTCATGTCAGGGTTGCTCGTAACAGCTATACCATGGACATACCATGCGAGTAGTTGTTTAATGAATAATAAAGTCTGAATGCTTAGTACAAACACATTAAAAAATATGTTGATCTATGGTTGGTTGAATCCACAGGCCTGGAACCCGGGGAGAGAATACAAACTCTAGAAGCAAAACGAACAAAGCACTTGAGGTCAGCAGTGACGGGTGTGGGATCACACTGAATCTCATGTGTTTTGCTGTCTGTGTCACTGTGTCCCGTGTAAACGGGAATCATTTGTAGCTTAAGGTAAAATAGGTAACAGGAAACACTACAGAGTGGGCACGAAGGCGCGCCCCTCATTACCCCGTGTTACAGCCAAGCGTCTGCCTCCTGGGGAAGGATCTGTTCTGTGGGGAGACTAGATGTTGATGATTTCCGGATGTGTGAAGGGAAACTCCCTCCGAGAAGCGTGGCTTTGGCCGGAGCACATCAGACGAGAGTTAGCGTGGCATGGAGTTTCCACAGTGGCCCTCAGGCCTGCTGCTTCTCTCCTCTCCCCACCCCTGGCCCTGACTCTTACCAAGGGAGGCAAGTTCAGCTCCAGCTGAGCCCCGCACAGGGCTGTGGGTCTCTAGGGCAGGTGCCCACCTTCGCCTGAACAGGCTGTGTCAGAGGAGGGTCTGGCTGTACTTGAGCTGTGAGAGATGCTCTCAGAGATCCAGCATCCTGAAAACCCAGGTGCTGAAGGTTCCTCCTCTTCCACCATCCTGCGGGGAAGGGGGTCTTATCCTGCTTCCCCTCAACCCGAGCTGACTTCTTGTCTGTTCTGTACACCTAGGTTTTCAGAACAGTTTTGTTAATCATCTAGCAGACAAACAACCATAAGGTGACAGCCTGGGAGGGTAGACGGCGCTGGAAGGTAGTTTCCTGAATAACAGCGTTCAGTTTCCTGTTTTGCCATCATTTGACCCAAGGCCCCAAGATAATTGAAATATTGTCAGCCAAACACCGATTTTTTATCTGAGTTTTTTTTTTTTTCTTTTTAAGTTATGGGTGCAAACTTATAACCAGGGACCTGACAAAAGAGAAGGATTTATTTGCAAAGTGAATGTCGGGGATGGTTGGCATTTGCCAACTCTGACTAGCAGGGACCCAGGCTGCTTCGGTTCTGCCGCCCGACTCCTGACCCTCCAGCTCCTGCCCCTGTTCCCACCAGCAGGAAGAGGAGCGGGAAGGTGCCTTTTCCCCTTTAAGGGGGTGAGGTGAGAGTTGCACCTGCCACTTAGCTAGTCCCTGGGGTGATTCTCCAGCATGGGTGGGAGTTGGGTTTGGAGGCCTGAGCCCCGTGAAGCTGGGGTTGCTGTTCCCTGAGCAGCAGGAAACTGGACTCTGGGAAGTGGGGTCAGAGGGTAGCATTCGCAGGAGGGGCCTCTCGTCCCATTTGACATCTTCACTGCAAAAGGGGGTGTGGGCTTCATGGTCCATTGACAAATAGAACGTTACTTTTTTTTTTTTTTGAAGCACATAGAACCCTAATTCCTTTGGCTTTTACTAAAGTGGCATTTTGTAATTCCACATGATTTCATTGATATACTCGCAGGAGAGAATGCTTCCTGTAAACCAGAAGGATCTCTGCGACAGTCCTCGATCCATAGAGAGTTCATTTTCCCAAGGTTATAGACACAGCCTTAGGAGGGGTTGAGGACACACTGCGGCAGCTTCAGGAGGTCCTGGACATGTGTCCAAGGTGTTTGGGGCACAACTTGGTCTTACACATTTTAGGGAGACGTGAGACATCAATACATGTGAGACGTACGTTGGTTCAGTCTAGGAAGGATGGACGGCTCGAAGCGGGGAGGGGTTTCCAGGTCACAGGTAGATCAGACAAATGCATTTCTGGTGCATCTTTCCAGAGGAAGCAGTCAGATCCGCATTTATCTCCGTGTGCAGATGGTGACTTTGAGTTCTGTCCTCTGTCCATGAGGAATTTCCTTGTGGATCGGTTGTGAGGGAGGTACGTGGCTTTTCCCTCCACCCCCAGTAGCTGTCTCTGTTAGGAAGAGCATGGGAGGCAGGTTTGCTCTAAGCTCTTCCTCACCTTGATGTCCCTTTAGCGTAGTGATTTTGGGGTCCTGAGATGTATTTTCAACTTCATGTTTCTGAACACACTGGCACTCTAAACAGTGTTGTAGGAGGCATCTAACTTACTTAGAAGAAGAAGAATATTTGGAAACACTTGAGCACCTTCGTCCTTGAGAGAACCAAGCCTTTGTTTAGTTTGCTTTGCCCTGAGGCTGTTACGCTGTCCCGGGCTGTGCGGCCTTAGAAAGCTGTGCCCCTGTGAGCTACTGCCTGTGGAATCTGGTGACTTTGAAGTTAATCCAGCAGCTACATATTTTGGAAAGCAGATTCCCTCTTAAAGTGTTGGTGATTATGATTCTAGCACTAGAATTTCAGTGTGTATTTTCCACCCTTCTTACTTTGTCTCCTCATACACTGAGATGCTGCTGCATTTGCCCTTAGGCTTCACGGAGGGAGGGTCAGTTCTGACCCTTTCTTAGATATTGACCTTGAACGGACAGAATCGAGATTCAGGAAAACTCTCGAGCTGTGAGAGTGTGCTGATATCTATGTAAGTGGGGTTCATGTGTCAAACTCAGGTTTAAGAAAAACCAATTCTAGGCTGGGCATAGTGGCTCACACCTGTCATCCCAGCACCTTGGGAGGCTGAGTTGGGCAGTTCACTTTTGAGCCCAGGAATTCAAGACCAGCCTGGGCAACATAGCAAGACCCTGACTCTACAAAAAATTAAATAGGACAGGTGATGTACACCTGTGGTCCCAGCTACTCGGGAAGCTAAGGCTGGAGGATGACCCAAGCCTGGCAGGTTGAGGCTGCAGTGAACCATGATAGCACCACTGTACTTATGGTGCACTGTGCCTGAGTGACAGAAGAACAACCACCCCCCCACACACAAAATATCAATTAATGCAGTGGCCAGTTCTGCTGGGACCACCTGTTAAGACTACTCTGGGTCTCATGGTTTGAGAAGCGTCTGTCCGGGGTCGAGAGGGAGTAGCTTGAGGGCCTAGAAGCCAGTTCTTGTGGTTGAGCGTGATTGCGGGTGTGGAGTTGGGGGCAGGGCTCTCCACGGCATGAGTGGGTAAATGGATAGGCTTCCAGGACGAGCCCCTGTGACTTTGCCTGGTTTACATCCGTCCAATACAAATCCACAGGCTCTTACTCTAGAAGCTTCTGCAGGGCCTGATGGACTGGCCTGGGGACAGAGGGTGCCCTCAGAGCCTCATGGTGCCGTCTGGTTTAGGAAGAGCGCTTAGTCACCTAGATCTAGGATTTATGGCACTACAAGGGGACTCCTCACACTCGGAGCAGCATCCATCTGCATTCTAGACTTGGTTCTAGGCAAAGTATTTTGGAGCCTGTTGGTACCCTGTGTTCTGTTTATGTGTAAAACAAGTTAGAGTTATAACTAGTTAAAACCTATTTTTAAAATTTTGTCACAGAATATGGCAGTTGTGGTGGAGCCTGGCCAGAGACCCCCACACTCAGACGCTGTTGCTTGCTGGAGTTGCAGGCGTTGCCTGCATCGGCTGCCCCTCCCGGCGTGTCTGTGTTCTTGACACGGGCGCCCATCGAGGCTCGGCCTGTGAGAATCGTGCCACCGTTTGTCTCCGTGTTCCTCTGAGGTTCCGCAGACTTCACGGTCCCGTGGAAGAGCATACGGTATCTGCTTGCATCCTGATTTCCCCAAACCCCAGGACAGACCAAGAGTTCCTTACACACAACTGCAGAGGGCCCCGTGGCGTGGATTTGCAGAGACACAGCCTTTCCCCAGCTTGGCCTTCGTCTCCAGAGTTGGCTTTAGGGTGATAGAAGCTTCCTTCAGACTGGGGGGCCTTGAAGCTTTGGTGCTAGGAATTCGGTGACCAGCACGGATAATACCCCGTTTCTCTGCATTTGTAGCAATAGTTGTTAACACGACCACGAGATGTACAGAGGAAGGAAAAAGGAGGTTTTATTTTCAGAGTAACACTCTGTGCTTTGGGAAATGTGGTCTTGGGGGAGCTGTAAGCACACGCCCCTCAGGAGGGGAGGAGGCCGCGGCATTACACGTTCCGGGGTTTGTTGGCTGTGTGTGTTCATCGGGCTCAAGGAATGTCTGAACGTTTACAGGGAAAGTGGGGTTTGTTCATCCGGTTCGTACAATGTCTGAACACTTACAGGGAAAGTCTAGCACACATGCAGTGAGTTAACCTGTAACATCCATGTTCGCCTTGGGGCAAGTGTAACATTTGAAATGAGGTGGACTGGGCGTGTCATGTACAAAGGTGAGCTGTTGGGCGCAGACGTTTATGCGCAGCATCAGTCACAGCCAGGACTGGCTCAGGGTCTGCAGCCTGTGGCAGGAAAGGACACTCATGAGGCCATTCTGTCCAGTCGGGGCTGCCGGCAGGGTCCCAGGGTGGGGCTGTCTGGTCGACCGGCATCTGGAGTCCACCCAGGTCCAGTGGGCAGCGTTCCTCTAAACCAGGCTTCTGATTGTGGAGGAGACTTCATGCTGGTTAACACACTGTACAGGAGTAATGTTGTGGGGCTTTGGGGTCCACCTTCCCTATGATGCCGGTTACATTTCTCTCCGGACCTCACAGCCACAGAGATTGCACCTCGTCTGACAGCAGGGGGTGCCATGTTGACATAGTAATTTATTGTATTAACCTTTTTATTACTATTTTAATAACTTTTTTTTTTCTTTTTAAAGAGATAGGGTATTGCTGTGTTACTCAAGCCAGTCTTGAACTCCTGGCCTCAAGCAATCCTCCCACCTCGGCCTCCCAAAGTGCTGGGCTTATAGACGTGAGCCAGTGCGCCCAGCCTACAGCCACGTTTTTAAAACTCAGCAGTTTAAAAATCCTATTCCTTTTACCCCCTCAAGCAGGCTGGTTGGCCTTGTGCAAACTGGGGTGTCACGATCTTAGCCCCCCTTTTATTTTTCCCTTTGGCCTCAAATTCTGATGAGAACAGCAGTTACAAAATGGGCTTTAGGTGATCCTTCCGTTACTAAAGCCAGAATTCTCACCAGTTAGAGGTGTCTGTCCCCAGGATTCCAGAAAGCTGTTTTGAATCAAGCCCGTAGCAAATAAGTAAGGAACTAAACTCTTGGTCCTCTGCTTAGTACCAGGGGAATGGGTTAGTTGCTGATACCCTTTGATCTGTGCTCACGTGCTGCATCTCATCACGGGAAGCAGAGTCGCCCTGTGGAATAAAGCCCGGCTCAAGGTGGCGCGTCGAGACGCTTGGGGCTGTCAGTCCCTTATACAGCGGCAGACTTGGAGACTCAGTATCGCGTGCAGAGCCCAGGCAACCGGAGGGCATCCACCTTAGAGACCACATGGACGGTCGGCAAGGTGGATGTCCGGGCATATGGCCTTGACAGGGCCCACTGCGAGGTGAATTAGGAATTCGTTAGCAAAGAAATCAAACTCGCCTTTGGGTCCCAGCTGCTTGGAAGGCTGAGGCGGGAGGATTGCTTGAGGCAGAAGGTCAAGGCCGCGATGAGCCATGATTGTAATACTGCACTCCGGCCTGGGTGACATAGCGAGACTCCAAGTCAAAAAAAAAAAAAAACACAAAAAAACCCCTCAAACCTTACTCTTCATAGCAAGAGGGAGAATTTATCCAAGTAACTGAAACAAAATCTTAGATGATGTAATTTCAGTGGCTAAGTGAGCTGTCCAGCCCACGTGGCTGGCTCACAGCGCAACAGAGCCAGGTGCTGCTGCAACTGCCCCCCAACCCCGATCGCTTGTGAACATTTTCTGTTTTCCCATATCTCCCTTTTGGATACGTAGCTCGCTACTTTATAGCTAAGCATCAGTAAAACAGGTTGTCTATTTTGAAAAGTAACTATTTTGTCTTTTAAGGACAGAAAATGAAGCAGGTGACAATAGCATGGCAACCTGGTGAATAGATTTAGAGGAATATTTAATACTTGGCACCACTCTGATCCCTTCTTCTCTCATGCTTAGTTACAGCTACCGCCTCCTAGGACAGAACACTTTGAGCTCTGTGAGTAGGAATTAAACATGTTCTAAATCAGAAGTTTTAGTTAAGCAGTATTTTATGTGAATGCCCAGATCCTAAGTGTTCACTGTGCTGGTGTGTGGTGTTGAAGAAGGAACGAGGGCTTGGGGCTGCGTTTATGGTGCAGCGTCCGGGTTCCCATATGTGAGATGAGGGCCATGAGACACGGCCTGGAAGGTTCAGACTGTGGGATTGAATGGATCTACCCACTCCTGGAAAGCCTCAAGTCTAACTTGACTTGGGCTGGTTTTAGGGAGATGCTGGCAGCGCTGTCCTCACAGGTTACTGGGAGGGGCTCTGGCACCATCACCGTCAGGTGTCTCATGATCAGTCCAGCTTGCTCATCTCGGAAGCTGCTGGTCGTATTCTCGTTCCTGTTGTTTGTTGCGTGTTATTTAGGGTTCTGTTCATGTGGGGACCTAGGAAGTTTCACAGTGAGAGGAGAGCCGCTGAGCCACCTTCCTGCCTGGACGCCAGCCCCACGGAGGACCGTAACTGCTTGAGGTTGGCTTCTGCCCCCGGCCTCACCTGTGGAGGCATTGATGCAGTGGTACTTTCTAAGCTCCTGGGGCACACAGTGCTGTTGTGTGGATCCACAGGCCACTGTGGCGTCCAAGCACGTGCTCCTGGAGGAGAGGACTCTGCGGGCACTGATAGTGGGAGCTGGCTGAGAGTCCAGCGAGTGAGACTCCCTGTGACGTGCACAGCTGCCACCTGCACAGCCCCTCCTGACGCCAAGATGGTCGTGCGATAAATGCACAAAGCGTGTCTCCAGCAAAAAGCCGCCGAGTGTCCACATCCAGCATATCCACCATGGTGGCTTTTAGGTGTTAATACGATGAATGTGAGCAGCAGGTGGTCTGCGTCGAGTGTGACTGTGCCAATGCAGTTTTGTTCTCATGTCTTGATGAGCATGAACGGTTCCTGACGAGGGTAGGTAACGATGCTGTGACCTGAGACTGCAGTATTGTAGCTTGAGGAACCAAGGAGTTCTCTCTTGCAAACCCATCAAGGAGGATGTTCCAGGCTGGTGACTGCTCCATGAGGTATTCAGGGATCCAGGTTTCTTCCCGACCCCTGCTCTGCGTTCCCAGGGTCACGGCTGTCCTTGCCGTGGTTGGGAATGGATGATTACCATGCTGGCGGGGAGGCTTAAGGTGAGAGTGGCAGTGATTTACCTAATCTACATAATGACAGGGAGCCTGGAAGTAAATTGTAGCCATGGCCTGGAGGATGGATGATGGATGTTGGTGAACGACTGGCTGCACTCACCGCAGCTGGCCCAGGAATGGGGAAGGATGGCTGAGTATGCCATTCAACGGTACCTGGTTCTTTCAGATTTGACTTCCTTATGGATTTTCTGCTGTAAAGAGGAGAGAGCCTGTGGTTCTAGGCCAAGCATCTCACTCATCTCATAACATCTTGTATCCCTCAGCCAACATTTATGTCAAGTTTTAGAAGTCCTATCAAACTGGCAAGCATTTCTCAATTTGGTTTAACCATTGGATTTTATATCTGTGTCTGCATGTCTATTTTACATCTATGTGGTTATTTGACACTCTGTAGTACCTTTGTAATAGGTTCTATTTGGTGGAAGTTACTTTCAACAAACCCTTGCTGCTACTTGAATTTTCAAGGTTGCAAGCAGAAAGGAGAGAATAAAAACCACATCTTCTCTAATTTTAAAATTTGTTGTTTCTCAAATCACACCAGAAGTACAGATATTACAAATTACAAAAGCAGCCAGAATCAAGGTTAAGAGATTTCTGGGTGATTCTGGCTAATCAGCAGTATTTGCTGAGGTGTGTGCAGCAGAGCAAAATGCCAAGAAGCCCGGGACGGGGGAGAGTTGGGAGGCCAGGCTGTGACTTCAGAGGTGCTGTTGCCTCAGGAAGAGGAGCTAGATGTCGAGAGGATAAATGGCCACAGGTGTGACCACCGCCATTCTTGCCGAGGTACAGAGGCCTTTGTACAGGGGCCTTTGTGAGCTGAGTTAAAAATCGAAATTGAGAGAGTGCAATGCATTCTTAGTTTTTAAAATAAAATGCTAATAGAGAACGTTTTGTTTGTAAGAATGTAAAATGTTACATCTTTGTTTAGAATTTAAGAATAATAATTTGCTTCTGAGATCTTTGTGACTGAGATTTGAAATCTTAAGTATGGTTTTTTCTTCCATGTTTTATACATATGCACGTATACACATATATGTAAGGTATATAAAAGGAAAATAAGCGTGTCTGTATTCACATTTATATACACTTCCATAATGTGTATACTTCCAGTCACACATAGGTCTAAGAGACTATGACTTGACTTGATAACCATGAGAGGGTAATCGCGCCTCCCGCGTTCCAGGCCTCACACAGACCGTGCCAGGTTTTGGAAGCAGGAGTTTGTCTGCAGCCACTTCGGGAAGCATGTGGTTGCCAGGATTGCCTAGAGCTCCAGGCTGTCTCCAGTTCCAGCCTCCCTGGGGTAGAAGCTGCCCTACCAGGGGCCTGGACATGGACGTTAGGGCCTGGAGCCAGGGACCGCTCCTGAAGCGGGGGGCTCCCCTCACGGCTGGGCATGAGAACCGAGGATAGGAGGCGGAACCAGCCTAGGGCCAGTGCACGGCCTCCCTGAAGTGCTTGCGGGAAGCCCCAGCTGCATTTTGCTGACCCCATAGACAGCACCTCACTCTGTGAGATCCCCCTGGCCCACCTGTCAGGTTCCTAAAATGATGAAGGTTTCCAAAGCTGTGAATTTTTAGGTCTAGGCTAAAAAGTCCTGGGACAGACTCACAGGGTTCTTTATGTAGAAATGATGAGTGTGCTGGTGACTCAGAGCAGGCACTGTACCCTCACTCCAGGGTCCTTCGTGCCAGGTGGAAACGAGCGTGTGGGTCACCCAGAGTCCCTGCATCCTCACTCCAGTCACTGCTCTTTGGTTTCTTAATTAAAAGCCTAAAAGCCTTGATAATGAAAATGCATTCTCCCCAGAGAGTCGAGTTTCCGGTTATGGAGGCTCACCTGTAAATGCCGTGCCAGGTCAAATATGCTGAGATCTGGGCCAGGTCCTGCTTCCTGCCCACGGCCAAAGCAGGTACTTCATTTGGGATGTGACCCAGGGGGATATCTGAGAGGCCTGCCGGTCCCCGAGGGATGAATCCGCTGGCCTTCACACTCTGCTCCGGCCTCCATCAGCTCCTTTCTACCTGCAAACGGCCTGCTTTGACGTTGCCATCATTGGAGATATGTTAGGGACTCAGTATGGGTTGACACCCATAGGACCAGCAGATGGTGGAAAGGTGGGAACCAGGGCTGGGAGGGTGGTGACCACGGCCAAACTGAGAACAGTGGTGGGCTGGGAGGTCCATCTTCTGTCTAAAGTGTTTTTCAAACTAAAAAACATAGTGTCTCAGGAGCATGAGAGGGCAGGCCACAGACGGGGAGAACGCATCTGTAAAAGACTCATCTGAGAAAGGCTGTTATCCAAACCGTGCAAGGAACTCTCAAAACTCAACAAGAAAATGAACAACCTGATTAAAAATGGACCAAAGACCTGGACAGATACCCCAACACAGAAGATACACAGATGGCAAATCTACACGTGGAAACATGGCCCGCGTCTTATGTCATAGGGCGAGGCGTTACTGTGCACCCATCGGCCTGGCCAAAACCCGAACTCCGACACCGCCGCGTGCTGGTGGGTGTGTAGGCATCAGGACCCTCACTCATCACTGGAGGAAGTGGGGCAGCTGCTGTAGGAGGCAGCGTGGCGGTTTTCCGTGGAACTAAGCTCTCCGACCACAGGAGCAATCACAGTCCTGGACGTTTACTCGGAGGAGCTGAAAGTTACTTCCATGCGGAAATGTGCACACAGACGTTGACAGCAGCTTTATAATTGCCAAAACTAGAAAGCAACCAAGATGCCCTTCAGCAGGTGAATGGATAAACTGTGGTATGTCAGATACTGGGATATTATTCAGCGCTAAAAGGAACTGGACCCCTAAGCCATGAAGACAAGGAAGGATCTTAAGCGCATGTTGCTAAGTGAAACTCCAATCTGGAAAGGCTGCCTGCTGTCTGAGTCCAACCACAGCACAGTCTGGAAAAGGCAAAGCTGTGGAGACAGTCAAACAATCAGTGGCTGCCAGGGGTTGGGGAAGGGAGAAATGAATGGTAGGAGCATAGGGGATATGGAAGGTGGGAAACAACTCCAGGTGGGGCTTTCATGGGGGATCCATGCCGTTCCACGTCTGTGAAACCCACAGAGTGAGCAGCAGCAGGCCGAGTCCTCGTGTGAGCTGTGGACTGTGGGTGGTGGTTCCGTGTTGATGCGGGTCTGTCGTCATACAGACATGCTGGTCTCATGAGGGCAGGAGAATGATGGAGGCTGTGCCTGTGCTGGGAAAGGAGATAGGTGAGGACTCTCTGTACTTTCCTCTTGATTTTGCTATGAACCAAAAACTGCTTTTAAAAACGTCTATTGAAAAGACAAAAGAGTGCTGGCCAGACAACATCTGTGTGAGGGTGTGGCCTGTGTTCTACATTCAGAATTTCCGTTAGAATACACACATCTAAATTTTTCAAAGTTAAACCTTTGCATTAAGTAACTCACTACAAAGTTACAGTATCAGCTTGAGAGCTGCCAGGATGGCCAGGATCCTGTATCCTGACAGGCTTCTCTCCTTACAGGTGCAGTTGACGTCCATGGCCACATCCCAGTAAGCGGCAGGGCTGGAATCAGGAGTCAGGCTTTGCGGGACAGAGAGGAAGTGAGATCTGCAAGCACGTGGCTGAGGGCCGGCAGGGGGTAGCCCATGGCAGGGGGCCGGCAGGGATGACTTTTTGATCAGTTTTCCTTATCGCTGAGGCCTTCCTAGACTTGGGGAGTTGGAGTCCCCACTCTCGGGTGCCTCAGAAACCAAAGGCTGCTCGTAATCCTCAAGTTCCAGATGCCTCAGGGGAGGTACCTGGGTTGTTGGGTACAGTTCCGTTATTTGCTGCTTGGTGGGATTTGCCCGCAGGATTTCTGGTTGTTTTTAAGAGCTGATGTTTGAGCTGCTTAAAATCACATATGGATGTCGATTTACCTATAAAAGTTAAGAATAGAATTTTAGTTCAAAGAGTTGTGAAAATGCTCAAGGTCATGTACTAATGTATACATTACATTTGTGGAAATATCTAAAAGTCCAGGATTTATATTAAACAATTCTCTTGATTTTTGTAATATCTACCTGTCATTTTTCCATTTGATTAATAGATGTCAGAGGGCTTAAATTTTGAGTGCCTGAATTCACTGAAATTAAAACTTCTTACATCAAATGTAATTGAACTGAATGTAGCCAACAGTGCATGCTTTTATAAGTACTGATTAAAATATATATAAAAACACATATCCATGAACATGCAGGTGTGGGCAACATATTAAACCATGGAAGTAGAATTAGTATTCTTTGTTTTCTGAGAAGACAAATTTTTAAAAAGCCAAGGGGTCTTATAACTTTCTAGTTTCCAACTTATTTGCCCTAAAGTGGAAGATTGACAGCAGCAGAAGAGGAGATCCTGGGCCTGTGCAGGCTCTGGGAGCAGCGGGGTGAGTGCTGGAAGGAGCTGGCTGGAGGCAGAGCCAGGGAGGTGCTCAGACAGGCCAGGACGGCCTCAGGGCACGCGGCTCAGTGAGTGAGAAAAGGTTCACATTTCTTGGAGAGCCCTTGACTCTGCCCACGGAAAACCCAAACTCCTTCCAACGGGGATGTGCATCTCCTGTAAAAGTTGTTACTCCCAGAAAGAAAGCCAGTGGATGTAGAAATTTTACGTATGCAGAAATTATTTCAAATTTGTTTCTAACCTTATCCTTCTCTTCCCCCATCTTAATGTGTGGTGACTTTCTGCAGGTGACGCACACATCTTAGGAGAGCGCTGTATTTCAGTTGTTGTTGGCTCTGTTGTGACTTTGTGGTGTCCGATGTTCTGGTTCTGAGGTTCTGCCCAGAACGGGGCTCCTCCCTGCTGAGCGTTGCTTGTTGAAGGCCCGTGTGGAAACTTTCCCTGTAAGCTCGTTGCTCGCAGCAGTCTTGGTTCAGAAATCTTTGGACCTCCTGAGACTCCACACAACCTTCTAAACTTTCTAGCGTGACCTTTTCATTTTACTGTTCCCCATTAACTCAGATGTTTTCCAGAATGTAAGTAATCTGCTGAATGCAGGGTGGGAAGTGCCCTCCGTTGGCTCTGGGGAGAAGCATGGCTGTTTCTCCGGGTGGAGCTTCCCGCCCACCATGGTGTGCTCCAAGACGCAGCAGGGTTCTTTGGCAGAAGTAACCGTCGAAGGCCCGTGTCTCCGTGGCAGGGTGGCTGTGGGTATGCGGCCTCGCGGCCATACCGGCCCCTCCCCATCAATGGCACCACGGAGAGGCGCAGGGGGAGGCCTGGGATCTGTCTCCAGAGTCACAGCTGTGCTTCCGAGACTGCGTCGTCGGTGTGTAACTAAACATGCAGAGAAAATGTTGGAGATAAGCAGGAGACGGTGTCTGTCCCTAATGAGCTCAGGCGTGCCCTTGAGAGGGTCAGATTTCTGTGCGGCTGATCTGGACTCAGCCTGGCTGTGGCAGTGCAGGTGACTGCTAGGCTTTGGCAAGGCTGCACCCACTGTCCGTCTGAAATGGCCCCCTTCCCTGGCTCGCGGTGCCAACTGGGCCCCCAGGTCTGATTTCCCGCTAGGACGGAGGCCCTGTGTATGTGTCGGGGGAGGGGAGAGGTGGGGGTCCTACTTTATTGCCGTATCCAATGCCACGCGGGGTCAGCACTCAGGAAACACGTGCTGTGTGGGTCAGCGATTGAGTTCAGAAACCTGGAAAATTCAGCAGTGTAGGCTTTGGGCATGACCCGTCCAGCCTTGGGGCTCTTTCTTTCTCTGAATTTCCTTCCATGGCATCCTCCTCATCCCAGGGGCCCCTGTTCCCATATGGCTGTTGGCAGCTTCACAGGTTCCTCTGCCTCCCCTCCCGGGCCCTGGTGTGGCTGGGGCAGCTAGTAGCTGTGCAGACCCCACAGCCAGTAGACCGTTGGTGCCAACGCCTTGGGCCTGGTTTACTTGAGTCAAGGACTGCGGTACATGGCTGAGCCCACCCTAAATGCCTGGATCGGAAGGCCTTGTGTTGCAGAGGGGTGGGGGTTGGATATTGAAGGACAACCTGCAAAGCAGAAGGGGAAATGGCTGTGCTGGATGGGCAGCTAGAGGAGTCTGTGCAGAGCCTGGGACCCATTGCAGACACAGAGCTGACATGGGCAATGCAGTGACACGGCCACCGTGGAAGTGGGCAAAGTTACAGGCTTCAGACCGATATGGAGGGGCTGGTCTAAAACGATCCTTATTTTCCTTTAATCCTAGCAATTGCTGGCTTACAGGGTGGGGGAGTGAGATCTGTGGTGGCCGCGAGGAGAGACAGGGATTTTAATTAAACCCCTCTTTCTGGGAGAGGGGAGTAGCTGTTTCTGTAGGGCGGTAAGCATCGTCATCTCAGGCAGCTCATGCTGCTGTAACGAAACACCATTGACTGAGTGGCTTATGAAAAACAGGAATTTGTTTCTCACAGTTCTAGCGGCTGGAAGGCAGGATCAGGGTGCCGCACGGGTGGATTCTGGTGTGGGCTCCTTCCTGGTTGGCACACACCTTCTCTCTGGCCCTGACACAATGGGAGGGTGAGGGATTTGCTGGGCCCCTTTCTGAGGCACATATCCCATTCAAGGGTCTCCAGCCTCGGGAACTCATCACCTCCCAAAGACCACCTGACAGCATCACATTGAGGCTGAGGATTTCAACCTGTGTTTTGAGGGGCAGGCAGGCAGTTCGTAACCTTCACCCTCTTTGTGTATTTCTGACTCAACATTGAGTCTGCGTTCGGCTCTCCAGGGGACAGAGCCTGTGTGGACACTGAGCAAGGTCAGAGCTGCAAGCATGTACACATCGGGGGCAAGGGAGCTGCCAGGGGTGTGAGAACGGGGTTTCAGCGTCAATCGGAGCTGCTTTCCTGGCAAATGTACTCATAAGCTATCCTGGCAACATTTGCTTTTCATGAAGAGTCGATGACGTAGTGGGGGCAGCAGGCGGTGTTGCCAGAAGCTTGGAACTGATGAGCAGCAGAGAAGGGGCAGAGGCCATGACCTTGGGGTGGTCAGCAGTGCCAGGTGTCTGCCCTCCAGGCCTCACGTCTGTGACTGTGCAGAGACCGAGCCGACCGGGGCTTGCCGGCCGGTGTGGCTCTCATGCAGGTGATTATCGCGGTGTTCTTTCTATGTAATGTTTCCTCAACCCTATGCCCACCCCACCAATTTCTGTGCCTAGCAGAAATCATGCTGCGTTTCCTTGATGAAGCCTTGAGTTTCCTGTGGAGATGTAGGAATAGCATGATTTGGCTCACGTCAAAATACTTTGCAGTGAAGCTGCACGGAAGAGGATTCTAGGCTTCCATTTGACGTTTTCAACAATGCCTGAGTGTTACAGGACCGTCTTGCTTGTTAAAAAGCACCAGATGAAAAAGGCTACTGGTTAATAAAGGAGACTTTTTACATTAGCACAGAGAGGGTGGCTTGAGATAAATTCAGCGTAACGTAGGTGTGTTTGTAAGCCATCAAAAGGACCATCTCTCTGCTGGCGACACGTTTTCCGGTATTGGTTTTGTTCTGTAAAAGGATGACTGGCATTCGGTAGAGTCATTCCAGAAGTCACCTGGAAGGCGTCCACGTGGTGCCTTGTTTTCTCCTGACATTCTGGGCACCACGAGGGATTATTCCTGTCTTCAGCACTAGCAGGAGACTTTTCCTGAACACCTGCTCCTCTTTGGCGTTGTGGGTGTGAAGGGGTCAGAGTGACCCTGTCTTCATGGAGTTTTCAGACACCATGGGGATAGTGTGGCTCGAGTGTCGGGCTCGGGTGGGAGGGAGACTTTCCCCAGAAAACAGCTGCTGATTCCAGGACGGCCCTCGAGCCCTCCTCCCTCTGTTCCTCTGCGTCATGTCTGAATTAAGGCTGTTCTATCGTAGCGGGGGTTTCATGTTAACTGGAAGTGTGCTTTTTTACTGGGCAGTAAGTAAATTAATGGTACATTTGCCAAGGACAGCGAGGTTTGATTTGATGAATCCAGTGGGGGAAAGGAGAAGGGGCTTGGCTGTGTGGGGATGTATGTGATGGGAGCAGAATGGAGTAGCCATGCAGGCTGTTGGGATGGAGGGGCCACGCCCGCATTTCCATGGGATCCGTCGCTGTTTGTGCCACTAGACCTGAACCTCTGTCTCTACTTCTAACACCCGCATAGTGAGGAAGCCCCTGATGGGCCTGGGTTGTTACTTCCCATGGCCATTGCTGGGAAATGCCCCGGACGCCTCTCCTGGCTGGTGACGGCCCTGGGCCTGGACACTGGCTTTGTCCTGAGTTGTTTCTTCTTGTGGCTATCGCTGGGAAGTGCTCCGGACACCTCTCCTGGCTGGTGATGGCCCCAGGCCTGGACACTGGGTTCATCCTGAGCTCTGCGAGGGGCTTTGGCTCCATGTGCAGCAGGCATCTGTGCATCCCTTTGGATGTGAGATGTTGGCGCTCGGCTTGGAGGCCAGCGCAATCTGGGTGTGGTCAGGATCCAGTTCATCCTTTGGAGAGAGAGCACCTGCCCGGGGACCCCTCCGAGGTACATAGTCATGCAGTGCCCTCACAGGATGCCCGGTCCTCCGAGAACTTCCCGCCATTCCCCTGGACTCTCAGGTATGGGAGTCAAGTTTGGTGTGTGTGTCACAGGCGGGGGTACTGAGGACACCACGTGCCTGCTCGTGCGAAGACCTGAAGTGCTGCTTGAGCTCGTTCCCAAGGGGCCGTTGGCATCTGGGGGCCTGTGGGTGTCTTTCCACTGGCAGGAAATAATGGGTGGCCCATGTTACCTTTTGTGTCTTTTTTTTTTTCTTTGCCGAAAAGCCCTAATGCCAACGTCGCTGTCCTGCTATTGGAACCGCCCACCTCAGGCTCAGTGGCCCTCCTGTTTCTGGGCTGCTGCAGTGTTGTGTTGGGGTAACTGTGTTAACTTCGTTTGAATTTTCTTCCTGTTCTTTTGGAATAAGTGTTGATAGTTTGTGCTGCTTGTTCACCCCAGAGGCGAGGATGTCCTTTAGGCCTGGAGGAGCACAGCCCCTGCAGGGAGGTGCCGGGCCTCTACCTCTCATGTCATCCGCAGCCCTCTCCACATGTCTGCTCTTCCCTCCTCGTGCCCATGGCTGGGGTCACGGGCCGCTCGCTCTGCTGTTTGAGATCCTCGGAAAAGGTGTTTGCCCTGAAGGGAGATTGGGGGTGTGCGGCTGATTTTAAGTAGGAGGAAATGATCGTAACAGAATGAGCAATGCCTAGCACTTAGTCTCAGGCTTGAGAAATTGTGTTTTAGAAGCAAGGTATCCCCAACTCCGGTTTCCTTCAAATTAAATCTTTTAAAGAGTCCACAAATATAAATAGTTAAAGCCTAAAACTATGCAACAGAGGGCCTAGAGCCGAAGCCACTGCCAACTCTGACTCCAAGACACCTCAGAAACTTGGCCCTCCTCCTCAGAGAACCCCCCCTTCTGCTCCTCCTTCCACACTGCTCCTTCCACACTGCTCCCTCCACACTGCTCCCTCCACACTGCTCCCTCCACACTGCTCCCTCCACACTCCTCCCTCCACACTCCTCCCTCCACACTCCTCCCTCCACATTCCTCTTCCGCCCCTCCCCTTCTTCCTTCCTTCCTCCCCTTCTTCCTTCCTTCCTCCCTTTCCTCCTCCCTCCTCTTCCTCCTCCCTCCTCTTCCTCCTCCCTCCTCTTCCTCCTCCCTCCTCTTCCTCCTCCCTCCTCTTCCTCATCTTCCCTCTCTTCCTCATCTTCCCCCTCTTCCCCCTCCTCCACCTCCTCCCCCTCCCTGTCCTTGGGCAACCTCCATGGAACTCTGGTTCAAAGTCACTGGTCTGTGGGGCCGCCCATTTGATAGACGAGTACGCTGGGGACCAGACACAAGTGACTGACTCAGACCAGCTCGCATGTCGTCTCCTGCCTCCTGTAACACCGGGTTGTCCCTAATGGAAGAGAGTCAATGATGCTGCTTCACTGGTCTCCAGGGAAAACAGGTTGATAACAGGTTATAAACATGGGAACGTTTTGGAAAAAGCATCGTTCACTTGTCAGCTCCATCTCTCCTGCCCGGAAGATGTAGGGGAAACCTGCCTTCAGCCCACCCTCATCCCATAACAGGACAGAGGACAAAGGGGCAGAGACCCAGGTCCTGTCGGTGCCCTCAGGAAACCCCCCATTTCCTCCTCATGGTGGAAGTGGAAACCATCCCACTGGACTAGATTTTCCCGGGAAGCCCCTTCACCCCGAAAGCAAGGAATCTGGTTTGAGCACACACCATTCTCGGTGCCATGACTTTCTGCTGCTGAACCCTGCATACGTGGCCCATTGATCTTGCTAGTCCAGTGTTACTGGGTCCTGGGAGTTTCTGTGGGCTGATGGCAGGTGTTTACCATTGTGTTCAGAGGGGAGAACAGAACTTTATTTGTCGAAATCAGATGATAACCATTGCCATGTGATTCCTTGGGTTGGTTTGGGTGGGGGGTGCTCAATGCTTTTCCTGAGGGCTAAGTTCTAGTTTGAGACCGTCTGTCTTTGTCGCCCAAGCTGGAGTGCAGTGGTGCGATCTTGGCTCACTGCAACCTCTGCCTCCTGGCTTCAAGCAGTTCTCCCTGCCTCAGCCTCCCAAGTAGCTGGGATTATAGGTGTGTGCCACCACGCTTGGCTAATTACAAAAATGTTTAATATGGCCTGGGTTTTGCCATATTGGTCAGGCTGGTCTCGAACTCCTTGCCTTAAATGATCGGCCCACCTTGCCCTCCTAAAATACTGGGATTACAGGCTTCAGCCACTGTGCCCGGCCTGATCCTGACATCTTTTAAAGCTGCCTTCATGTACCAAAAGCCAGTCTATGTTTGAAAATCAGTCTTGAAGAGCCTAGGAGGAGAGGGATAAGCTTCAACTAGGTAAATAACTGTGCATATGTTAAAAATATGGGCCAAAATCTACCCCAAATGTTAACTCTTCTGCTTTGCGTATTATATCCATTTATAGTTATTTCAGTACTAAGATTTTTAAAGACTCTTTTGATAATTATGGAGAAATTACTATTAAAACTCAGCTGCATTTGTAACACTTCAAAGAACTAATTGGATGACATCATTTTTCCCAGAGGCATTTTGGATTGTTACATAATTAATGTTTATCTCTTTGCCAGAAATCTTTTTTTTCTTTTCCAGAACAGATACCTGAAAAGAAACTTACCTTTGCATTAAGTGTTATTTCACTGTGTGACAATCAATTTTTGAACGTGAGAACAAGATCATCATGTATTTTTGGGATAAATCTTGCTTAATAGTGATAATGCTAAGTGTTAAAATTATGCAACAATTTGTTTCTTTGAAAATTACTATTTGCCTTCTCCCCAGGTGGGAGCTGATGAGAACATGGATGTAAAAATTAAATTGTATTTAGCTTGTATAAAAGAAGTTTTAAAAAAAGCTTTTTGTTTTGTTTTGTTTTGTGCTACTACTGAAGTTGCTTCGTTGTGGAAATGAGGTTATTGCAGGCACCTAGAATTTTATCTCCTTCACTTGTACAATGGGAAGAAATTCTCCAACAAGCACAGGAATCTGACTTTCTGATATTGAGACTCCTAGGCGTCAAGCCCCGTGGAAAGGTTGGTGGTTACGTGAGCGTTGGCGTTGATGTGGGCACCCTCCAAGTTGGGTGCAGGGAGCAGGGAAGGGCAGAACAGGCCCCTCAGAAGCCATGAGAAAATCAAGTGTTGGCAGCAGCGGTGAGGGTTGATGTCAGGGGCCAGGAGGAGGTGGTGAAGGGAGCATGTGCCTCAAGGCAGCCCTGGAACCCGCGGTCCCTGCAGTGAGGTCTGATCTGCAGGGGACGTGGACGGCCACGTGGCGAGGCCCACGGACAGCCTGGACTTGGCTGCCTCAGAACTCTGGTGGACGTTGCAAACGGCCCCACAGGGTTGCAGTGCACATTCCTCGGACAGAGAGAAGACGCTTGGAACTGTTTTCGGCACGAAGCCAGCGCCCTGTGAACAGTGGCCACTGCTGTCGTGACTGAGTGCCGTGCAACTGGAGGCATTTGCTCTGCTCAGTTCACTTAATTGGGCTTAAGTGAACTTAATGGGGTTGCCCTGCCTTTAACAAGCTTGATGCATTGAACGAGGACTCAGTCAGTAAAGTACTCTGTAAATATGTTCTCCTGGCTAGAGTGAGCAAAGCCCAGGGAGAGAGTGGTTCCTCAGTATTAGACAGGTGTTTGTGGTGGGGCCAGCTGTGCGGCTGCCAGAGCGAATGTGACTAGGAAGCCTCTGTCCCCCCGGAGGTGGCCAGCGTAACTGTTACACGTGCCGTAGGTAGAAAGTGGGCACTGCTGGGAAACTTGCTCATGTTGCTGTTTTCTGATTGGAAATTCAAGGTTTCTGAGCATCCTACATCGAATTTGTACATTGCTGAGACTGTACCCCTTTCAACACTTGTTTTTTCCTGCTTTTCGGATCCATACAACCTGGCATTTGGCCGTGGCTTCCAGGACAGGCTGGATGCAGAGTGAAGTCCTCTCCTCACTGTCAATCTTTGCAGATGTCTTTCTTGAGAGTCTCAGTTAGGTTTTTACTTAACTAGACTTTTAAAGTTGCCATGCACATAACTCTACCAGTTACAATCGTGAGCTAACGTGGGTTTTTGGTTTTACTTTGATGAATGTTTAACATTTGCATGCTGGATGTGGGGGTGGAGGTCATTTATCTGCTTTTCATTTCCTTCTTGGTTATACTTAGTGACTTTTCAGGTACGGTGTGGAAAGCCTGGTACAGGGTGAATTGCAGGCTGCAGTGTGGCGCGGTGGACGAGAGGCGCGGGCTGCAGTGTGCACAGTGGATGAGAGTGAAGCTATTTCCATCATCGAGGGAAACACACAAGAAACAATTTAAAAAACTGATCATCTAGCTTGAATGAGGTCCAACAAATTCAGTTTGCAAAGTTTAACTTCCAAGTTAACTTAGTAACTTTTCCCCTAAGTCATTAATTTAGTAGCTTATGTTTATTGCCTAAAGCAAGTCATAAATTCTAAAATGAATGACTAAACATGTAATAATTTAGGCATACAGCACCTGAAGGGAAAACTGCCAGTATGCTAAAATATTGGATACAGATGCTCAAAAAATATAATGTAACATTCTTACAATGCATGTGCTTTTAGCATGTAACTTGGTGAGTAGTTTTGAGCTATATTTGTAGGAATGTGTATCTTGAATACCTTAGGACACCACTGGAGATGTGTGCTTGAGAGGTATAAATACTCAATGTTCTTCTCCCTTCCCTTAAATAAAAAACATTAGCTCCCTTCATTTTTATTTTTATTTTTTGAAGTGGACTCTCGCTCTTGTTGCCCAGGCTGGAGTGCAGTGACGCAATCTCGGCCCGCTGCAACTTCCGCCTCCGGGGTTGAAATGATTCTCCTGCCTCAGCCTCCCCAGTAGTTGGGATTACAGGTACCCACCACCATGCCCCGCTAATTTTTGTATTTTTATTAGAGATGGGGTTTTGCCATAGTGTCCAGGCTGGTCTCAAACTCCTGACCTCAGGTGATCTGCCCACCTCGACCTCCCAAATTGCTGGGATTACAGTCGTGAGCCACTGCGCCTGGCCAGCTCCCTTCTATAATGATTTATACAGTTGTTTTTGCTTTTTGTATTTTTGAGACGGTGTCTCACTCTGTCGCCCAAGCTGGAGTGCAGTGATGCAAATCTTGGCTGACTGCAGCCTTCACCTCCTGGGCTCAGGTGATCCTCCCACCTCAGCTTCCTGAGTTGCTGTGACTAGACACACGTCACCACGCCCAGCTTTATTATTATTATTATTTTTATTTTTGGTATTTTTAGTAGAGACAGGGTTTTGCCATGTTTTCCAGGCTGGTCTCGAGCTCCTGGGCTCAAGCAATCTCCTGGCCTCAACCTCCGAAACTGCTGGGATTACAGGCGTGAGCACCACATTTGGCCCATTTTTTTTTTTCTTCCAGGATTAGGAGTCGACTTTCAGAAAATCCTTCAACCTTGCAAGCTTAATTTTCCATAAAAGTATTCCTCTAGGATAAAAACAAGACACAAAGAAGTACGTGTGGACTGCAGTTAAAAATTTTCAACACAACTTAGCTTAGGAAAGTTGACATTTACAAAGAGCAGGAGGCCCGTTCAGTGCCTTCTGGGCACTGGGAATGGCGGTCTGTGGGCGACCCTAACATGTGCGGCGTCCTGAGACGTGATCGTGGTGTTCACGCTTTTACCGAGGGCTTCCCGGGAGTACCAGAGGCTGTTCTTCTGCGGTCGGCCAGCCAGGCAGCAGCTGCTGGAGAAGGAACAAATAGCAAAAGACAGATGTACACGGTGTTATTGTGGCAGAGAGGTTAAAACCAGGGTCACTTTGTTCTTACAGTTTTAAAAAACTAATAATGAAGTCCTTAAATATGTTCAGGATTTCAAAGCAGTTGTTGGTGTGTCTGTGTCTCTAGCTCCCGTTCGGGTGCTTCCTGAGAAGAGAGCTCAGAGACGCCACCTTTCCTTGATGAGGTGACAGTGTCTGGAGAGGTGTGAACCCTGTGGTAGGGGGGGTGAGTGACCTGGGGGGAGGCTGGGTCAGCGTGGGGATCCACCTCCACTCCACGTTCCTGTAGGGAATCCACAGTTCTAAGTCTTTATGATAGGGGTAAAATGAACCTGGAAGAGGTGTTATTTTTTAAGAAGTAAGTGCCATGCTCTTTTTTCCTCATACTTTTCCGTGTTTAAGCAGCATTGAAGGATAAGGCACTAGTAGCATGTTGTTTTGGAAACAATGTTGTTGGTTATTTTACATTGAATATGGTACTAAGGTTGCCTGGTAACAGAAGTTTTTCTTTAACAACATGGGACTCTGTTGAATCTGTTGCCCCATTGGCTGAGCCGTCTGAAATCAGTGCAGTAGCAGCTGAAGAGGCCTCTTCCCCTTGGAGGAAGCCGCTGGATTGGCAGGAGGCACCGCCCTTGATTGAGGGAGTGAGGCTGGTTTGCAGGGACCCCACGTGGCCCCTGCGGCTCTCTCCTGCCCCCTGCTGGTTGGCCAAGCAGCTTCGCGACAGTGTGCTCAGTGTGAATGTTTACTGGGGCAGGCCAAGGCTTTTGTTCCAGAAACACTGACTTCAGAAATGGCCGGCCGTGTGTGTTGAGTATGGCAAGAAAGACTTAAGTGTGGCTTAAACCTCTTGAACAAAGCAAGTTGATGTTTCAAATGCATCTCGAAGGCTAATGACTTTGCTATGGTCAATATTCAGGAGAAAAGAGGGTTTGATGAAATAGAAAGACAGGAGTGGCAAGGGACGTGCTTGTGCCCCGTATGGCTAAGCGATGTCCTGGCCGTTCCACACCACGGCCTCTGAGCAGCCAGCCTGCAGATAGTGGCTCAATTTAGATATCCCTGATCTCTGCAGAGCTTTGATCAGGTAGCCCAGGAGCAGATAGACACAAACGCTGACTGGAAACCCTGGCACACGGAGGCACTGGAAACAGCAAGCTGCTATTAACATCATAGTGAGAGGCAATCGCCTGATCTCTTAGAGGTTCAGCTTCTTTTGCTTCTAGACGTTCATCTGCGTTACAATACAGTTTTGCTCAGTTTATCCCCATTACTCCGCTGTCTTCGCTGTTAAAGTCTCAGCCAGCACTTAGCTCTGACACTCCAGGAATTTGACTGTGCGGCTGACCAGGGCTACCTGGCATGGCTGTAAAGCAGGCGAGAGCTTTCCGGAAGGCAGTGACGAGAACCCGAGGCAGGAAAGAGCATTGCTGGTCCACATACGGCAGTGCACCTGCAGCAGAGCATGTACGTGCACGTTCAGGCTAAACCGGTGTAGGAGAGAAGAAAACCACCTATGATTAGTCACTTAAAATGCCACACACCCAACCCTTGAGACCCTAGCACATAGAGCAGTAGTGGTATTGGAGACTTCAGGTGTGCTGAAGTCTGATTTTCTCACTTAACTTTTCCAGCAGCGTTTTCCTCATCTCTAAGCTGGGGCTAACAACTGCCCTGCATAGATTTGTGCATGGAACCGTGCGTGTAAATTGGAGTAGCCCCCAGGACCTAGGAAGGACTCGTGGTCAGTGTCGGTGGTCATGCGTGCTGTACGGGTCCCCCAGGAGGACCATTGCTACAGATAACTCCCTCCGTTCAATGTCACTGAATGTAAAAGGTGGGAGCTTGGCTTCTGATGTGTCTGGTTTGCTGCAGGCCGCGCTGCACCCCGTGGTTTCTGAGCCCTGGGCTGAAGTACGCCCTGCTGCATCGCCTGTGCCGCTTTTGCTGTGCAACGAGAGCTCCTGCCCCGGGAAACTTCCTCGCGCCTGACGAGCACCACAGGCTGCAGCAAGACCTGTCGGAAGCGTGGGCTGGGAGGAGCCCGCCGTGGCCCTGTCCTCTCCAGGCTAGGAGCGACTTTGTGGGGTTTGTCGGCCCTTCTCTCAGGTGTCCTGTATCTCATGGATTAGCTGGCGAGCCCTGTCAGATGCCTCTCTCCTGTCTGGTGGCGCACTCTCTAAAACGCTGCCTGCCACCCGGATCTCCTGGCGCAGAGTGAGGCCACATCTGCAGACCTTACCGCACAGAGTCCGAAGGCATTCGGCAAGAAGGGGAGTGGGCTGCATGTGAGTTCTCACTGGAGAAACCGGTTCTGCTCCCTACTCTGCATTTGGGGTGCCAGATGTTCAGACCTGCTGTGTCTATCGGGCGCCATGGCAGGGTGGTGGGAGTGGGGGCGGGGAGAAGCGCGGATGGATCCAGGAAAGGACTTAGTTGAATGCCAGCTGTCCACATATTTGTTGCTGGTCTTGGGCAAGCTCCATAGTTTCTCTGGGCTTCCGTTTGATTGTGAGACTAGGACGCCGCCCGAGTCTGAAGATGTCGGTGTGTGCGGGAATGCCTGGCGCAGTCACCATGGGTTTTCCTTCAGCCTCCTCCGTGCCCCTCCCTGGGTCAATCAGTATCCATGCGTGCCACAAGTAAATTACAGTCCCTCCGAAAAACCAGTTGACCCGAGTTTTATGGTCAAGCATGGTGAGTGTCCTTGCCAGGAAATGCCACTAGATGTCTTGGGCCTGCTCCTCTATGTCCACAGCAATCCCCGGAACAGGCTGGTTCAGGACGTGGGAGGTGGGAGTTGGTGTTGCACCTAGGACAGGCTGAAGTCAAAGGCTCATTTCCTCTGTGAGGGGTGATCAGGATGACACATCAAGAGGAGCCCCATGGCTGACCCTGGAGGTGGACGGTCGGGTCGGATTGGCCGCCTTCCAGCAGGCATTTCGAGTGATGCCTTCCCTGGGTCACGCAGCCCTGATCTGTAGGGCACAACTTCCCAGCTCCAGCCAATCTGGTCTTGCCGTCTCCTTCCAAGAAGGTAGGTGTGGCGCAGTTGCCTTTAAGCGGCTCCTTCTGGACGCCGCAGGGCGGCAGCAAGCAAGCATGGGCTCCTTTTTTATTAGGTTGACCAAAATACGCGGGGCCAGCTTTGCACGATCCCATTCAGCATCACACGTGTGCATCGGCCACTCACCTGTCCATCTGCCACAGACAGGCTTGGACAGGACCATTGAGTGGCCTTTACGGCAAAGAGCCTAAAGGGCTCACAGGAAACCTGGACCCAGCGCAATGGTAACAGCGCAGCAATACCTGTCATTGATCAAGGGGTATTCTGGGCCGGTCGCGGTGTTAAGTGATCGAGTTCGGTTAGCACTCTTAGAATTAACCCTCTTTTGCCTATCAGGAAATAGAGGATGGAGGGCATTAACGCCAGGGAGCAGGGAGTAAGGGGACACACAGAGGGGCTGAGGGGCTGGGTGCTCTGAGCCCACGGATCCGCCCCCAGGCCCCGGCTGCACGGGCACCAGGGCTGCTGCTCTGGAGGGGGTGAGGAGCTCTGGGGAAAAGATGGAGCCTGACGTGGGTAAGATTTGGATATTTTCAGAAGAGATTTTCAGCCTGGAATGAGGGTGTAAGTGACTGAATCGGAGTGATGAGCCAGATAGCCCGGCTGCGGGAGCTCCCCTGTGAGGTGAGGGAGGAAGGTCTTGGGGGCGCCTGGCTGAGCAGAGGCGCTGGGTCGCCAGGAGCCGCCGCGGGTTTGGAAAGGGGGAGAAACGCAGCGCCCTGCACTGCAAGGGCACCGAGACGTGGTTGTGGTTCTTCCTGACCGTGACAGGCACAAATGGTGCTGATGGTGGAATGCACGGAGTCTGCCTTCAGAGAACTCCTTGTGTCTTTTAAAACCTGGGCCTCTCATTTAAACTTGGTGGCCTCAGGTGAATGATCAGAAACAGTTTCTGTTGAGGTTGCAGAGATTGTGCGTGGCGTCTGCTTGTGCACAGCCTCTGACTGTGTATAGTCTCTGATTGTGGCCTCTGGCCTCTTTGTGGCCTCTGATTGTGTGGGTCTCTGTGTGTGGTCTCTGTGTGTGGTCTCAGTGCAGCCTCTGATTGTGTGTGGTCTCTGATTGTGCGCGACCTCTGATTGTGAACGGCCTCTGATTGTGGGTTGTGTGTTTCCCGGGATTAAGTAGATGAGCCTCGTGCTGGGGCAGATGTACCTTGTGTTGGGCATGTGGAGGAGGAAGAAGTTTAACCCATCCCCTCTTTGAGAATGGCAGGGCAGTAACAAAGGTGGTTGATTTATACATGGCCATCCTCGTGAGGTGAGGACCTGAAAGGTTTACTGCTTTCCTGGAAAACTGCTCTGGGCATCACCATCACTGATCATGGACAGCAGCTCAGAAGCCCGTTTAAGGTGCAGGGAGGGACTGGCGCTGGTCCTGTCTGTGCCCAGGCTGCTGGTCACACCGACGGCCAGGGGATGGCTGCCTTTGCACGAAGTTGGGGTCAGAGTTAATTTGGGCAGTGTCGGCTTTGATTTAGGTCAAGATTGGTCAGTCGTCCTAAAATACTAGCCATGAAAGCTTTCATAGATTGTAGTTCTTTGGGAGGTTTCTATGCGGTTTTTAAAGCATAGGGCCCATGGCCAGTGTTGAATTACATTTTGTTCAGTGTAACTGACAGGACACTGGACCTTGAGTCCCAGGCCTGCCACCGGGTTCAGGGAGCTTCAGAGAGGGAGATGTTTGTGCTCAAGTTTTCACCGATGGGATGGGACATGGGCATGGGGCTGGAATGCTCTAACCTTCAATCTTCAGTCATCGGTATCACCTGTGCACACGCATATCGTTTTCAAAGATGGACAAGCTTTTGGGAAATATCTGAAGACTTTTCCAGTTTTGAAAGAAGCCGGGATGACACTGGAAACGTCAGGTGTCTTGGCTGCTGATCAGGTCTATCACTACGCACATGGTCCCTAACCTGGCACACCTCTGATCCCACACAGTGGGTGACCAGGTCCGTAACCTCAAAAGCTTCTGATTGGGCGCAGGTGGTGACTAGGTCTGTAACCTTGCCTGGCTCTGATTGGACACAGCAGGTAACCAGGTCCCTAACCCTCGCACACCTCTGATCATGCACAGCGGGTGACGAGGTCCATAACCTCACACTTCTGTGCACAGCAGGTGACCAGGTCCCTAATCTCAAAAGCTTCTGATTGGGTGCAGCTGGTGACTAGGTCTGTAACCTCGCGTGGCTCTGATTGTGCAGAGCTGGTGACCAGGTCACTAACCACACACACCTCTATTCGTACACAGCGGGTGACCGGGTCCATCACCTCACACCTCTGATTGTGCATAGTGGGTGACCAGGTCTGGAACCTTGCATACCTCTGATCGTGCACAACGGATGACCAGGTCCATGACCTGACGCCTCTCTGCACAGTTGGTGACCAGGTCCATAACCTCACACCTCTGATCGTGCACAGCTGGTGGGCGCAGGACCCACTTCAGTGAGGGGCTGACTTCCCAGGTGTGAAGGGGGAATGTTGTGTGGTTCGCTAAGCTCCTCCATGCTTTGGGGTCTCCAGGCTGTGGGCAGCAAGTAGGAGGTTGTCCCAGGAGGCTGCTGTGTGTTGGGGATGGGAGGCAGCTGCAGGGTGGAAGTAGGATGATGTTGTAGGGGGCCACTGTGGGGGGGTGGCACGGGAGGCAACTGCAAGTTGGAAGTAGGATGTTGTCCCAGGAGGCTGCTGTGTGTGGGGGAGGGAGGAGGCAACTGCAGGGTGGTGTGGTGGTCCCCGTGCCACTGATTTCAGGTTAAAATAGAATGTGGACCTCTTTTTACAATAGTTAATTACTCCGCTAGTTTGTGTTGCTGTCTCTTGCTGTGCAGTCCACAGTCTGACAACTCTGTGGTCCCCATGTTTCCCTCCTGCTCGTGTTACCCAATCCTGTGGGTCAGATGTGAGGAAACCACTCTCCACTCCTCATCTGGAGTGGTCTCGAGCTGGGTGTGCTGGTCTCCTTGTGGGCTAAAGTGTTCTTCTGTTACTGTTTTCTCTGTTTTTTGACTAAATTTAGCAGACTTGTGTATGGTGCAAACATTTTTAAGAATGTCTTTTGCCTTTATGGAAAAAACGCCTGCATTGCTTTAAAAAGAACCTTTCCTGTGTCTCTATCCTTCCTCAGATTGCTCTGTGTTAGAAACTCGGTGGTGTGTGTGCTTCATGGCCTCATTCCATCAAGCACTGTAACCTCTGATGGCAAAAGTGACTGCACTCAAGGCAAAAAACTTTGCAAATGTTGAAAAGAATGAGCAAAAACAATATATTGTTCTCTTGTCATCCTGAAATGGCTACTCTTAATATTTTGATGTAGTTCTTTCCATTCTTTTTAAGTAAAGTTGCTTCTAACACAAGCACTTTGATTATATTGATCAAATTATATTCAGGAAATAAGGAGAAAGTAAAAAGAATATCCAGTTTGGGGCAAAAAGGAAGACGACATAGAAAGAGGCTGTAAAACTCCCTGCAACTTGAAAAGCTGGGTTGTGGTGGTTGTGGTTTTGTTTTTACCGTGAGAGACCACAGGATTCTTCTTGGCACTGAAGGGCAATAAGATAATACCCTGTGTGTGTTCTGGTGGCTGTATAAACCGAGCCGCATGTCCTCTTTCGAAGCAGAGAAAGCATGAGGTTTGAGGTAGTGGTTTGGTAACTCTTTGAAAGTCTGTTTGTAGGACTGCACTGCAGAGATTAGGTCAGTCTGAATTAGAATCGAATGATCTGTTCAGGCCTTGGGAGCTTTCTACACCGGGTGTACGCCTGTTCTGGATGTGGTGTAGAAGGAACAGGACTGGGAGGGTTTCTTGCTTCCCAGTCATAGAAATGCCTGCAATTATCACTGTTTGTTGTGTTTCGGGAAGCTATTTCAGGAGGGAAGTGTCCGTTCCAAGGCTGCTGGTTGGCCTTTCATCACCCTGGGGGTCTTGGTGTGGGTCACTGGAGCCGTGACTGCTCATGAGTGGAGCTCTGTCTCTCTCGCTGCCACGCTGGTAGACAGCTAGTCACCAACACAGTGTGTGTCCCAGTGGCCTTTGAGAAGAATTCTCTACATCATTTTTATACAAGGTCCTTTTTCCTTTCAATGTCAACATCGTGTCTTCTAGCCAAGCGATATGTTCTTGCAGAAACAGGAAGTGTGGCCCAAGTGAGAAATGAGGGAATTGATCCATAACTGCTATCAGTTTTTATAGAGTTGAGCCACTGTAATTTATACACAAACATGTTAAATCTGTAGAAGTGAGTCACGGTGCCAGACCCTCACAAATGCCGAATGTCTACGTGGGACCTCTCTTCTATCGGGTCCACATCACAAGAAGAAAAGTCGCTCAAATGCAGGACGGAGTGGACGTGAATCTCTGAAAACTCCATGAATCAGAGTGACTGCTTTCCCAATTGCTGGTCTCCCCATTTGAGGTTGTGAGATTCCCGTTCTGAAGCTCCTTCAATTTCCCAGCATCCATTTCACTCCTTCATGGAGATAACAGACTCACACTGATACCTTGTTCTCAGATTTTCTAATTAGAAAAAGCACATATTTCACAAGAATTGTCCAACTAACTCACTCCTTAGCCTGGGGTAAGCCACATACCTCTTTTCTCTTTAAAATACTCACGTTTCAGAACTCTTGGTAAATTATTTAAGAATAGGAAGGTACCATGACTTTGGCCACAAGCAGTGTTATGTATAATGTGCAAGTGAGTGCCTTGAGAGCCATGGTTGCTAAAAACAAATTTTCTCAGAAGAGAAAAATGTAAGCAGTTCTTTACATGATCGTTAATTTTGTTTTGCCTAAATAACATCTTGTCGTTGTACAGGGATACAGGACGTTGCTGAGTGTTGACGGGGGCGAGTGGGTCCCGCTGCCCCATTGTGTGATCCTGAATATCGACAGGGGTGAGTGGGTCCTGCTGCCCCACTGTGTGTGACAAGCCCTTTGTTTCTGGCCCGGAAATGTGCCGGCTCCGTCAGTGCATTGGGCTGGTGTTGGCTCCCTTTGTTAGTTGGCATGCGAGGCAAAATCTCACACCTTTCACTCTTATTGACATACAGATGCCAAAGCTTTGAACAAATTCTTACTAAATCAAACCCAGAAATATGTAAAAGGGATAAGAATACCATGAACACTTAGAGTTTGTTCTCATGATCTGTAGTTTTGCATTGCACATTTGGCTCATCATTCAAAAATCAATGTAATTCACCACATTAACAAAAAATAAAGCAGAAAACCCATTTATTTTATCCTCTCGGTAGACACTGGAAAACATCTGTTGAAATTTAATAGTCCTTATACGAATTTCCTATCACATCAGGAACAGAAGGGAACTTTCTCCGTTTGATAAAGGCCACTCTTGAGAAACAAGAGCTGTACCCCCTCCTCGGTGGTGGCAGCCGGGAAGCTCTGCCCACAGTCAGGGGTGTCGGGAGCATGGCCATTCTCCGTGCTTCAGGTTCGCATGGTGCGCACGGGGTCCCTCGTCTGTGAAGTGAGTCAGGAGAACTAAGAGGCATAAAGACTTGGAAGCAGGGAGATGCTTGATGTACAGAAGATACAGGGCCTTATTTAGAACATTTTAGGAAATGTACAACCAACCAGAAATGATGTGAATTTTGCAAGCATGCAAGATGGACTCTTCGCAACAGATGTATACAGATGCCCAGTGGCCCATGAGAGGTGCTCACCCAGGGAGTCATTGGGTAAGTACAACTTAAACCCACGAGGTTCCCCTTCACAAGAGTGGAGAAGGGAGGACAGTAGCAGGTGTTGGTGAAGATATGACAGACTGGATCTCAGACGGAAGGATACTTAAAACGGCACAGCCACTTCTGCAAACTGTGGCAGTTTCTTTAAAATGTGTACACTTACCATATGGCCCAGCAGGTATGCTGTAGACGTTCACCAAGGAGAGCAGAAAATGTGTGTCCTTGTAAAAGAATGCACATTATCTCCAGAGTAAATTGTCATAGCCAAGAACGGGAAACAACATAAATCTCTCTCATCTGGAGAAACATGAGCAAATTCTGATATATTCATACATTGTCCTAGTTCCCATCAGGAAAAACGTACAAAATGCTGAAACCAAAACAGACAACGGGGATGAGTTCCAGGAGCCTTGAACTGAGCAGAGAGTGAACACCACGCCGTGGAGTCCATGTGACAATGGAGAATCTATGCGAGTCTCGGGTGACGGAAGAGCGCCAAGAACACTCCTCGAGAATGAACAGTGGCTGTCTCTTGAGGGCTGGGATTGACTGGGAGGGGACTTGTGGGAACTTTGATGCAAAAGATTTGATTAGGGTAATAGATTTCCATTTATCGAAATGCGCCAAGTGAACTCAAGATCTGAACATTTCACTGTGTATACTTTGTACTCCCTACCTTCCAAAAAAACAATGAAAAAATAATTACAAATGAGCACTGAACTCGATAGATTTTTCACCGTGGTATTAGATAGCAATTCTGAAAGCATTTCTTTATCTCCAGGCTTAAGCAAATAAGCTTAATAAATCAGTGAATATATTGAGTGCTGCAGGTGCCAGGTTTCTTTCTTGGTAAGAGGTAGAAATAAGAAAAGGCCAAAGCCTGGAATGGATCACGTGGGATTAGGTTGCAGCAGGGGGTGCAAGTATAAGCTGGTGGCTCCCGACAGATGTAGACAGGGACAGAAGTGCCTGTGGATGGGTGTGGGTGCACATGCGTGTACATGCGTGTGTGTGTTCTACTTGCCGGCAATGCCCAGCAGCACCCGGTGCCCACTCTTAGCTTCTAAACACCGTTCTTCACTAGAAGGAGCCCTGGCCTAAGGGCTGGGGAATCCGGTGTCAAATCTGGGACCAGTTGAGCAACAGAACAAACCATTGTAACTATGAATCATAACCCACGAAGCCAGACTCCATGAGTACATATGGACATATGTAAATGAATGCTGAAAGATAAAATAATTATTTTTCAGTGAATATGGAAGATCTAATGATTTAGAAGGAATGACAGGAAATCTGTGGCTGCTAAAACTAGTAGTGGAGAATTCATGGAAAACAGAATATGCACATAGTGTCAGGGTGTCTCCTCCCAAATCTTAATTTCAACGCGAGAAGTAGCATCTTTGCTTTGGAGGCACTTAGGCACCACCTTCACTGAGTTGCCGATGTTAACATTGTCACACAGGACAGACTTCTGCGGTGTCCCGGCTAAAATGCATACTCCTGAGTCTAGTCCGGAAGATACCAAAATAAAGGACAAGCTGTGAAATAACTGACCTGTATTCTTTCACATTTCCAATTTCAAGAAACACAAAACCTGAGAAACTTGGATGCTGGACGGGTAAAAATCACATGACAAATCAATTCATCATCCTGGATTGGATCGTAAAAGAGGAAGACAAAGTAAGAAAATTATGGAGACAGTTGACAGCATTTGAAAGTGAACTTTGTATATGACAGTTAAATTTCCGGATCTTGAGGAAAGTGAATGTGAGAGCATATCCTTGTGTTTAGGAAATACATTGAAACATTTAGGTATGGAGGGACATAGTATCTGAAATTTATTTTCATTTGACTTAGAAAATTCATGGGCGAGGGGGGAAAGCAGTGATGTAAGATAGGAGCAGTTGGGCCTAAGTTGAGCCTGGTAAGTTATGTGGGAATTCGCTACGCTGGTCTTGCAGATTTTCTGTGTCTTTGAAATTACATCCAAAAAGTTTAAAACGGAGAATATGCAAAACAAAAAGCGATTTGTGCAAGTGAGTGGACTGTCACCTCACTGATCCCTTCAGTTTTCGGCCATGAGCCAAGTCAGTCACATAGTGGTTTTTGACCTGGGAATTAGAAATAGTGGCCAGATGACCAGGCTCTTTATCTAGTTAGGGAGAGAAGTGTGCACAAAGGCTGACCAAGACCAAGCAGTGTGATGAGTTGCTCGTGGGCATGATGCTGAGGGTCTGGGTCCTGTCTTAGGTGGCAGCTTGGGGGGTTTAAGCCAGAAAGCCATGTCCGATTCCCTTTCAGTGGGATCATTCTCGCAGCTTCAGAGAAAACTGCCCCAACCCGTCTTCACTCACGCTGGCCATTTTTGGTGGTGGTGGTTTTATTCTGCTAACACCGTTCTCACTGACAGTTTAGGGCCTTTGAGCGGATTTTTGCCTGTGTCTCGAAGATTCTCGTCTTGACAGCTGGTATGTTTCATTCCTGTTGTTCTGATTCTGTGTTAAGAGGGTTCTTCCCTGGCTTCACAGTTTGGAGTTGCTGCTGCATCTGTCTCTGCTTTAATTCTCTAGTCCATCTATCACTTGTCTCATCCCTTAACAAGTGGCCTGCGTGAGATGCCATGAGACTGTCTGCCTTATCACCACTGCGACCCCAGCCCATAGGGACTTACAGAGAAGGCATTCAGTGAATGTGTGGAATTAATGTAATGGGTTAATAGCCACAAAAATGTCTTAATGGTTGTTTTAGTCCATTTCCATGCTGCTGATAAAGACATACCCGAAACTGGGAAGAAAAAGATTTAGTTGGCGTTGCAGTTCCGCATGGCTGGGGAGGCCTCAGAATCATGGTGGGAGGCGAAAGGCACTTCTTACATGTCAGCAGCAAGAGAAAACGAGGTAGAAGCAAAAGCGGAAACCCCGATAAGCCATCAGATCTCATGAGACTTATTCACTATCACGAGAATAGCACAGGAAAGACGGGACCCAGTGATTCAGTTACCTCTCCCTAAGTCCCTCCCACGACACATGTGGGGATTCTGGGATGTAGAATTCAAGTTGAGATTTGGGTGGGGACACAGCCAAACCATATCCATAGCCAACACAGTCCTGGCCCATGGCCGGTGTTGAGCTGAGCTGCGACCGTGGCTGTGTGAGTTGGGGTGCGAGGCGTGCACACGCCTCTCAACGGTACAGTGAAAGGATTTGGAGGCTCAAACGTGTGACCTACAAAGAATCTCCAAAGATCAAGGTTCATTCACCCTAAAAAGAAAAATCTCAGTGCAGTTTACACCCAGTGTTTGCTTGCGGATATGGATTCTAAAGTATTAAAATGAAAAAAGTCTGTGAATAAATTTTAATGTCTTTACTGGAACTGTAAACACTGATTTTCTTTCCTCACCCACCCATCTGTTGGTGAGTTTCAGAAGGTGGATGAACCGTGCTGCGGGGACAGAGAGGAGGGTGCAGCTTGGCCTCTGGGACCTCAGCTGAGCACTGACTGAGCTCTCTGCGTTTCAGACGTCCACACGGAAGCTGTCCAGGCGGCTCTGGCCAGACACAAAGAGCAGAAGATGGCGGTGCCTATGCCTTCCAAACGCAGGTCCCTGGTCGTGCAGACCTCCATGGACGCCTACACCCCTCCAGGTAAGGGACACGCTCCCCGACGCTGCCTCCTGAACACGCTGGGTGCCTCAGAATTGACCACTAGCCCAGTAGTCGGGTTTCTGCCTTCAAAGTCATGGTGCAGAAATGCAGATTTTGTGAACCAGAAGTCCGAAAACAGTGTATGAAAAGTAACATTATGTATCTGTATAAATACACATTTTTAAGTTTTCATCAAGATTCATACATACGATACATACCAGTAAAATCTCACACAGTTTTATTCATTTAATTCCTTGTAGGGAAAAGGGAAGAGTTCGTAACCCTCCGGGTGGAATTGGACTTTTCTTCTGATTAGGCTGGTGCATGCGTGTTCTCAAATCTTCAGATAAGTGTGCTGTATTGTTGGATTGTTTTAGAACAAGCGAATTGGACAGTTTAGGCAGCTACCCGAATCAGGTCATAAACTTTGCCTGCAAGGTGCCAGCTAGTATTTTAGTTCCTGCAGGCCATAAGGTCTCTCACAACCACTCAACTCTGCCCTCTGCCATGGGCGATAGCAAATGCGTATGGCTGTGTACCCAGAAAACTTTATTTACAAGAACAACGGACCAGATTTGGTGCACGGACCTGCCAACCCCTGATCTAAATTACTGAAGGTAATAGCCAATTTATATTTCTGCTATATAATACTGCTTTTCTTTAATCTTGAATTTTACATAGCTACGCTAATTCTCCATTTTCTCTGCCCAAATAATTATAAACTACATTACATGATCTTCACACCCAAGTAAAGCAGAAAGTTTAGTTATCCAGATACTTGTTAGAGACACGGATTGAACCTATGCTATTTGGTGTTTAGTTTCTGTGATTTTGATTCCAACATTATTCATGCCGTTGTTGCAAGCTTGTCTTTCAAAGGACCTGAATCGCCTCACATTCCACGTTGAAGCTACATATACAACATTTGGGGGAGTATTTTTACTTCTGACGTTTAGCTTAGTCTTGGCAAGCAGTGAGACAGAAGAACGTGCCTCAGATCAGAGCTGAGGTCAAGTGTATGTCCACATGACTGCAAGCAGCTCCTGAGTTTCACCTTTACATACCTTTACAAACGAAGGTACTGGAATTTAAAGGACAGAACTTAGAGTGCATCACTTTGGGTTTTTGTTTTGAGACAAGGTCTTGCTCTGTCACCAAGGTTGGAATTCAGCATCATGATGGCAGCTCTTGGCTCACTGCAGCTGTGACCACCTGGGCTCATGCGGTCCTTCCACTTCAACCTCAGGCAGCTGGGACCCCAGGTGCTCGCCACCACACCCAACTAATTTTTAAGTGTTTGTAGAGACAGGGTGTTCCTATGTTGTTTTTGTTTTTCATTGACACATGACTTGTTCTTCATGTAAAGAACGCAGTGCCAGCCAGGCAAGGGAGTGAATGCCGTGCTAGCAAGTTGTTGACAAGGGAGCCCTTTCTGCCAACGTGCTCCCTTGGGCTCCTCCCTTTCCTTATTTTAATATTAAGCCACAGCACATAATGAAGGGCTGGGCACGATAGCTCATGCCTATAACTCCAGTAATTTGGGAACCCAGGGCAGGTGTATGGCTTGAGCCCAAGGGTTCAAGGTCAGCCTGGACAACATGGCAAAATGTACAGAAATGCCTTTTGTACACCTTGTCTTCACCAAAAGTACAAAAAATTAGCTGAGCCTGGTGGTGTGCACCTGTAGTCCCAGCTACTTGGGAGGCTGAGGTGGGAGAATCACTTGAGCCCAGGAGGCAGAGGTTGCTGTCAGCTGAGATGGCACCACTGCACTCCAGCTGGGGCAACAGAACAAGACCCCCATCTCGATAATAAATACAGACTCTTTAGAAATGATTAGGCCAGGCATGGTGGCTCATGCCTCTAACCTCAGCAGTTTGGGAAGCCAAGGCAGGCAGATTGCTTGAGTTCCCAGCATTTGAGACTAGCCTGGGCAACATTCCAAAGCCCATCCCTACAAAACATACAGAAATCAGCCGGGAATGGTGGTGTGTGCCTGTGGTCCCAGCTGCTTGGGAGGCTGGGATGGGAGAATCACCTGGGCTGGGGGAGGTTGAGGCTGCAGGGAGCCATGATCGTGCCACTGCACTCCAGCCTGGGCAACAGAGCTAGACCCTATCTCAAAAAATAAAATGCTTAATCCTGTTTCTTTAGTTTATAATTTGCAAAAACTTATGGAAAAAAATGCATTTGTATGTGTTCTTTGTGTAACTAACAACATGGACGTAAAAGGATAACCCACTTGAAATATTTTAAACCAAATTTTTGGCATTAACCAGTATGTAAGGCAACAGGCATTTTTCTTGACCACTTGTTATAAGAGAAATGACTTTGAAATGAAAGAAGCATTGCGGTTATTTGCTTATTTCTCGTATTGAATCCAACCGCTGAGAAATGTTACTGGGTCATGCATGATGGATAACTTAATTGTCTGCAAAATATAAAAGAATATTTGAAATGTTATTTTTGTGAAATGTTTGGATTTATTTGACTAACATTTTTATATAAACCATAAAGCATCCTTTGTAAATTTTCATCAGGAGTCCTCTTGGTATCACATGGGGCAGTTTTGTAAAATCATAAATGTCAATATCATAAAATTTTTTTACTCCCAGCCTATTTTGTGCTTAGCGATAGTTTGCATGTTTATTACCGTAGTTACTAGGTCCAAATCTTAGCTGCATTTTCTTACCTAGTTTTCTTGGTTGCTGGTAACAGTGGTTAGATCTTACTCAGTTTCATTGCCCTTCAGAGAATGTTCTTGAAGTTTATCTTCTATGAAATGACTGGCTGCTGACCTGGCTCGTAGTTTCTGGAGAAACTCTCATTAGGATTGTGGCAACACTAATATTCTATGGGTGAAACTTTCCTTTAGTTTTCACATGTAAAGATATAGGAATAATTTGCCAAAACTTGTTCTAGCCATGATGAGGGAACAGGGACTGAAGTCACACATCTGCCACAAACAACTGTAAAGCTGCACAAAACGAATGAGGTGGCTGTTTTTAGTCTGTGACCACAGCTGTGCCAGCCAGAACCTGAGGGCAAGGGCAGGAGAATGAATGAGACGCACCCACAGTACACTTGTCCTCTGGAGTACACCTGCAGATCGTGGCACCGAGAGCTCAGGTGTGGGCGGAGCATGGCCCTCCTACCAGGTCCAGGAGGGGGAGATTGGAGTGGGTGCAGGATTGGAGCTCTCCACAGATTCACACCAACAGCGAATCCAACCAAGCCTGCCCATGTCACGATGACCCAGCAGTGCCTGTGCTAGCTGCTAAAACAGGAGCTGCAAAGCTTCAGAGGAAGGTTAGGGATCCTGAGTGTGCTCAACAAGTTACCCACAATGTGTAATATTCAGCAAATCATCACTGCATACACAGAGAAACAGGAGGTAGAGTCTGTGGTCAAGAAAAAGGCAGTAAAATAGCGCACACACATGCAGGGTGGTCTCTGTCACTCACCACATGCGGCAGCTGAGCACATGAAGTGCGCCCGGTCTGAAGTGGATTTGCTGTGTGAAAGACATGCTAGTTACTATAAAAAATAGAAAATACTGTATTTGTGTATATATGTATATTTTATATATATATATATATTTTTTTGTTTTTGTTTTTTTTTTTTTTTGAGACGGAGTCTTGCTCTGTCGCCCAGGCTGGAGTGCAGTGGCGTGATCTTGGCTCACTGCAAACTCCGCCTCCCGCGTTCATGTTATTCTCCTGCCTCAGCTTCCCAAGTAGCTGGGATTACATGCACCCGCCACAACGCCTGGCTAACTTTTTGTATTTTTAGTAGAGATGGGGTTTCACCGTGTTACCCAGGATGGTCTCGATCTCCTGATCTCGTGATCCACCCGCCTCGGCCTCCCAAAGTGCTGGGATTACAGACTTGAGCCACCGCATCTGGCCTATTTGTATTTCTTATTGAAAGTATAGTATGAGCATTTTGAGTTAAAAATATACTAGTTTATATATTTATATGAGGCTACAAGGAAGGTTTCAAGTTCTATAACAGGACTCTCAATTCTGTTGGAAAGTGCCAGTCTAGATGTCTGATACAGCAGAAAACTGAGTTTTTAAATCTATAATTATAAATATTTAGGGAATCAAAGTACAACGTGTCAGAGAATGAAAACGTTTTAATTCTTGAGCCAGAGGAAGGGCAAACACTTTTCACTATAATGGAGTTGGGGAATTTCAGGTTCCGTACATGATAATCTTGAGAATTGTCACTCCTTCCTCACAGGTAAAAATCTGAGCAACCTGAAAAATCAGCAGTTCTTAAACCTGCAAGAGAAGTGAGGTTACCGGCAAGCCACTGTCTGTAGATTGGCTGGACAGGTAAAGCAGATGAATCACCATACACTGGAGCACAATGCTCCAAGGAACCAAAGCTGGGATTGGAAAGCCTGAACTGGAATTGACAAATTGCTGCAGTGAGCTGTGGCCACGTCTGAGAGTTAAAACCTCCAGGAGGCCTGTGCCTATGGGTCTCATGCTTTTTGTGAATTGTATCATCAGAAGCTCAACCAGGTTCTCGAAGTGTAAATATGAGAGAAAAATCCCCTCATACATACTACAGGGGAAAGAGAATAAGAATCATTTTTCAATATGTGGGTGCACTCTTCACTAGGTCTACCTTCCAGAGAAGCTAGTTAAGTGGAGACTCACCTGGTGGGATTTTATCAGAGCCTTCTGACCTGGGGGAAAGGGAAATACCCAACTCCAACCTCCAGAACTGAAAAGCAAAAAAGAACAGAGTATCCAAGCACTATGGGACTTCCACAGAGGCATAAAATATGCATAACGGTAATACAAGGGGGAAGAAAGAGGAACAGAAGAACTATTTGTAACAGTAATAGCTGAATTTCCTCAGATTAATGCCAGACACCAAACCAGAGATCCAGGAAGCTCAAACACCTAGATTCTCTTAAATATTGTAATATGTAATATTTAAAATAGTTATAATTACAATGTAATACATTTGTGATATTAAATATTACAATTACTTAAAATGCAAACTAGAAACAAATTGTTTCTAAAAACCAAGAAGTGTGGATTCTATGAAGCTGATTTCTTTTATTCTATTCTTAATTCTAAGCCTTTCAAAGAATAAAGTACTCTCACATTAATAAACGACAGGCGAAACAAATACAAATGAGGCCGCCCTCTGTGACACGGAAGGCCCTATGACCTATTCCACCTCTTCTAACACCAAGTGTGCGGTTTCTCTCACCCTCTCTGGACACCAACTGTGTATTCTACAACTGAATTCAGGTCTGAAATTAGGGCAGACCGCACAGGTCAAGGTCTCAGACCCATGAGACAGCCCCCACTTCACCAATGGCAAGTTTCAGGTCTCCCTTGTTTCTGACCGACCACCTAAAAATCAGGCTTGCCATGTCCTCCTACTTAAGGTCAATAACTTGCCAGACTGGCTCATGGCACCCAGGGCAACACCTTTACCTACTGTCACCAGTTCACTATGAAGGACCTGTGAACAGCCAGATGAAGAGGTGCATTGCTCCAGGCCTGGGGGGCGGGGGCGGGTTGCAAGTGCAAGTGCTTCTGTCCCTGGGGAGTGGGAATACTGCCCTCCCAGAATGTCAAGGTTTTCCCCAACCTGCAAGCTCTCCAACCCCCACCATTTAGGGTTTTCTAGAGGGGTCACTATAGACATGGTTGATGACATCTTTGGCTATTGGGGATTGACTCAGCTCCAGCCCTCTCCCTCCAGGTGAGAGATTGGGTTGGAGACTGACAGATCCAGCCCTCTAGTCTGAACCCCAGACCCACCCTGAGGCTGCCTAAGGGTCCCCCGCTCGCAGGCCTGTCCTGAGTAAACAAAGGCACTCTGACACTCTGAAGATTCCAAGGGTCTTAGACCCTCTGTGCCCAGAACCAGCTGAAGACCAAATAGCTACGTCTCCTTGGATGGTACAATCACAAGCTCTCATCAGCTGACGGTCCGGGACAGGTGTGCTGAGAGAGCTTTGCTGTGGCCCTGTTGCTGGGAATCTTTGTTTTCAATCCTTGCTGGGGCAACAGACGCTTTCTGGTCATTCCCCAAGCTGGCTGAATTTACAGTCTTTTCCGTTTGATTCCACTGTTCCGGCCCAGTTCTTCTGAAGCCTCTTTCAACATCGTTGCCTCCCCTGGGTGCTGAGATCCTGTGGCCCTCACCCAGCAGGAGACATGGATGCCGGGATCCGGCTACCCTACTTCCAGTTGGATTGTGAAGAAGCCGGCCCTAAGCCTGCCCTTCCTAGGTCTCTTTCATGCCAGAAATGAGACGTTTTATTTGTATTTCATTTTAGGTCGATACGATGACACACACATTGGAGTTGGCCAGTTCACTGGCCAGGCACCTGACTCTTCTGGATAAGAAACAGGCCCCACACTGCCAGGACACAGAAGGGCAGCCTCGGTCCCCACGGGGTCTTGACAGAAAACCACAGCTCCCGCAACTGCAGGAATTCTACAGATTTTCACTTAGAAGAAAATGCCACCCAGGAGTACCCACCCCGATTACTTTTCTCAAAAGTGGTTTTGCAAAGGCTCAGAAGAAAAGTCAGGACACAGGGCGCCAGCCAGCCCCACCTTCCCAAAATCACTGGCCCCGGGGCCACCCACCTGCAATCAAACTGTTAGAGATGGGCTTTTCTTCTCAGCTGTTACCAGAGCAAATATACCTGGAGAAGCATGCATTCGAGTAGGGTGCCTCTCTCCAGAGGTCCTGGAGAGTGAGGCTTCAGCAAGTCACTGGCCAGGGACCCCGGGAACTTCACAGTTGGGGGGCTGGAGGGTAGAGGGGGCAGAACCCTAACGGTGGGTGAGTTGAAAATGGAAGAGCATTCTTCACCTCAGAGTCTCCTGGGGCCTTTCCCTTCAGGAACTGAAGGGGTGAGGAGGGCTGTGCAGTCTCAGACAGGTGATACCTGGGCTTTGAGAGCCGACGCATCTGTCCCCAGAGCTGGGCAGCCGCCTGCCCAACCCACCCTGTAATAACTGGAGTCCTTTGTCCCCACCCAGCGCCAGTCTGGGGGTCTGGTGCACACTGTACTTGATCGACCCATCCCATACATGAAGTGCTGATGTCACTTTCGTACTTCAACTGCCCCCCCCAAAGTATACCTTCCGGACACTGGAAAAAAGACAGCCCTTGATGTAGCCCCAAGTCCTCTGCTCTCCATGAACCTCCTGAGGGCGACTGCAGCATGGCGAGCAGGGAGCCCCGGGCTTCTTGATAAAAGTGTAAAATGAAGCTCTGTCTGAAAGGACCCCCATCTGTTAGATTTGGAAAACATCTAAAGGCCGTTTGCTTTTCACAATGACTAGACTCTTAGGAATGTATTCTAAGGAAAGGCAGAAGATATGGAGAAACAAATTCAAGAATATTCTTTGCAGCAATAGCCAGGGAGGAAGGGAGGGAGAGAGAAGAAAGAAAGAGAGGAAAAGGGGAACAGAGAAACAGGCAGACGAGACAGACAAGAGAAACAGAGACAGAGAGCGCATCTAGCTCGTTTTCAACTTGACCTCCTGGGAGAATCTAGCAGGATAATAGAATCCTCAGCACACTCTTGTACTGGGGCAGCAAAGTTTCCCAAACTACAAGGTAACAAATGCTAAGACTGGAGAAGCTGTGCACGTTCTTTTCCAGCTCCTTTTTGCAGCATCAGCAGAATGGGGCAGGTTGCTGCGTTCATTCTAAAAATCAAAACTCCAAAGGAACCAGCTGCAGAGATGGGGGTGGGAAGGCAGATGTTCTCTTGCTGACTGAGCTCACGCCCCGGAGAGCGCCAGCGCCTAACGCCCCCTCCACAGGTTCCACGGAGGACACAGGAGAGAGTGCGGCCATGTGAAGAGCAGCCTCACATTTCTAAGGCTCCCTCTCTCTATGAGCTGTATCCCATGAGTCCTGCTCGCTCCCCTCGGTCCCGATGCCCTAGCCGTCAGCATCTCTGCCAATCTTCATGAAAGAGCCTGTTGCACCGCAGTCCAGCAGGGCCACAATATTCAGAATGAAAATTGTAATGATCACTCTTCTGACTGCAAAATCCCAAGAGTCAGAGAACTTCTCTCACTAAAGGAAAGGGGCAGGGCAGGGCGGGGCGGGGCGGGGCGGGGCGAGCTGGACAGAGAGAAGCTGCCCTGGCTGTTGGGTGCTGAAAACTGTGACACCGCCTGGCACCAGCGATGAGGGACTCACGCTCGACCCCAGAGGCGGCTCGTCCACGAATAACAAGGGGCCACCGTGGGTCTCCCTCAAGCTTCCAGCTGTCGGGAAATCTTATCTAATCACCCACCTTGCCATGCTACCTGCTCACCTGCATTCTGTAGAAGTAGTAACGCATCATTCACGTCCCAGCAGGCCAAGTGCGCAGGAAAATGAGGCCAACAAGTAGAAAACCATGACCGTAGAAGGCAATGGCACGTGAACTGAGCTTTCTGGGTTGTGTGTCCTTGTGGTGATAAACACAGTCCTAACTGAGCTGAACACCAGAATGAAAACGAACCGTCCTCCGTGCTGAAGGCGGAAGAGGTGTGCTTGGCTATCCGCAGTGCCTGCCTGTTTGGGCGGTGATTACTGCAGGTCACACGTGCTGTACAGGAGGAGGGCAGTGAACTCTGGAGCCAGGCTGGCCGGGTGCAAGTCCCAGCTCCATGGCCAGCTCTGTGATCTGGGACAATTCACCTATGTCCTCTGCCTCTCGGTTTCCTCCTCTGTAAAAGGGGGGTAATAGTCGCATCTATCTGAAAGGGCTTTGTGAGAATTAAACGACCTTGTAAATGTAAGGGGCTGAGAACAGTATCTGTTCTTGGTGAGCAGAAGGATGACCAGGAGGTGACCAGCAAAATACCCCTTTCGAAGCCTCAATACTGTTCCGTAGTGAGCAAAGACACAGCTCCTCTACGGACGAAGCCATTAATAGTCGATCCTGGCAGGCAGAGTGCAGATTCCTTCGAATCAGAAATTTGAACTCTGGCCAACGACTGCTGTACTGCTTGAGTAAATCTTAGGATTTGTTAATGGTAAAGTAGTCTACAAAAACAAACAGTCTGAAGGAGTTTGAGAGGGTGTGGGCTCAGCTGCAACCTCTCCTCCCAAGGCTGTTGGTCAACAACATCTCCAGCCCTGTGGAAAGACAGCGGCAGTGAAGAAAATGTCGGACAAACATTTGGTGTGTTTGTACACTTCTGCCAGAAATCCTAAATGCTTTGCATGTTTCAGCTAATAATTCATTAAAATGGATTATGCTGACCATTTTATAACCTACTTCACTGCTCTCCTGTCTAAATCCATCCCTTTGTGACACATTTTTTACACTTGGCTCATTTTTTCAATTGTGTTTGCTGTCTTACCCCCATGTAAAGGATAAACGTGCATGTTTATGTTGATTTGACTGAGACAGCTAATGCTACATATGTCTCTGTTCCTTGAAAGTTGACTTGTGATGGTGTCATTTAAGTCTCTTCTTTTTCCCCTTGAGTCAGCAAAATATTCCATGTTCCTTTGAGCAAAACTTGCTCACTAGTGTTATGGAGGGTATAAAAGCAAATGGAATAAGTTTCCTGCCTTCAGGAGGATTGAAATCTCAAAGTCGGTATGACAGCATGGATGGGAGTCAGCTCAGTTTGCAGCTTTTAAAACATGTTGGAATCTTTCCTGACATGGAAGTAAAAATAGCAATCTTGACAAAATTGTGATGACTACAGACGTGTACCTAACCTCTTATTTACCGCCTCCCGATAGAAGATATTGTAACTCATCCCATTTGAGAGCAGGTGGTGATCACCCCATCCTGTGAGATTCAAGTATAATAATTATCTGGAATCCCCCATCTGCAGGCGAGGAAGACCCAGCAGCCCTCACAATGTCTTCTGGAAACTGGATTTTGTTTGAAGGGTGAACTGACTCCAAGTTTCTTCTGTTTTCACGTATTGTCCTTCCTACGTGTCTCCTGGGGTTTTTCCCTACCTCCCAATCTACATTAACCTGATAACAGCCAGCTATGTTTTCTAGAATTCCCCTAAATGGACTCATGCCAATTACTGAATACAGTAGATTGGGAGGGTTCATTAAATCACGATAGAGCATCCTAAAGAAGGAAAGTAGACACCTTTGTTCTTAAAGGGTCTTCAGCCATCCCACCCTGGAGAAGGTTGCTGATTGCCTCTTCTCCTCGGGCAGTCTTGTTACTATGCATCACTTTTTTTTTTCCTGAGATGAAGTCTCTGTCACTCAGGCTGGAGTGCAGTGTCATGATCTTGTCTCACTGCAACCTCCATCTCCCGGGTTCAAGTGATTCTCCTGCCTCAGCCTTCCGAGTAGCTGGACTACAGGTATGTGCCACCACACCCAGCTAATTTTTGTATTTTTGGTAGAGACAGGGGTTCACAATATTGGTCAGACTGGTCTTGAACTCTTGACCTCGTGATTCATCCACGTTGGCTTCCCAATGTGCTGGGATTACAGGCGTGAGTCACCGCACCCGGCCTCCATCACTTTTTATGCCTCGTCTTCATCCTTACAGCTTCTCCTTCCTAGGGGCCTCAACTCCCAACCCCGGAGTTAGGGTCACAACTGTCCATCTTCATGTAACACAGCTTAGTTCCTCTTCTTCTCCTCCCCACCGTGCCCTATGGGCTGCTTTTCTACAACCAGAATGGAGACCCAGGGAGAGCTGCTAAACTAAGACAGTTCTCACCCCTGGGAGAAAAAATCTACTTCCCAGTTCTCAGTCCTGCTAAACTATTGTTGAGATAAAGAAGGACCATGATAAATCCTATTGGCTAAGAGAAGAACGTTCTCCAGGTTGCCGTAGGATAAGAGAGGAGGTGACAGAATCTGCAGCCATTTGGTCGAATATGTGATATGTGAGTCATTCTGAGGAATACGTTAAAATTCTGTAGTCAGATCTTTCAAAATGGTATTTCCAGTAGAGGGAATAATGTAACAAAAAACCCAGGCAGAAAACAAATAAGTGTGTGTGGAGAAGAACAATAATGTGATGTGAACGAAGGGTTCGGTGTCATGAGTGAGAAATGGCTGACCGAAAGTAGGGAGATGCAGAGAGGAAAATACCACGGGAAAGCTGAACATCACATTAAGTGATTTCGGTGATTCTGCCTGCAGTGCAAATATTTTGGGCTCTGAAGTGAAGTCATCAAAAGGTTTACGTCTGTAATGGAGGATTGGTCTAGATAGCCTTTCAGATCCCACTCGGCTTTGAGATCCTTGATTCCGGGTCACACCTGCGGGTCTGGAGGGCAGTTCTGCAGGGTCATGAAGGAAGGATTCCAGGAGGCTGGAACACGAAGGACATTCAGGTGACCACATCAAGAGATCAAGTGGGGTAACAAGAGCCTGAACTAAAAGGAATGCAGTGTAAATATGAAGAAGAAAGAGGAAATGGGAAACTGATTAGAAACGATAAGTAGAGAAAAAGGGGAACGTGTGATTCCAAGGTTTAGAACAGTATTTGTAAGTTACAGTCCCACAACTTCTTGCATAAACAGGATCTAAGAGAGTCATTTTAAGAAGAATAGCAAACTTCCAAGTTCCACTGAAAGACACCAGCATCTCTGTGGAGTGAATTGGGGAAAGAGAATGAAGAAGTCTGTTCAACTTTTAGACCCACAAAATGTGAATTGAATTGCATGAGTGACACCAACAATGTGAAGATATTTAACAGGAGCTCTTTTTTCTCTTTTTGGCCTACGGTATTTAATCCTTCTATCATCATTATCGTCCTTTCTCTAATTTAATGTCTCTGAACCTTTATTCAAAAATCCACTATGTATATGTAACGTGTTTGTGAGATTATTACTAGACCCTCTAGGAGGTTTCATTAACCCAGTTTTCTCTTATTATAGCAATACCACACTATCTTTATAGTTCAGGTAAGTCCTCCACCGTTTTTTTCCAAGTTGCCTTAGCTCTTTTGGGTTCTTTAAATTTCCGGACATATTTTGGAATCCGCTAGTTCATTTCTACTGAAAATAAAAATAAAAATAAAATCATGCTGGGATTTTGATTGGAATTGCATTAAACCTCTGATCCACAAGCGCAGAACTGACATCTTAACAATATTGAGCCTGCTGATCCATGAACAGAGTATATCACTTCATTTATTTAGTTCTTTAATTTATCTCAGCATCACTGCCTGCTTTTCAGTGTATAGATCTTACACATCTTTTGTCAGATTTAGTCTGAAGGATTTCATGTTTTGATGTGCTATAAATAAGATTGCTTTGTAAATTTCCATTTCCAATTATTTCTTTGCCAGTGTATGAAGAAATAAATATTGCTTATGTGTTTAGCTTGTATCTTGCAAACTTTCCAAACTCACTTATTAGTAAGTAATTTATTATTATTAGTTTTAGTGGCTTTTTGTGATTTCAGCAGATTTTCCACACAGGTGATCATGTCACCTGCAGATACAGATAGTTTTAAATCTTATTTTCTAATAAGGGTGCATTTTATATATTTCAACTTGCCTTATTGCACTGACTAGACTCCAAAAATAATGCTGAAAAGCAGTGAGAAAAAAGTCATCAGGTGGGATGGTAAATACAGCCCTTGTTCTTCCATTTTGACCTGAAGCACCCAGTGTGATCATTTTCTCCTTTGATTTTTCTGAGGACTTTTTGTTTCCTTTTTTTCCTTTATTTTTTAAAAACACACTTTATCTTTTAGACAGTTTCACGTCCACAGAAAAATTGAGGGAAAGGTGCAGAGAGTCCTTCTATATGCCTTCCCTTCCCCCACGTGCACAGCCTCCCCCACTAACAACACTCCTGCCCAGAAGGAGCATTTGTAATAATGGAAGGACCTACATTGACATATTGTCACCCAGAGTCCACAGTTTACATGAGGGCTCTGTCTTGGTGCTGGTTCTATGGGTTTGAACAAATATGTCATGACATGTGTCCACCATGATAGCATCGTACAGAGCAGTTGCACTAAAATCCTAAAAATCTCCGTGTTCACCTTATCATCTCTCCCTCTTCCCAACACCTGAGAACCACGAATATTTTCACTCCATAGTCTGGCCTTTTTCGGAATGTCCTTTAGTTGGAAGCTTACAGTATTTCAGAATGTCCTTTAGTTGGAAGCTTACGGTATTTAGTCTTTTCCGATGGGCCTCTTTTGTGTAGCCGTGCATGTTTAAAGTTCCCTACGTGTCTTTTCATGGCTTGACAGCTCACTTCCTTTCAGTGCTAAAGAATATGCCATTGTTTGGATATATCACAGGTTATTTATCCACTCACCTAGTGAAGAACATTTTGGTTTCTTCGTTGCCTCCAAGTTTGAGCAATGATGAATAAAGCTGGAATAAAATTAGCAATTATGATTAAAGCTTCTATAAATGTCCACGTGCAGGTTTTTCTGTGAACACAAGTTTTCAACTCCTTTGGATAAATACCGAAGAGTGCAATTGCTGGATCACATGTTAGGAGGATATCTCGTGCCCATCAATGATACACTGGATATACAAAATGTGGCACGTATATACCACGGAATACTATGCAACCATAAAAAAGAATGGGTTCCTGTCCTTTACAGGGACATGGATGAAGCTGGAAGCCATCATTCTCAGCAAACTAAAAAAGGAACAGAAAACCAACCACCACATACATGTTCTCATAAGTGGGAGTTGTACAATGAGATCACATGGACACAGGGAGGGGAACGACACACACGGGGGCCTCTTGGGGGGTGGGGGCAAGAGGAGGGAGAGCATTAGGACAAATACTTCATGCATGCAGGGCTTAAAACTTAGATGGGTTGACAGGTGCAGCAAACCACCATGGCACATGTATACCTATGTAACAGACCTGCACATGTATCCAAGAACTTAAAGTAAAATTTAAAAATAAAAAATAGGGAGTATAGTTTGGTAAGACAATGTGATAATTTTACAAACACAAAACATGTCATACCCACTTCCCCACCTCCCTCAAGTGCTTTCAACAGCATCCTATTGCTGTTATTAAAAGAATAAAGCATCTACCATCATCTCCCAGCCCCTGCCTGCCTGCCTTCATTCTTGTCTTGTGCCACTTTCTCCCGTGTTTACTTCCTTGAACGTGCCTGATTCCTGCTGCAAGAGGCATTCTGCACGCACCCCCATCTCTGTTCAGACCGTGGTGTCCCTACACTCCACCCCCCTCAACAATCAACCTCTACTTCTCTCCAGACTGCAAGGGGATCATACTTTCCAGAATGCATCGGTTTTCTACCTCTCATCCCAAGATACGCCAGATTCTTTTACAGCATAAATTTAGAGAATCCCGCTTCCCTTTCTTTGGTGCGCTTTCCTCAATTCTTCATCAGAAACCCATTAGAGTGATTGTCATATTAGTGCCCATTCTCCCCATCAGGCCGCAGGTTCGTGAGAGCAGGGGCCACGGCCATGTTGGTGAACCACGGTATTCTCAGTGACTATCCATGTGTTTAGAAAGTATTTGCTGAATGAGTAAATGGGTCTGCAGTTCCAACCAAAGCTAGAAGCTTGACTTTGGAAGAATGAAAGTAGATAACATTTCCAAAGCAGACCCCATAGCATGAGAAAAGAAGGGAAGAATGGAGGCAGAGCTGAAGGATGAATATCGGCACAGGAGTAGGTGAGAGTTCCAGAAATGCTGGGTTTTCACGTGTTTTTATTTACCTCATATCTGTGTTTCCATCTCTGTGTAGCGTGACTCTCACATCCCTCTCTATTTCTACATTTCTTTACTGACCAGGACAGAGAGAGTGCATTGGACACACTACTAACCAGCCTACTCTCTCGGACTTGCAAGGAAATGTAGAGAAAACAATCTAGAAATGGTATCTCAGAAGAAAAAAATATCAAAAATATGAGAATAAATGTGGGAAAAAAATGTTTAAAGACAACTTCTCAACATATTTAGGTATCTCTGGGACTTAAAATTTCATCAGGACTCCCCACACTTCTTTCTTTTTACATTGCTCTGTGTGTGTGTGTGTGTGTGTGTGTGTGTGTGTATATTCAACAGAAATCTACAAAAAAAAAAAAAAAGAATGCTATTGCTAGAATAATGCTACTACAGCGGAGAAAAATGTAATCTTTTCTTCCACCCATCTTAGCTTCATTGGCTGGGGTTCCTATAATAAAAGACAGATGAACCCCCAAAAAAGCAAGCGGAGGCTTATTAGCATGTATATTTCATATATACATGGGAGATCCACAGGGAATGAGGGAATCTCAGAGAGACAGCTCAGACCTTTCTTTTATGTAACATCTTCAACAAGGATAATCAATGTTTCTAGAAGTGCCAAGACAAAGTAAAAGGACTTTGGGTCATTGGGGGCAACAAATTGTGGGAAGGCCAATAAATGATAGATTTTTGTGTAAATTCCTCTGGTGCTGTTTCCTGAATAAGGGTCTGAAGTTGTCTACAGAGATTGACCTGCGTCCTTTCTGGCAGAGAGGGGAGAAAGGGCACTTTTGTCTTTGTATAATATGATTATGTTGTGTGCTTTTCAGAAACTAGAGGGAAGGCCAGAGCGCTTCTTAATTGCTTTCAGCTCAAAATATTTTAGCATGGCGTGTTGTATTCTCTGCACTGTTCCTGCTGCAGATATCTCTAAAGGCATCAGTCGCATCCACAGCACTACTTGTGGGGAAATATTGAGCAGAACTGGAATCAAATGTATAATTCAGCCCCATAGAATCTGAGCCACAGGACAGAGAGAACTGCCCGGGAGTCAAAGCAGACACGGAGCAGCTGACATTCTAAGAGTCTCCTTCCAGTAGATCGGCGCATAAACTCAAGTTCTTTTCACAGATTTGTCTGTGTTTCTTTTTTGGAAAAAAACATAACCCTGTAGCGAAAATGTCTACTTCACAGTGCACCAAAACATCTGGAGCCTTAGCCAGAAGCAGCACAGACCCAGGCAGCCTGGTGATGTCCGGCGGGGGCAGCCCATAAAATCCATCAGCATGTGGCCCTGCGAGCCGCCACCAGTAACATATGTTTACATGCTAATGAATGTCAGGCTCATTTAGAACAAATTTGCATCCATCAAAGTCAAACAGCGAGCAGAGCAGTACATTTTCCTGTGTGTCAGTGGCCCCTGAGATACCAGGGAGAACTTGAATTGCCTGACCCCTTCAACTTCCAAGCATCCCAGAGGGAAAATGCAGACCCCAGGAAAGGACTGTGCTGGAAACCATTTGTTCTTACAGATGTCCGGAGTAGTCTTGTGACTGACCCAAAGACTCCCCTCTGAGGGTGGGGGAGACCTAGGTTAGGAGAGGGTGAACCGTGCTGCCTTCTAAGACCTTCCTTCTAAGGGAGGGTGGGAGAAACCCAGAGTAGGTGGAGGTGAGCCATGCTGGCAGGACCTTCCTTCTAAGGGAGGGTGGGGAGACCTAGGGTACGTGGAGGTGAGCCATACTGGCAGGACCTTCCTTCTAAGGGAGGGTGGGGGAGACCTAGAGTAGGTAGAGGTGAGCCATGCTGGCAGGAACTTCCCTCTAAGGGAGAGTGGGGGGACCTAGGGTAGCTGGAGGTAAGCCGTGCGGGTAGGATCTTCCTTCTAAGGGAGGACGAAGTGTGCTTTGCTAGACTCTGCGCTTGAGTCTCAGCGTGGCGGACCCAGATGGGAGCAAGTCACTTCTATCCTATGATTCTGGGTGTCCTCATCTGTCATGGAAGGTTTGGTTAGATGAGCTTAAAGTCACTCCAGTTGCAAAGCTGTGTGACTTGTAGATACATGCCAGTGTGAATGACTCACTTCACTTTTACAAGTTGCACAGATAGCCAGGCTTCCCCTTGTATCAGTCAGGAGGTCCCAGAAGACTTTGTCACAGGCAAAGAGGTGATTAAAAGGAGTCACTGACGGGATTCTTTGGAGATCGGTGGGCAGGGCCCAAGGGAAGTGAGAATAGCACTCCCCAGATTATGGGCAAGGGATGCCTGGGGAGGGGCTGCTAACGTGGACAGGCATGAGTAAGAGAGGACTGAGGACAGCTCCTCTCCCTCCTCCACCTTCTACCTGCTGCCAGCAATGAATCCAACCAGCAGCCCTAGGCCAGGCCAGGCTCCCAGAGTCAGAGCCAGGAAGAAGCCAGGCACATGGAGAAGCCACTGGTCCCCACCAACAGCAAGGGTGCAGTAAGAATTTTGATGGAAATATTTAAAAACTCATTCAACAACTTCCTATCTCCCCAACCAGCCTCTACATATGATTCCACCTTTTCCGACTCCTGAGCCATCCTCAGGGGTGTCACAGGGGTGGGGCTGCCTGCTCTGCCCAGGGCCTGGGACCCTCCAACCTTCGGAGGTCTGGAGTCCCCTTCTCCCCTCCCTGGCAGCAACTGTCTTCTCTGCTGTCAAATTATCACTTCCATCCTCCCACAACACATGAGAATTTAAGACGGGATTTTGGTGGGGACACAGCTAAACCATATCAAAGGGGGGACCTGGGGCTTCCTCATGGGGCTCTGGCATGAGCTTGGGTGACACAGGTTATAAGACCCCATCTGCTTCAGGTTTAATTGCATACCCCAATATTCCCAGGTTGTAGTCCTAACCAAGGACCTCAGAATGTGTCTGTATGTGGAGATAGGCCTTTTAAAGAGGTGATGAAGGTAACGAAGTCATTAGAACTGATGCCCTTGTAAGAAGAGATCAGGACACAGACATCTATTGAGGGACAACGGCACGAGGACACAAGAGAAGATGCCATCTGACAGTCAAGGAGAGATGCCTTAGGAGGAGCCAGTCCTGAACCCACCTTGACCTTGGACCTCCAGACTCCAGGACTATGAGAAATACATCTCTGTCTTTTCACAAAACTGCCTGTGGCAGCCCAACCAGAGCCATGCGCCATCTTTCGTTCTCAGAAATTCCACTTGTTTTTATACTCCTGGATTTTAGGAGGCCCCTGGATGACCAGCATGTGGCTAAAGTTAGAGAAGGAGTTACTTGTGTAAGAGAGCCCCACACATCTCTGAGCGGACACCGTACAGCCCATGAGATATTGGGTGTAGTACCATCCTCTCTTCCCTAGGATATTAAGAACAATATCACAGGAGGGGTGTACAGCCACAGCCCCTGCGTCACTGGGAGCAATAGCATCTTCTCCCCCTCTCAATATAAGGAACAATATCCCAGGGTGGGTGTACATCCCCTGTGATATTGGGTGTAACGTCATCGTCTCCCAATGCGGATATTAAGCATAGTGTCACAGGGGGGTGTATACCTTCTTCGCTATCGGGAATAATATCCTCTCCCCTCAGGACTGTATGCAAAATATCGAAGGGGTTTTACAACACTTGCGATATGGGCAGTAATATCATCCTCTCCCCACCTAGATGTTAGGAACTCTATCACAGGCGGCCGTACATTTCTTGCGATATTGGGAGTCATATCCTCTCCCATCATGGATATTAAGAACAATATTACAATGGAGGTGTACCACCCACTGCCATATTGAGAGTAATATGCTCTCCCCTTCGGGATATTAGGAACAATATCGCAGGAGGTGTGTACAACCCCTGCGATATTGGGAGTAATATCATCCTCTCCCCCTGAATATAAGAAACAATATCACAGGAGGATGTACACCCCCTGTGATATTGGGAGTCATATCATTTTCTCTCCCTCTGGATATTTGGAACAATATCACAGTGGGTGTGTACACCCTCTGCGATTTTGCCACTAGTATCATCGTCTCCCTCCCAGGATATAGGGAACCATATCACAAGGAGGTGTACACCCCCTGCGATACTGGGAGTGATATCGTCCTCTCCCTCCCTGGATATTAGGAACAATATCACTAGGGAGTGTACACCTCCTGCAATATGGAGACTAATATCATCCTCTCGCCCCCTGGATATTAGGAACCATATCATAGGGGTGGTGTACACCCCCTGTAAAATCAGAAGAAATATCCTCTCCACCTTTGGATGTTAGGGACAATATCACGGGGGAGGTCTACACCCCCTTCGATATTGGGAGTTGTATCATCCTCTCCCACCCAGGATATAAGGAACAAGACGACCGAAGGGATGTACACCCACTGCCATAGTTTCAATAATGTCATCCTCTACCCCCTGGCTGTTAGGAATAACATCATAGTGGGGTGTACACTTTCTTCGATATTGGGAGTGATATCATCCTCTCCCCGCTGGATATCAGGAACAAGTCTATTAATTATTAATATTAATAAATATAAGAAAAATTAAGAGTAATCATCGACATTAATAATCACAATAAAGATAGTAAAATAGTTAAAAATGTTAATGATTAGCATTAATAATCAGTAGTAATATCACTACTAATAAAATAATGATATCAGCAATTGTTACTTAAATCAATATTAAGTGATGCTGGTAATAAAATAACAATATTAGCAATTATTTTAAGCATGCATAATCATATATTTAAAATAATTATCCATAACAGTATCCTATTAATAGTATCATTGATAATTGTTAATATCGATCATGGATGTTTAATAATTAATCATATTACTCCTAATACCGCAGGGGGTGTACACCTACCTGTGATGTTGTTCTTAATATCCAGGGACAGAGAGCATGGGATGTTGTTCCTAATTATCAAGGAGGGGAGAGTGTAATATTACTCCCAATATGACAGGGTGTGTACATCCCCCCCAAGGCACTGTTCTTGCCATTCAAAACAAGAGAGGATGACATGACTCCAGATATCGAAGAAAGTGCAAACCCACGTGTGATATTCTTTCTAATATCCAGAAAGGAAGAAGAGGATAGTAATCCTCATATGGCAGGAGGGGTACACTCACTCTGATATTTTTCCAAATATGCCGGGGGAAAAGAGAATAATTGCATTCCCAATATCGCACCAAGGGTTGTACACCCCGTGTGAGATGGTCCTTCATAATGTTTCAAGGCGGGAGGGATGATATTATGACATATATGGCAGAAAGTGTACACTCCCCAGGGATATTGTTCCCATGATCCTGGAGGGAAGGGGATGATATTACTTTAAATATTACAGAAGGTGTACATGCCCCCAGTGATATTGTTTCTAATTTCCACGTGGGAGAGGAAGATATGACACCCAATAATGCAGGGAGTACAAACAGTCCTGGGATATTCTTCTTAACATTCAGGGAGGAAGAGGATATTACTCCCAATACAGACGGGTGTACACCCTCTGACGGTGTACACACTGAGGGTATACACCCATCTGTGAAAGAGTTCATAATTTCCAGAGAGGGAGATGATATTACTCACAATATCATACACAGGCTGTGAGTCCACCATGGCCCCTAATAGCCAGCGGGAGGAGAAGGGGTGGCTATTAGTCCCCACCTTGTGGGGGTGCCTCACCCCCCTGCGAGGTGACTCCTAATAGCCAGAGGGGGAGAGGGGGTGGCGATTAGTCCCCACCTCGCGAGGGGTGCCTCACCGCCCTGCGATGTGGCTCTTAATATTCGGGGGGGAGAGGGGGTGGCTATTAGTCCTCACATCGTGGGGGAGGTCCTAAAATAAAATATATGTTAACTATTTAAAGGTGTGAATTTTATTACATATAGAAAAATGTGCGTTTAGCGTACAAATGTGTGCATTTATGTCAAATACATGAAAACACATAATCCAGGTGTTTCGGTTCATACCACTGTAGAGACTTTTCGGTTTCTTTTCATACAACTGCCCAACTGGGGCCCAGAGCCAACACCCACCAGCTGTGTCACTGCGTCTGTTGTTTTACTGTCACACACCGGCCCTACCCCACAAAAAAAAAAAAAAAAAAAAAAAAGCCATGGCACTTAATAAAAAATTAATTTTACAACATTATTAGAGATGACTTGTAGTCCTCTTTGAAGAGACTGCAGCATGTGAAGGATTTCAAATACAACTGTGTTCTGGGTCTCCTGATCTAAGGACCTATCCGCACTGGTGGCTTTAGCAGTGCTTCATGCAAACTTCCAGAAGGCATGTGTGTCATGTCTAAGAGCAAACTAGAGTTCACGCCTCAGCACTGTGTGCCTCTTCTTTCTTCCGTCCCACAGGCACCGTCTTCTCCCAGGGAGCTGGTGCTGTGCTCTGAGGCTCTGTCCCACCAGTCCCTGCCAAGTCCCTGGGGCCACTGTGGAGAACCAGCCTCCGTCTGTCAAAGTGTGTTGTGCAGAAAACAACTCATCCAAATCTGTTTAAAAACCACACATTTGCGACGCCTATAGGCCTCAGAAGGTGGAGGCAGACAGGTAAAGGCAGCTGCCATGGGGGCTGAAGTTCAAGCCGGTCTGTCCGGCGACTGATGGGCACTGTCTGCAGTGAGCCACTGCACATTTAGCGAGGCTGTCTGGCCCCTCACCTCTGCCAAGCCTCCACCCGTCGAGTCTGGCCTGGATTCTCACACGCCTGCACAGCCTTCATCTGGTTCATAACTCAGCTCACAAAGGGCCCCATACAAAGGCCCCCGTACCGCGGCAAGGACGGCGGTGGTCACACCTGTGGTCATTTATCCTCTCTGCATCTAGCTCCTCTTCCTGAGGCAACAGCACCTCTGAAGTCACAGCCTGGCCTCCCAACTCTTCCCCGTCCCGGGCTTCTTGGCATGTTGCTCTGCTGCACACACCTCAGCAAATACTGCTGATTAGCCAGAATCACCCAGAAATCTCTTAACCTTGATTCTGACTGCTTTTATAATTTGTAATATTTGTACTTCTGGTGTGATTTGAGCAACAACAAATTTTAAAATTAGAGAAGATGTGGTTTTTATTCTCTCCTTTCTACTTGCAACCTTGAAAATTCAAGTAGCAGCAAGGTTTGTTGAGAGTAACTTCCACCAAATAGAACCTATTACAAATGTACTACAGAGTGTCAAATAACCACATAGATGTAAAATAGAGATGCAGACACAGATATAAAATCCAATGGTTAAACCAAACTGAGAAATGCTTGCCAGTTTCATAGGACTTCTGAAACTTGACAAAAATGTTGGCTAAGGGATACAAGATGTTATGAGATGAGTGAGATGCTTGGCCTAGAACCACAGGCTCTCTCCTCTTTACAGCAGAAAATCCATAAGGAAGTCAAATCTGAAAGAACCAGGTACCATTGAACGGCATCATCAGTCGTCCTTCCCATCCCTCGGCCAGCTGAGGTGAGTGCAGACAGTCGTTCACCAACATCCATCATCCATCCTCCAGGCCATGGCTACACTTTACTCCCAGGCTCCCTGTCATTATGTAGATTAGGTAAATCCTAGCCACTCTCACCTTAAGCCTACCCCTGCCAGCGTGGCAATCACCCAGTCCCAACCACAGCAAGGACAGCCGTGTCCGTGGGAACACAGAGCAGCGGTCTGAAAGGAACCTGGATCTCTGAATACCTCATGGAGCAGTCACCAGCCTGGAACATCCTCCCTGACGGCTTTGCAAGACAGAAAAACTCCTTGGTTCCTCAAGCTACAATACTGCAGAGTCTCAGGTCACAGCATCCTTATCTACCCTCGTCAGGAACCGTTTAATGCTCATCAAGACATGAGAACAAAACTGCAGTGGCACAGTCACACTCAACACAGACCACCTGCTGCTCACATTCATCATATTAACACCAAAAAGCCACCGTGGTGGATATCCTGGATGTGGACACTCGGCGGCTTTTTGCTGGAGATGCGCTTTGTGCATTTATCGCACGACCATCTTGGCATCAGGAGCTGCAGCGCAGATGGCAGCTGTGCATGTCACAGGGAGTCTTATTCGCTGGAATCTCAGCCAGCTCCCAGCATCAGCTCCCACAGGGTCCTCTCCTCTGGGAGCACGTGCTTGGACGCCACAGTGTCCTGTGGATCCACAAAACCGCGCTGTCCTCCCTGGCCACTGTGCCTGTCCACTGTGCCTGTTGCGGCTCCGATAGTCCTCCGTGTCTACCTGTTGGGGCTCGGATAGGCCGCCTTGTCCGCCTGCGAGTCCCGTGCACTACAAGATTACGCCATTCCAAGGCTGCTCGATGAGGCTTCACACGGGGGCATTGTATTTCATTCACTGCTAGGTTCTACACTGACTCTTATGACCCCGGGGAAGGACTAAGACTTAAATAGAACAGCGGCTAGGTGATACAAACCGCCGCTGTAATCAGAACATACCAAGACCAGGCCACAGGAAGGAAAAAGCAGCCCTGGGCCGCAGCCTGTTACCAAGTCGCTGACATCTCTGTCCAACATGGATAAAAAGACCCTCTTTCCTCCGAAGTCTAAAGCAACATATCGGCCCATCTAACAGTAATTCTGTTGTACATTTAACTTCATCTTGCCCTTCTAAGTGACTGTTCACGGTCTTAACACCTGAACAAGAATTTCTCAGTTGCTGAACCACTGTTCGTTATTCAGCAGATAAAATGGCAGCAGATTGCACCCCAGGAAGAAACACACCCAGTCACGGGCACAGAACGGGACATCAGCACAAACCGTTTCCCAGAAAAAAACGCATCTCTGCTTTGGGACATACCATCCCCGGTCTCCATGAGCTCGGCGTTGCAGTACTTGGGCGCTGTCCGGGACCCCGTGGAACCCTGTGGTCGCTCCATCTGTATGGAGTGCTCTGAGGTGTACGTGGTTACGTCAGGAGGTGCAGAATGATTATCTGTAAAGAAGCACATCGTGAGTGTTTCTGGTGGTTGTGGCGTTTGCTCTGCAGGTTGAGCAAGCCATAGCTCAGGAAGAGACGGGAGCGCAGACGCTCACCCTGGGGGTGCCGTGAGAAGCCAAAGCCGATCTCAGCCACGTCTGCCACAAACATCTGGCACAAAGGGGGACCCCAGCATAACTCATGTTGCCGAAAATGGAGTAGAGTTCGGTGAAACCTCAATTTCCTAACAGGAGCCACGTCAGCGGCATTTTAACCAGAATAACGTTAGACCGGCAATGGCAGGGCGCCAGGAAGCGTGTGTGTGTTCATGGAAGGGTCCCGTTTCCTATCGGCCACCGTCCACACAGCCCAGGGCTTTACTCGCGCTTTGGAGCCCAGGGCCTGGAAATGGAAACCCAGCTCTGAAAACTTCTGGGGATTTGGGGATGTCCCTAAAGCTCTCCGTGCCTCAGTTTCTTCATCAAATGGGAACAGTAATGGCTATGACCATGTAGGATCGGGGCGGGGGGGTTGGCCAGTGTGACTATGTTGTGCCTGGACTCCTTAGAACACTCACGCACACATGATCACAGATGCTAAGTTCTCATTCACAGGCTTCTGATTATCTCAGAAGGTCAAATGCACATCTGACTTTTTACTTCTCTTCTTTTGCCACACAAAATATTTCTGCTCTTCAAGTTTCATTATTTTGTCACAGCTTTTCCAAAAAACTCCCAAACTTATAGAAAATTTCCAGATAGTCTAGGAGGATTATCTTTGTGCCCAATTAGAAATTACCGGAACGCGATCACCCGAGAGTTACATTTGGGTCTCACTGAGCCCTGACGTACATGAGTTAGGAGCCCCTCATAGTTTGGATAAATTAATTCTTTGTACTAAAACTTCCTCCAGTATTGAAAGGGTAAACCCACAAAGGGAGGCCCAAGTGCAGTGATCCATTTATTCAAAAATATGTGTTTTCCTTGGTAAGATTCTGTGCATTTTCTTAAAATTGAATAAAATCCGAGGATACAAATGCTTCCACCCAGTGGCAGAGGCGGTGTCTGGCCTCCCCGTTCACGTCTGGCAGAGCCTTGGCCACTATCCTGCAATCCAATATACACATGGAATTTTATTATGGAAAAATACGTAGCAGTCACACATTTCTGTTCAATGTTTAGCCTGCTGTGATTTCAGGTAGGGTTATTAATTCACATAAACGAGTGTACATGTTCCTGAAACTGTGTCAAACTGAAGTTTAACACTGCTTTGCATTTGAGTACTACTTTGCAAACTTTTAAAGAGTATTTCTGTTTTCTCCTTTATACTCACAACAGTTGAGAGAGAAAAATTATTGTTTTCAATTTTTTTTCCCTCACTCAAGCCTAAAGCAGGAGAAGGGACTTCAAGATCCCAGCAGCAGTTATTGGGAAAAGTGAGACAGACCCAGCTCTCCTGACAGCAAACTCCTGTTCCAGACAGAAAACAGTTGACGCTTTCAGTGTCAGTGAGCACCGAAGGGGCTGGGACCCAAGTCAATCCCAAACACCTCTGGGTGTGAAGGAGTCAGTGATCTAGAAGTGAACATTCTGGGGTTCTGGGGTGTCTGTCGGCTATCTGATCACACATGACGTCCACCTGCTTCCCACTGAGGGTTTTGCAGAGATCAGGCTTTCCTGTGGTAGCTGGTGCCGGGAGGGTCTGAGCCTGCGGCTCGTGCTCCGTTATCGGCGACGTGGTACACAGTCATCTCCGGTTACTGCTTTAATAGAGACACACACCAAAACCTATTCAACCCAAGTCCCATACTTGATGGAAAACATTTTCTCCTGAACCATTCAAAGGCAGAGCGACGCGAGGCTCATCGTGGCTCCCCCACGTGTCAACTCTAGCTCTAGTAATTCTCACTTCACTCCTTTTCCACGGCATCTTCAAACGTTGTAGGGCAGTGATCCTAACTTTGCTCTTTTTCTAATACAGAGGATCTCCCTTGTCATAGAACCTACACAAAACAGTGCGCCACGCCCAAGAAATCTGAACACCTGTGGCAGACAGCAGCGTAAAGCGGCCGTGCTTAAAGCCCTCGTTTCCTTAAATGACTCCCGTGGTCAGGAGGAGCACACTTTAAAACCCTGTCCTGTTGACTGGGACTGTTAAGGTTTCACGCAGGAGCATAAGTGAGAAGAAAAGATAGAAGCGGATATGGCTGCAGGATTCCCCAGGAACACGAAAGGACTTATAAACAGAAGGCCCCTGGAATTCGGATATGGCTGCGGGATTCCCCAGTAACAAGGCCCCTGGAATTCCAGCTGTGGGAGGAACCTAGGCATGAGAAAAGCAGTACAGCAGCTTCCAGAAACAATCCAACCAAAGCACCCCAGGGGCCAGAGGGGCTCTGCGCTCTTTCCACTAAGGGATTCCACAGCCAAGATACAAACAGAGGAAAACGTGCACACACAAAGGGGTTTAGACAACAGGCACAGAAAGACACTGTGAAGCGTGCTCACCCATGGGGGTCTGGGCCATGACATCCGCTAGCCTGTGGGCAGCTCTGCTGCCCCCGCTCTGCGTGGAGGACGACGAGGTGGTGGACGTGGTGGAGCCGTGGATGGCCTGACTGATCCAGTGCTCCACTTTGATGCTGCCCTGGCTGGAGGTCGGGGCGCCCTGGGAGTCCACCTGCACTGAGCCTTCATCTTCTGAGCCATAAGAGGTATCTGTGTAAGAAGAAAGGCAATTTGCTATATGTTGCAGCAAAAACAGGCACTACAATCTCAGTCCCTGCAACACAGATTTACTTCACGCAAGTCTGAACAGTTGTTTAATGACTTTTTGCCGCAGACACTCTTGAGAATTTAAACCACTTTTCAGATAATGAACCATTTATTTTAGCATAATGAATTTTGCTTCCAAAGCACCTTATACAAACATGCTATAAGATGTTTGATACTGTCATCTCAAAGATGCACTGACACATTTCCTCTACACAGCAGTTTGGGAAGAAACCAAGTGTTTTCTTGTGTCAGTCAGAAAGTGAGAGGGCAAGGGGAGGCGGAGGGCCTGTGCAGCTCTCAGGAGTCTCAGTGTGACTATGTTTAGCCCCGGTTAGTCCTGAGATGCTCTTCTGGGCTCTGATTTATTTCTACGTTGGTGTGTGTGTTAGATACCCTTGCAGGTGATTTTTGCATCTGTGTGTTAGTTACCCATAGAGCTGATTTATTTCTACATCGGTGTGTTAGATACCCATGCAGGTGATTTCTGCGTCTGTGTGTTAGTTACCCATACAACTGATTTCTTTCTATGTCAGTGTGTTAGATACCCATACAGCTGATTTATTTCTACATCGGTGTGTTCGATACCCATGCAGCTCTCTAAGGATCAAGACGCTGATGATGGTAACAGGAGGGAAAGCAGAATGTGCCTCACATAGAGCGGCCCCTCCACCTCCCCGTTTTCCTCTGGGGCACACAACAAACCCTCATGTTACATTTTGCACTCAAATCTATTCACCTTTACACTATTCGTTTCTTATACATTGTCATTATTGATTTTTCTATCTGTACAAATTGGATATCTTGGATTATGAGAAAATACATCCCTTTTTTCACTATAATTCGCGAGAACATTTTTCATTTAATAACTTTTCATGCAGCACCAAGGTTTTTGGGAATAAATTGCTGCTGTATTTGTTAAACTTCAACGTAAGAATGACACTCAGAATCCTACCTACAAGTGAGTGATGGGAGGCGCTGGCTCAGGTGAGCAGCTCCAGATCATTGGGTGAGAGAAGGAGTCACAGCAAATAATCTTAAGACACTGGTTTGCTTCTTAAAAGACAGTAAGGGCAAACAATATTCACACTTATTACCACTGTCACATGACTTACGCTGTTTGGGAATTTTTTAAAAAGTTTACTTGTTAGACAAGCAATAATATTAGGAGCCTGAAAATTCTCTATCATCTTGCTTTTTTTTCTTTTGAGACAGAGTCTTGCTCTGTTGCCCAGGGTGGGGTGCAGTGGTGTGATCTCTGCTCACAGTAACCTGTCACTCCCCGGCTCAAGTGATTCTCTTGCCTCAGCCTCCCAAGTAGCTGAGATTATAGGCAAGTGCCACCATGCCTGGCTCATTCTTGTATTTTTAGCAGAAACGGGGTTTCACCATATTGGCCAGGCTGGTCTCGATCTCCTGACCTCGTGACCTCATGATCTGCCTGCCTTGGCCTCCCAAAGTGCTGGGATTACAGGCATGAGCCACTGCGCCTGGCCGACCCTGCCTTTTAAGAAAACTTACACAATTTATATAAAAGTAAAACTGACACAGCCTTGAGACTTTTGAGAAAGGTACACAACCAGGTGTCCACTTGGAGCACAACCATCTCCCCAGAACGTCTTCTCAAAACCCTTTCCAATCTTTCATTCCTCACTCCCACCTACCTTTTCCAAGAAACCTGCAGAATAATGTGATATAGATACTCGACAGAATAGCAGCAAACCAAGCAAGCAGCATATGAAATGGATGATACAGCATGACCAGTGGTGACTAGAATTACACACCATGGGGACAGGAAGTCAGGTTGATTTAACATTCAAAACTGAATTAATGTCATACGCGGTAAAGAATTACGGAGTAGAACCGCGTGTTAACCTTAGGAGACATAGAAAAGTACTGACAAATTCAAGAGAACGAAACTCAACAAACCATGAATAGAAGGCAATTTCCTCAACCTGTTAAAGTACATTCATGAAAAGCCACAGCTAACATTGTATTTAATGGTAAACAATAGAATGCGTTTTCCCTAAGATGGAGAACAAGACAAAGATGTCCCCTCTTGCCACTTTTATTCAACATTATCTGGCAGGTTCTAGCTGGTGAAATAAATTAACAAGTTTAGTAATAAAGACATCCAGATTAGAAAGGAATAAAAGTGTCTTTATTCATAGATGACCTGACTTTGGCATGTAGAAAATGGCAAGAAGTACACCAAAAATTACTAAAACAAAGTTTGATGGGATCATAGGACACAAGATAAAGATATACATATACTAGCAATAAAAAACCTGAAAATAAAATTAAGAAAATCGTTCCATTCACAATAGCATCAAAAGCAGAAGACATTCAGCTGAACTTCTAACAAAAAGGTGCAAAATGTGTACAATGACAACTATAAAACATTACGGAGAGACATTAAAGATCCAAATAAATGGAAACTAAATAAATGGAGGCAGATTCATGATCGTGAATTCGAAAACGCAGCATTATCAAGACAATTCTTCCAAAACTGTTCCATTAATTCAAGGCACTGCCTAATAAAATCCCAGAAGGCTGTGTGTGAAATGGAAAGCTTATTCTCAATTTTATCTGGAAATACAAAGGACCTACAATAGCCAAAATAAATTTGAAAAAGGGAAACAATGTTGGAAGACTTCACTATCTGATTTCAAAACTTTACATAAAGTCATAGTTATTAAGGCAGTGGTATTAGCACAAAAATAGATGTATACATCAAAGGAACAGAATTAAACTCAGAAATAAAGCCTTATATTTATGATTAATTTATTTTTGACAAAGGTCTCAAGACAATTCAGTAAAAGAAAGGTAGTTTGTTTTTTCAACACATGTTGCAGTGGCAACTGGGTACCCACACACCAAAAAGAAAAACCGTGGGGGAAAGAATCCCCCAAACCAAACGAAAACAAAAATCCGACTTAGATCTTTACTGCACACACAAAAATTAACTCCAAATGGATCACAGACCTAAATGAAAGAACAGTAAGACCATGACACTTCTAAAACTCCCAAAGACACAACCCATGAAAATTAGTGAAATGGACTTCATTAAAATAGAAAACTAGTAAGTTTTAAAAGATGATTATCTCCCTATAACTAATGTAACAAATTACCTTGATCTTAGTGGCTTATAACAAGACAAATCTATTATCCTATTGATGAAGAAGTCAGAAGTGTAAAATCTAAGTGTCAGCAGAACTACGTTCCTTCTGGAGGCTTCAAAGGAGAATCCATTTCTTTACCTTTCCCAACTTTTAGAGGCCACCTGTGTCCCTGACTCATGGCCCCTCTTCATCTTTAAAGTGCACCAATCCAGTCTCCAGTTCTTTTCTCTTTTAAGGACCTTCTTGATTACAGTGGGTCTACCTACTTAAACCAGGATAATGGTCCCATCTCAAGATCTTAAATTAATCAGCTGCAAAATGCCTTTTAACCACTTCAGACAACAGGTTCATAAGTTCTGGGGAATAGGACCTGGGTATCTTGGGGGAAAGGCTTTGTTCTGTCTGCTACATAGTAGTTTGTTCTTTCACTGAGAAACGTTACATCTGTAAAACTCTTATATTCAGATTGCATAAGGCACCTGTAACCCATAAGATGACAACCAACCCATTTACAACATGAGCAAAAAATCTGAACATTTTACCAATATATACAAATGGCTATGAATAGGAATTAGCACATTAAAAGCTAATAAGCACATTAAAAATGCTTAGCATCATTCATTGTTGCAAAGTAAATACACAATGATATACCATTCCACATCAATTAGAATGACAAAAATAAAAATAACAGTAACTATTGGTGGTGATGATGTGGAGAAACTGGGATGAGCATATGCTGCTGGTGGAAATGTGAAATGGTGCAGTTATTTTGTAAATAATTTGGCAGTTTTTAAAAAGCTAAACCTAAACTTACAATAAGACTCAATCATGCTACTTGGCATCCACTTAAGATAAAAGAAATTATATGCATACACAAAGATATGTACATTAATGTCAATGGCAGCTGAATATGGAAACAATGAATAACCAACTGGTAAATGAATAAACAGAATGTGTCATATCTATCAAATAGAATATAAATAAATAAGAAATAAACTACTGGTGCATGGTACAGCAAGGACTTCAAAACAGATAAAGGAGGCATAGAGAAGTGTGTACATTGTATGATTTTATATCATAAAATTATAAGATCATAAAAAAACCAAAAACCATAAAATCAGAGTAAAATATTCTATGATTTTATATTCTAGAAAATTTAGAGTGCACTGTTATGATTTCTAGGGTTCTTTTCCGTAGAGCTAACCTTTCATCTGATATCCTTTGCAATCAGCCAAGTACATTCTTTAGCACGTTTATAGTGTAGTTCTGCTGATAACACATTCTCTCAGCTTTCATATTTGGGAATGTGTTGTTTCACCCCTGTTTATAAAGGAGATTTTCCCTGGATATGAGTTGACAGGCCTTTCTCCTGCTTTTAGTGCTTTAAAAAAATGTCTTTCCATGGTCTTCTGGTCTCCACTGTATCTTCACAGAAGTCACGCGTTTTTGAAATGCTTCTCTGGTATGTAACGTGTCTTTTCCTTCTGAGTCCTTTCAGGATCTCCTCTTAATCTTGGGATTTCAGTACTTTGGCTATCATGAACTCGGATGTGCTTCTTGTTATACTTGTTCTGCTTGGAGTTCACTGAACTTCTCGGGGCCGGACACAGGTGTTTGACATCAATCTGAGAAAATTTTGACTCCTTTTTTCAAAGGTTCTTGCTCTTCTCTCTCTTTTCCTTCTTGTATTACAAGTATATTGACGTATCACAGGAGCTTGAGGTTCTGTTGGCTTTCCTTTCATTTTGTTTCTCTGGGCTTCACTTTGGTTAATTCCTTTTCATCTCCCTTCGAGCCCACAGACTTCATCTTCCTTCTCCAACCTGTTAAGCCCATCAGCGCCATTTCATCTCAGTGTCATATTTTCCAGCTTCATAGTGATGTCTCATGTATACCCTATATATGCACAGCGTCTCCTATCATGGACATTGCCTACCAGACTGGTACATTTGTCACAACTGATACTTCTACAGTGAAACATCATTACCACTCCAACTCCATCATTCACATCAGGGTTCATTCTTGGTGTTGTACAATATATGGCTCTGGACAAATGCATAACATGTATCCACTATTACAGTATCATACAGAGATCACATACTAAAAATTCTCCTGCTCTGCCTATTCATCCCTGCCTCCCCCTGGCAACAACTGATCTTCTTACAGTCTCCATAGTCTTGCCTTTTCCAGGATGTTGTAAAGCTGGAATCATACAACAACCTTTTCAGATTGCTTCTTTCACTTAGCAATATGCCCTTTAAGTTTCCTCCGTGTCTTTTTATGGATAGCTCATTTATTTTCAGCCTCAAATAATATCCCATTGTCTGGATGTACCACAGCTCACTTATACATTCACCTACTGAGGGGCATTTTGGTTGCTTCCAAGTTTTGACAACTATGAATAAGGCTGCTCTAAATATCTACTTGCAGGCTTTTGTGTGTAGACATAAGTTTTCAACTGCTTTGAGCAAATGCCAAGGAGTGTAATTGCTTTATCATATGGTAAGAGTATAGTTAGTTTTGTAAGAAACCACCAATCTGTCTTCCTAAAGGCTGTTCTATTTTTATTAAGACCCGCCATGAATGAGAGAGAATTCCCACAGCTCCACATCTTCACAGGCTTTGGTGTTGATAGTGTTCTGGATTCTGGTGTAGTGATATCTTACTGTTGCTTTCATCTGCATTTCTCTATGACACGTGATGGGAAGCATCATCTCATACGTCGATTTGCCATCTCTATATCTTCTTAGATGAGGCATCTGTTAGTCTTTGACCCATTAATGTGATGAATTACGTTAATTGGCTTTTCAATGTTAAACCGGCTTTGGATACGTGAAATTCCATGTGGTTTTAGTGCACAATTTTTGCTAGATTTGCTAATATTTTATTGAAGATTACTGCATCTATGTTCATGAGAGATGTTCTGTAGTTTTCTTGTAATATTTTGTTATAAAATGGTATTTGATATTAAAATGATGCTGGCTCTATAGAATGAGTTAAGAAGTATTCCTCAGCTTCTATGTTCTGAAAGAGATTGTAGATAATTGGTATAATTTCTTCTTAGATATTTGGTAGAATTCACCAGTGAACCCATCTGGGCCTGGCACTTCCTGTTTTGAAAGGTTATTAACCACTGATTCAATTTAACAGATACAGGCCCATACAGATCGTTTCTTCCTGTTCAAATTTTGGCAAATTCTGTCTTTAAAGAAATTGGTTCATTTCATCCACGTTATCAAATTTGTGGCCATAGAGTTATTCATAATTTTTATTATCCTTTTAATGTCCATGGGATCTGTAGTTATGTCCCTTATTTCATTTCTGATATTGGTAATTTATCTGCTGTATTTCTTTTTCTTGTTAGAGGCTTACAGATTTTCTCTCAAAGAACCAGCTTTTGGTTTCATTGATTTTTCTCTACTGATATTCTGTTTTCAATGTATTGATTTCTGCTCTTTCATTATTTGTCTCCTGCTTAGAATTTAATTGGATGTTCTTTTTCTAGTTTTCGAAGGTGGAAGCTGATTGATTTTAGATCTTATTTTTAACGTATGCATTTAAATCTATAAATTTCCCTATAAACATTACTGTCACTGCAGCTCACAAATTTTAACAAGTTTTCATTTTCATTTACTTCAAAAATTCAAAGAAATCTTTAGGTTTCTTCCTTGAACAATGTATTATGTATAAGTGTACTGTTTAATATCCTAATATATTTTCCAGTCGTCCATTATTGATTTCTACTTTACTGTGGTTGAGAACATACTTGTTTGATTCCTATTCTTTTAAATGTGTTAAGGTGTGTTTAATGGACCACAACATGGTATGTCTTGGTGAATGTTGTGTATTCTGCTGCTGTTGGAGGAAATAGTCTATAAACTTCAGTTATATACAGTTGACTGAGGATGCCGATTTCAATTTTGTCCTTACTGCTTTTCTGGCTACTGAATTGGTCCATTTCTGATAAAGGGGTGTTAACGTCTCCAACTATAATAGTGGGTTAATTATTTCTCCTTGAAATTTATCAGTTTTTACTTTGGAATTCTGATACTTTGTTAGCAAAAGTACATTTAAGGATTGTTACATCTTCTTGGAGTATTGACCTCTTTATTATGTAATAGTCATCTCTGGTAACTTTCCTTGATGTAAAGTCGACTCTGTCTAAAATTAATATCACCACTTCCATTTTTCAAAATGAGTGTTGGCCGGGCACGGTGGCTCATGCCTGTAATCCCAGCACTTTAGAAGGGCAAGGCAGAATGATCACCTGAGGTCAGGAGTTCAAGACCAGCCTGGCCAACACGGTGAAATCCCATCTGTACAAAAATAGAAAAAATAAATAAATTACGCAGGCATGACGACAAATGCCTGTAATCCCAGCTACTCGGGAGGCTGAGGGAGAATCACTTGAACCTGGAAGGCAGAGGTTGCAGTGAGATATCGGGCCATTGCACACCAAAAAATTAGTGTTAACATTTATATCTTTTGCCATCCCTTTACTGTTGATCTATATGTATGTCTTTATATCTAAAGTGGATTTCTTATAGATAATATATAGTTCGGTGCATTTGGACTGACATTGAAAGTAATAATATACAGTTGAATTAACATCTACCATATTTGTTACTATTTTCTATTTGTTGCCCTTGTTCTTTGTTTTTGTCTTTCACTTTTTTTTCCTTGTGGTCTTTATTGAGCATATTCTATGATTTATTTTCTTTCCTTTCTTAGCATATCAGTTACTTTTTTTTTTTTTTTTAAGTGGCTGCCTTGGAATTTGCAAAAGCACACTATAATAACAAAATAACCCTAATTCCTAATTGCTCTCTCCCATCCCTTGGGTATCACTGCTCTCATTCATTTCACTTATATTTAAGTGTGTGTATATGACATATACATAAGCATATAATACAGTATATTTACTGTCGCTATTATGAATGAACTGTTAAGTTAGATCTGTTAAGAAAAATGAAAGATTTTCTTCTACCTTCACTATTTCTTCTTTAATGCTTTTTCTTTTTCTATTTATTTTTTTAAACAGACAAGGTCTTTCTCTGTTGCCCAGGCTGGAGTGGAGCAGCATCATTATAGCTCACCGCAGCCTTGAACGGGATCCTGGGCTCAAGAAGTGACCCGTCTCAGCCTCTCAAAGTAGCTGGCACTATAGGTGTTGGCCACCACGTTTGGCTTTTTTTTAATGAGACAGAGTCTCACAACGTTGCCCAGGCTGGTCTCAACTAAGCGGCCTCCAGCTCTACTCCCATCTTTGCCTCCCAGAGTGTTAGGATGACAGCTGTGAGCCCTGTAAACAGACTGTGCTCTTCCTTTCTTTGTGCACAGCTGAGTTACTGACCTCTACTATTTTCTCTAGAGAACTTTGAACATTTTTTGCAAGGCAGGTCTACCGGCAACAAATTTTTCAATTTTTGTCGGAGAAGGTCTTTTCTTTTTCTTCACTTTTGAAAGATAATTTCACAGAGTATAGACTTCTAGGTTAATGGAATTTTTTTCCTCTCAATAGTTTAAATACTTCACTCCACTTCTTGCTTTCATGGTTTTTGAGGGGAAGTTGAAAATAATTCTTATCTTTGATCCTCCATAGGGAAGGAGATTACTCTGGTTTCTTTGCTTTTTAATCTTTGATTCACCATAGTTTCAATATTTTATGCCCAAATAGAGTTTATTTTTGTTTTGTTTTTGTCGTCATCGTTTTTACATTTATCCTTCTTGGTGTTTCTTGAGCTTCCTGGATCTATGGTTTGGTGTCTGGCATTAATCTGAGGAAATTCAGCTATTACTGTTACAAATATTTCTTCTGTTCCTCTTTCTTCCCCCTTGTATTACCGTTATGCATATTTTATGCCTCTGTGGAAGTCCCATAGTGCTTGGATACTCCGTTCTTTTTTGCTTTTCAGCTCTGGAGGTTGGAGTTGGGTATTTCCCTTTCTCCCAGGTCAGAAGGCTCTGATAAAATCCCACCAGGTTAGTCTCCACTTAACTAGCTTCTCAGGAAGGTGGACCTAGTGAAGAGTGCACTTGCATATTGAAAAATGATTCCTATTCTCTTTCCCCTGTAGTAAGTATGAGGGGATTTTTCTCTGATGTTTACTTCGAGAACCTGATTGAGCTTCTGATGATACAACTCACAAAAGCATGAGACCCATATGCACAGGCCTCCTGGAGGTTTTAACTCTCAGACGTGGCCACAGCTCACTGCAGCAATTTGTCAATTCCAGTTCAGGGTTTCCAATCCCAGCGTGGGTTCCTTGGAGCATTGTGCTCCAGTGTATGGTGATTCATCTGCTTTACCTGTCCAGCCAATCTGGGGACAGTGGCTTGCCGGTGACCTCACGTCTCTTGCAGGTTTAAGAAGAGCTGCTGATTTTTCAGTTTGCTCAGCTTTTTACCTGTGAGGAGGGAGTGACAATTCTCAAGATTATCGTGTACAGAACCTGAAATTCCCCAACTCCATTATAGTGAAAAGTGTCTTCCCTTCCTCTGGCTCAAGAATTAAAATATTTTCATTCTCTGACACGTTGTACTCTGATTCCCTAAATATTTATAATTGTAGATTTAAAAACTCAGTTTTCTGCTGTATCAGACATGTAGACTGGCACTTTCCAACAGAATTATGAGAGTCCTGTTATAGAACTTGAAACCTTCCTTGTAGCCTCATAACCTTCCTTGTAGCCTCATATAAATATATAAACAGGTATAATTAATTTTACTGGTATATTTTTAACTCAAAATGCTCATACTATACTTGCAATAAGAAATACAAATAGGCCAGATGCGGTGGCTCAAGTCTGTAATCCCAGCACTTTGGGAGGCCGAGGCGGGTGGATCACGAGATCGGGAGATCGAGACCATCCTGGCTAACACGGTGAAACCCCGTGCCTACTAAAAATACAAAAAATTAGCCAGGCGTGGCAGCGGGCAGCAACTTGGGAGGCTGAGGCAGGAGAATGGCATGAACCCGGGAGGCGGAGATTGCAGTGAGCCGAGATCACGCCACTGCACTCTAGCCTGGGCAACAGAGCTAGACTCCGTCTCAAATTAAAAAAAAAAACAAATACAATATTTTCTATTTTTTATATTAACTGGCATGTCTTTCACGCAGCAAATCCAGTTCAGACCAGGCACACGTCATGTGCTCAGCCGCCGCATGTGGTGAGTGACAGAGACCATCCTGCATGTGTGTGCACTTTTTACTGCCTTTTTCTTGACCACAGATTCTACCCCCCGTTTCTCTGTGTATGCGGTGATTATTTGCTGAATATTACACATTGTGGGTAACTTGTTGAGCACACTCAGGATCCCTAACCTCCCTCTGAAGCTTTCCAGCTCTTGTTTTAGCAGTTAGCACAGGCACGGCTGGGTCATCGTGACATGGGCAGGCTTGGTTGGATTCGCTGTTGGTGTGAATCTGTGGAGAGCTCCCATCCTGCACCCACTTGGGTCTCCCCCTCCTGGACGTGGTAAGATGGCCATGCTCCGCCCACACCTGAGCTCTCTCTGATCTCCCCCTCCCGGACATGGTAGGACGGCCATGCTCCGCCACACCTGAGCTCTCTCTGATCTCCCCCTCCCGGACATGGTAGGATGGCCATGCTCCCCCACACCTGAGCTCTCTCTGATCTCCCCCTCCTGGACGTGGTAGGGTGGCCATGCTCCGCCACCCCTGAGCTCTCTCCGAGCTCCGCCTTCTGGATGTGGTAGGATGGCCATACTCCGCCCACACCTGAACTCTCGGCACCACGGTCTGCAGGTGTTCTCCAGAGGGCAAGTGTACTGTTTGTGCATCTCATTCATTCTCCTGCCCTCGCCCTCAGGTTCTGGCTGGTACAGCTGTGGTCACAGACTAAAAACAGCCACCTCATTCGTTTTGTGCAGTTTTACAGTTGTTTAGGGCAGATGGGTGATTTGGGTCCCTGTTCTCTCATCATGGCTAGAAGTAGTTTTGGCAAATTATTCTTTTATCTTTACATTCGGAAACTAAAGGAAAGTTTCACCCATAGAATACTAGCGTTGCGACAATCCTAATGAGAGTTTCTCCAGAAACTAGGATCCAGGTCAGCAGCCAGTCATTTCATAGAAGATAAACTTCAAGAACATTCTCTGAAGGGCAATGAAACTGAGTAAGATCTAACCACTGTTACCAACAACCAAGAAAAATAGGTAAGAAAATGCAGCTAAGATTTGGATCAAGTAAGTACGGTAATAAACATGCAAACTATCGCTAAGCACAAATAGGCTGGGAGTAAAAAATTTTTATGATATTGACATTTACGATTTTACAAAACTGCCCCATATGATATATCAAGAGGACTCCTGATGAAAATTTACAAGGGATGCTTTATGGCTGATATAAAACTGTTGGTCAAATCCAAATATTTCACAAAAATAACATTTCAAATAATATTCTTTTATATTTTGCAGACATCTGTACAAGGAGGTTATTCATCACACATGACCCAGTAACATTTGTCAGCGGTTGGATTCAATACGAGAAATAAGCAAATAACCGTAACCGCACTGTTTCTTCCATTTCAAAGTCTTTTCTCTTATACAAAGTGGTCAAGAAAAATGCCCGTTGCCTTACATACTGGTTAGTGCCAAAAATTTGGTTTAAAATATTTCAACCCTTGAAATATTTTACGTCCATGTTGTTAGTTACACAAAGAACACATACAAATACAATTATTTTGCCATAAGTTTTGGCAAATTATAACCATTAACTAAACAAACAGGAGTAAGCATGTTATTTTTGAGATAGGGTCTTGCTCTGTTGCCCAGGCTGGAGTGCAGTGGCACGATCATGGCTCACTGCACCCTGATCCTCCCACTCCAGCCTCCCGAGCAGCTGGGACCACAGGCACACACCACCATTCCTGGCTGATTTCTGTATGTTTTGCAGGGATGGGCTTTGGAATGTTGCCCAGGCTAGTCTCAAATGCTGGGAACTCAAGCAATCTGCCTGCCTTGGCTTCCCAAACTGCTGAGGTTAGAGGCATGAGCCACCATGCCTGGCCTAATCATTTTTAAAGAGTCTGCATTTATTATCGTTATTTTTTTCTAATTGAGATGGGGGTCTTGCTCTGTTGCCCCGGCTGGAGTGCAGTGGTGCCATCTCAGCTGACAGCAACCTCTGCCTCCCGGGCTCAAGTGATTCTCCCACCTCAGCCTCCCAAGTAGCTGGGACTACAGGTGCACACCACCAGGCTCAGCTAATTTTTTGTACTTTTGGTGAAGACAAGATGTACAAAAGGCATTTCTGTACATTTTGCCATGTTGTCCAGGCTGACCTTGAACCCTTGGGCTCAAGCCATACACCTGCCCTGGGTTCCCAAATTACTGGAGTTATAGGCATGAGCTATCGTGCCCAGTCCTTCATTATGTGCTGTGGCTTAATATTAAAATAAGGAAAGGGAGGAGCCCAAGGGAGCACGTTGGCAGAAAGGGCTCCCTTGTCAACAACTTGCTAGCATGGCATTCACTCCCTTGCCTGGCTGGCACTGCGTTCTTTAGATGAAGAACACGTTATGTGTCAATGAGAAACAGAAACAACATAGGAACACCCTGTCTCTACAAACACTTAAAAATTAGCTGGGTGTGGTGGCGAGCACCTGTGGTCCCAGCTGCTTGAGGTTGAAGTGGGAGGACCGCGTGAGCCCAGGTGGTCACAGCTGCAGTGAGCCAAGAGCTGCCATCATGATGCTGAATTCCAACCTTGGTGACAGAGCAAGACCTTGTCTCAAAACAAAAAGCAACGAAAACCCAAAATGATGCACTCTAAGTTCTGTCCTTTAAATTCCAGTACCTTCATTTGTAAAGGTATGTAAAGGTGAAACTCAGGAGCTGCCTGTAGTAATGTGGACGTACGCTTGACCTCAGCTCTGATCTGAAGCACGTCCTTCTGTCTCACTGCTTGCCAAGACTAAGCTAAATTTCAGAAGTAAAAATACTCCCGAAAATGTTGTACATTTTCAACTATTCGTATTGTACCTTAAGTTTCTTTGGTATTGGAGCAAAAATGCTGGGTCATTTAAAGTGATATGTAGCTTCAACGTGGGATGTAAGGTGATTCAGGTCCTTTGAGAAGACAAGCTTGCAACAACGGCATGAATAATGTTGGAATCAAAATCACAGAAACTAAACACCAAATAGCATAGGTTCAATCCGTGTCTCTAACAAGTATCTGGATAACTAAACTTTCTGCTTTACTTGGGTGTGAAGATCATGAAATGTAGTTTATAATTATTTGGGCAGAGAAAATAGAGAATTGGGGTAGTTACGTAAAATTCAAGATTAAAGAAAAGCAGTATTATATAGCAGAAATATAAATTGGCTATTACCTTCAGTAATTTAGATCAGGGGTTGGCAGGTCCCTGCACCAAATCTGGTCCGTTGTTCTTGTAAATAAAGTTTTATTGGTACACAGTCATACGCACTTGCTGCCACCCATGGCTGAGGGCAGAGTTGAGTGGTTGTGAGAGACCTTATGGCCTGCAGGAACTAAAATACTAGCTGGCACCTTGCAGGCAAAGTTTATGACCTGATTCGGGTAGCTGCCTAAACTGTCCAATTCGCTTGTTCTAAAACAATCCAACAATGTAGCACACTTATCTGAAGATTTGAGAATATGCATGCACCAGCCTAATCAGAAGAAAAGTCCAATTCCACCCATAGGGTTACAAACTCTTCCCTTTTCCCTACAAGGAATTAAGTGAATAAAACTGTGTGAGATTTTACTGGTATGTATCATATGTATCAATCTTGATGAAAAGTTAAAAATGTGTATTTATACAGATACATAGTGTTACTTTTCATGCACTGTTTTCGGACTTCTGGTTCACAAAATCTGCATTTCTGCACCATGATTTTGAAGGCAAAAACCCAACTTCTGGGCTAGCGGTCAATTCTGAGGCGCCCAGCATGTTCAGGAGGCAGCGTCGGGGAGCGTGTCCCTTACCTGGAGGGGTGTAGGCGTCCATGGAGGTCTACACGACCAGGGACCTGCGTTTGGAAGGCATAGGCACCGCCATCTTCTGCTCTTTGTGTCTGGCCAGAGCCGCCTGGACAGCTTCCGTGTGGACGTCTGAAATGGAGAGAGCTCAGTCACTCAGTTCTCAGCTTAGGTCCCAGAGGCCAAGCTGCACCCTCCTCTCTGTCCCCGCAGCACGGTTCATCCACCTTCTGAAACTCACCAACAGATGGGTGGGTGAGGAAAGAAAATCAGTGTTTACAGTTCCATAAAGACATTAAAATTTATTCACAGACTTTTAATTATTCATTTTATTACTGTAGAATCCATATCCGCAAGCAAACACTGGGTGTAAACTGCACTGAGATTTTTCTTTTTAGGGTGAATGCACCTTGATCTTTGGAGATTCTTTGTAGGTCACACGTTTGAGCCTCCAAATCCTTTCACTGTACCGTTGAGAGGCGTGTGCACGCCTCGCACCCCAACTCACACAGCCACGGTCGCAGCTCAGCTCAACACCGGCCATGGGCCAGGACTGTGTTGGCTATGGATATGGTTTGGCTGTGTCCCCACCCAAATCTCAACTTGAATTCTACATCCCAGAATCCCCATGTGTCGTGGGAGGGACTTAGGGAGAGGTAACTGAATCACTGGGTCCCGTCTTTCCTGTGCTATTCTCGTGATAGTGAATAAGTCTCATGAGATCTGATGGCTTATCGGGGTTTCCGCTTTTGCTTCTACCTCGTTTTCTCTTGCTGCTGACATGTAAGAAGTGCCTTTCGCCTCCCACCATGATTCTCAGGCCTCCCCAGCCATGCGGAACCGCAACGCCAACTAAATCTTTTTCTTCCCAGTTTCGGGTATGTCTTTATCAGCAGCATGGAAATGGACTAAAACAACCATTAAGACATTTTGTGGCTATTAACCCATTACATTAATTCCACACATTCACTGAATGCCTTCTCTGTAAGTCCCTACGGGTTGGGGTCGCAGTGGTGATAAGGCAGACAGTCTCATGGCATCTCACGCAGGCCACTTCTTAAGGGATGAGACAAGTGATAGATGGGCTAGAGAATTAAAGCAGAGACAGATGCAGCAGCAACTCCAAACTGTGAAGCCAGGGAAGAACCCTCTTAACACAGAATCAGAACAACAGGAATGAAACATACCGGCTGTCAAGACGAGAATCTTCGAGACACAGGCAAAAATCCGCTCAAAGGCCCTAAACTGTCAGTGAGAACGGTGTTAGCAGAATAAAACCACCACCACCAAAAATGGCCAGCGTGAGTGAAGACGAGTTGGGGCAGTTTTCTCTGAAGCTGCGAGAATGATCCCACTGAAAGAGAATCAGACGTGGCTTTCTGGCTTAAAACCCCCAAGCTGCCACCTGAGACAGGACCCAGACCCTCAGCATCACGCCCACAAGCAGCTCATCGCACTGCTTGGTCTTGTCAGCCTTTGTGCACACTTCTCTCCCTAACTAGATAAAGAGCCTGGTCATCTGGCCACTATTTCTAATTCCCAGGTCAAAAATCATTATGTGACTGACTTGGCTCATGGCCGAAAACTGAAGGGATCAATGAGGTGACAGTCCACTCACTTCCACAAATCGCTTTTTGTTTTGCATATTCTCCGTTTTAAACTTTTTGGATGTAATTTCAAAGACACAGAAAATCTGCAAGACCAGCGTAGCGAATTCCCACATAACTTACCAGGCTCAACTTAGGCCCAACTGCTCCTATCTTACATCACTGCTTTCCCCCCTCCCCCATGAATTTTCTAAGTCAAATGAAAATAAATATCAGATACTATATCCTTCCATACCTAAATGTTTCAATGTATTTCCCAAACACAAGGATATGCTCTCACATTCACTTTCCTCAAGATCCGGAAATTTAACTGTCATATACAAAGTTCACTTTCAAATGCTGTCAACTGTCTCCATAATTTTCTTACTTTGTCTTCTTCTACGATCCAATCCAGGATGATGAATTGATTTGTCATGTGATTTTTACCCGTCCAGCATCCAAGTTTCTCAGGTTTTGTGTTCCCTGAAATTGGAAATGTTAAAGAATACAGGTCAGTTATTTCACAGCTTGTCCTTTATTTTAGTATCTTCCGGACTAGACTCAGGAGTATGCATTTTAGCAGGGACACCGCAGAAGTCTGTCTTACGTGACAATGTTAACATCGGCAACTCAGTGAAGGTGGTGCTTAAGTGCCTCCAAAGCAAAGATGCTACTTCTCGCGTTGAAATTAAGATTTGGGAGGAGACACCCTGACACTATGTGCATATTCTGTTTTCCATGAATTCTCCACTACTAGTTTTAGCATCCACTGATTTCCTGTCATTCCTTCTAAATCATTAGATCTTCCATATTCACTGAAAAATAATTTTATCTTTCAGCATTCATTTACATATGTCCATATATACTCACGGAGTCTGGCTTCGTGGGTTATGATTCATAGTTACAATGGTTTGTTCTGTTGCTCAACTGGTCCCAGATTTGACACCGGATTCCCCAGCCCTTAGACCAGGGCTCCTTCTAGTGAAGAACGGAGTTTGGAAGCTAAGAGTGGGCACCGGGTGCTGCTGGGCATTGCCGGCAAGTAGAACACACACACGCATGTACACGCATGTGCACCCACACCCATCCACAGGCACTTCTATCCCTGTCTACATCTGTCGGGAGCCACCAGCTGATACTTGTACCTCCTGCTGCAACCTAATCCCACGTGATCCATTCCAGGCTTTGGCCTTTTCTTATTTCTACCTCTTATCAAGAAAGAAACCTGGCACCTGCAGCACTCAATATATTCACTGATTTATTAAGCTTATTTGCTTAAGTCTGGAGATACAGAAATGCTTTCAGAATTGCTATCTAATACCACGGTGAAAAATCTATCGAGTTCAGTGCTCATTTGTAATTATTTTTTCATTGTTTTTTTGGAAGGTAGGGAGTACAAAGTATACACAGTGAAATGTTCAGATCTTGAGTACACTTGGCGCATTTCGATAAATGGAAATCTATTACCCTAATCAAATCTTTTGCATCAAAGTTCCCACAAGTCCCCTCCCAGTCAATCCCAGCCCTCAAGAGACAGCCACTGTTCATTCTCGAGGAGTGTTCTTGGCGCTCTTCCGTCACCCGAGACTCGCATAGATTCTCCATTGTCACATGGACTCCACGGCGTGGTGTTCACTCTCTGCTCAGTTCAAGGCTCCTGGAACTCATCCCCGTTGTCTGTTTTGGTTTCAGCATTTTGTACGTTTTTCCTGCTGGGAACTAGGACAATGTATGAATATATCAGAATTTGCTCATGTTTCTCCAGATGAGAGAGATTTATGTTGTTTCCAGTTCTTGGCTATGACAATTTACTCTGGAGATAATGTGCATTCTTTTACAAGGACACACATTTTCTGCTCTCCTTGGTGAACGTCTACAGCATACCTGCTGGGCCATATGGTAAGTGTACACATTTTAAAGAAACTGCCACATTTGCTGATGTGGCTGTGCCATTTTAAGTCTCCATCAGTCTGAGATCCAGTCTGTCATATCTTCACCAGCACCTGCTACTGTCCTCCCTTCTCCACTCTTGTGAAGGGGAACCTCGTGGGTTTAAGTTGTACTTACCCAATGACTCCCTGGTGAGCACCTCTCATGGGCCACTGGGCATCTGTATACATCTGTTGCGAAGAGTCCATCTTGCATGCTTGCAAAATTCACACCATTTCTGGTTGTTTGTACATTTCCTAAAATGTTCTAAATAAGGCCCTGTGTCTTCTGTACATCAAGCATCTCCCCCTGCTTCCAAGTCTTTATGCCTTTTAGTTCTCCTAACTAACTTCACGGACGAGGGCCCCAGTGTGCACCATGCGAACCTGAAGCACGGAGAATGGCCATGCTCCCGACACCCCTGACTGTGGGCAGAGCTCCCCGGCTGCCACCACCGAGGAGGGGGGTCAGCTCTTGTTTTTCAGGAGTGGCCTTTATCAAATGGAGAAAGTTCCCTTCTGTTCCTGATGTGATAGGAAATTCGTATAAGGACTATTAAATTTCAACAGATGTTTTCCAGTGTCTACCGGGAGGATAAAATGGGTTTTCTGCTTTATTTTTTGTTAATGTGGTGAATTACATTGATTTTTGAATGATGAGCCAAATGTGCAATGCAAAACTACAGATCATGAGAACAAACTCTAAGTGTTCATGGTATTCTTATCCCTTTTACATATTTCTGGGTTTGATTTAGTAAGAATTTGTTCAAAGCTTTGGCATCTGTATGTCAACAAGAGTGAAAGGCGTGAGATTTTGCCTCACATGCAAACTAACAAAGGGGGCCAGCACCACCCCAATGCACTGAAAGAGCCAGGACATTTCCAGGCCAGAAACAAAGGGCTTGTCACACACAGTGGGGCAGCAGGACCCACTCACCCCTGTCGATATTCAGGATCCCACAGTGGGGCAGCAGGACCCACTCGCCCCGGTCAATACTCAGCAACGTCCTGTATCCCTGTACAACGACAAGATGTTATTTAGGCAAAACAAAATTAACGATCATGTAAAGAACTGCTTACATTTTTCTCTTCTGAGAAAATTTGTTTTTAGCAACCATGGCTCTCAAGGCACTCACTTGCACATTATACATAATACTGCTTGTGGCCAAAGTCATGGTACCTTCCTATTCTTATTTACCAAGAGTTCTGAAAGGTGAGTATTTTAAAGAGAAAAGAGGTATGTGGCTTACCCCAGGCTAAGGAGTGAGTTAGCTGGACAATTCTTGTGAAATATGTGCTTTTTCTAATTAGAAAATCTGAGAACAAGGTATCAGTGTGAGTCTGTTATCTCCATGAAGGAGTGAAATGGATGCTGGGAAATTGAAGGAGCTTCAGAACGGGAATCTCACAACCTCAAATGGGGAGACCAGCAATTGGGAAAGCAGTCACTCTGATTCATGGAGTTTTCGGAGATTCACGTCCACTCCGTCCTGCATTTGAGCGACTTTTCTTCTTGTGATGTGGACCCGATAGAAGAGAGGTCCCACGTAGACATTCGGCATTTGTGAGGGTCTGGCACCGTGACTCACTTCTACAGATTTAACATGTTTGTGTATAAATTACAGTGGCTCAACTCTATAAAAACTGATAGCAGTTATGGATCAATTCCCTCATTTCTCACTTGGGCCACACTTCCTGTTTCTGCAAGAACATATCGCTTGGCTAGAAGGCACGATGTTGACATTGAAAGGAAAAAGGACCTTGTATAAAAATGATGTAGAGAATTCTTCTCAAAGGCCACTGGGACACACACTGTGTTGGTGACCAGCTGTCTACCGGCGCGGCAGCGAGAGAGACAGAGCTGCACGCGTGAGCAGTCACAGCTCCCGTGACCCACACCAAGACCCCCAGGGTGATGAAAGGCCAACCAGCAGCCTTGGAACGTACACTTCCTTCCCAAAATAGCTTCCCGAGAAACAACAAACAGTGATAATTGCAGGCATTTCTATGACTGGGAAGCAAGAAACCCTCCCAGTCCTGTTCCTTCTACACCACATCCAGAACAGGCGTACACCCGGTGTAGAAAGCTCCCAAGGCCTGAACAGATCATTCGACTCTAATTCAGACTGACCTAATCTCTGCAGTGCAGTCCTACAAACAGACTTTCCAAAAGTTACCAAACCACTACCTCAAACCTCATGCTTTCTCTGCTTCGAAAGAGGACATGCGGCTCGGTTTATACAGCCACCAGAACACACACAGGGTATTATCTTATTGCCCTTCAGTGCCAAGAAGAATCCTGTGGTCTCTCACAGTAAAAACAAAACCACATCCACCACAACCCAGCTTTTCAAGTTGCAGGGAGTTTTACAGCCTCTTTCTATGTCGTCTTCCTTTTTGCCCCAAACTGGATATTCTTTTTACTTTCTCCTTATTTCCTGAATATAATTTGATCACTATAATCAAAGTGCTTGTGTTAGAAGCAACTTTACTTAAAAAGAATTCAAAGAAGTACATCAAAATATTAAGAGTAGCCATTTCAGGGTGACAAGAGAACAATATATTGTTTTTGTTCATTATTTCCAACATTGGCGAAGTTTTTTGCCTTGAGTGTAGTCACTTTTGCAATCAGAGGTTACAGTGCTTGATGGAATGAGGCCATGAAGCGCACACACCACCGAGTTTCTAACACAGAGCAATCTGTGAGGAAGGATGGAGACACAGGAAAGGTTCATTTTAAAGCAATGCAGGTGTTTTCTTTATAAAGGCAAAAGACATTTTTTAAAGTGTTTGCATCATACACAAGTCTGCTAAATTTGGTCAAGAAACAGAGAAAACAGTAACAGAAGAACACTTTAGCCCACAAGGAGACCAGCACACCCAGCTCGAGACCACTCCAGATGAGGAGTGGAGAGTGGTTTCCTCACAGCTGACCCACAGGATCGGGTAACACAAGCAGAAGGGAAACATGGGGACCACAGAGACATCAGACTGTGGACTTCATAGCAAGAGACAGCAACACAAACTAGCGGAGTAATTAAAAACTATGGTAAAAAGAGGTCCACATTCTATTTTAACCTGAAATCAGTGGCACGGGGACCACCACACCACCCTGCAGTTGCCTCCTCCCTCCCCCACACACAGCAGCCTCCTGGGACAACATCCTACTTCCAACTTGCAGTTGCCTCCCGTCCCACCCCCCCACAGTGGCCCCCTACAACATCATCCTACTTCCACCCTGCAGCTGCCTCCCATCCCCAACACACAGCAGCCTCCTGGGACAACCTCCTACTTGCCGGCCACAGCCTGGAGCCCCCAAAGCATGGAGGGGCTTAGCGAGCCACACAACATTCCCCCTTCACACCTGGGAAGTCAGCCCCTCACTGAAGTGGGTCCTGCGCCCACCAGCTGTGCACGATCAGAGGTGTGAGGTTACGGACCTGGTCACCAACTGTGCAGAGAGGCGTGAGGTCATGGACCTAGTCGCCCGCTGTGCACGATCAGAGGTGTGCAAGGTTCCAGACCTGGTCACCTGCTATGCACAATCAGAGGTGTGAGGTGATGGACCCGGTCACCCGCTGGGTATGAATAGAGGTGTGGGTGGTTAGTGACCTGGTCACCAGCTCTGCACAATCAGAGCCATGCGAAGTTACAGACCTGGTCACCAGCTGCACCAAATCAGAAGCTTTTGAGGTTAGGGACCTGGTCACCTGCTGTGCACAGAAGTGTGAGGTTATGGACCTCGTCACCCGCTGTGCATGATCAGAGGTGGGCCAGGTTAGGGACCATGTGCGTGGTGATGGACCTGATCAGCAGCCAAGACACCTGACGTTTCCAGTGTCATCCCGGCTTCTTTCAAAACTGGAAAAGTCTTCAGATATTTCCCAAAAGCTTGTCCATCTTTGAAAACGATATGCGTGTGCACAGGTGATACCGATGACTGAAGATTGAAGTTGAGAGCATTCCAGCCCCATGCCCATGTCCCATCCCATCTGCGAAAACTTGAGCACAAACATCTCCCTCTCTGAAGCTCCCTGAACCCTGTGGCAGGCCTGAGACTCAGGTCCAGTGTCCTGTCAGTTACACTGAACAAAATGTAATTCAACACTGGCCATGGGCCCTGTGCTTTAAAAACCACATATAAATCTCCCAAAGAACTACAATCTATGAAAGCTTTCATGGCTAGTATTTTAGGAAGACTGATCAGTCTTGACCTAAATCAAAGCCGACACTGCCCAAATTCACTCTAACCCCAGCTTCGTGCACAGGCAGCCATCGCCTGGCCGTCAGGGTGACCAGCAGCCTGGGCACAGACAGGACCAGCGCCTGTCCCTCCCTGCACCTTAAGGGGGCTTCTGAGCTGCTGTCCATGATCAGTGATGGTGACGCCCAGAGCAGCTTTCCGGGAAAGCAGTAAACCTTTCAGGTCCTCACCTCACGAGGATGGCCATGTATAAATCAACCGCCTTTGTTACTGCCCTGCCATTCTCAAAGAGGGGATGGGTTAAACTTCTTTATCCACATGCCCAACACAAGGCACACCTGCTCCAGCACGAGGCTCATCTACTTAATCCCGGGAAACTCACACAACCCACAATCAGAGGCCGCACACAATCAGAGGCCGCGCACAATCCGAGACTGAGCACAATCAGAGACCACACACAATCAGAGACCACACACAATCAGAGACCACACACAGAGACCCACACAATCAGAGGCCACAAAGAGGCCAGAGGCCACAATCAGAGACTATACACAATCACAGGATGTGCACAATCAGAGGCCATGCACAGTCTCTGCAACCTCATCAGAAACTGTTTCTGACCATTCACCTGAGGCCACCAAGTTTAAATGAGAGGCCCAGGTTTTAAAAGACAGCAGGAGTTCTCTGAAGGCAAACTCCGTGCATTCCACCATCAGCACCATTTGTGCCTGTCACGGTCAGGAAGAACCACAACCACGTCTCGGTGCCCTTGCAGTGCAGGGCGCTGCGTTTCTCCCCCTTTCCAAACCCGCGGCGGCTCCTGGCGACCCAGCGCCTCTGCTCAGCCACACGCCCCCAAGACCTTCCTCCCTCACCCCACAGGGGAGCTCCCGCAGCCGGGCTATCTGGCTCATCACTCCGATTCAGTCACTTACACCCTCATTCCAGGCTGAAAATCTCTTCTGAAAATATCCAAATCTTACCCACGTCAGGCTCCATCTTTTCCCCAGAGCTCCTCATCCCCTCCAGAGCAGCAGCCCTGGTGCCCGTGCAGCCGGGGCCTGTGGGCAGATCCGTGGGCTCAGAATGCCCAGCCCCTCAGCCCCTCTGTGTGTCCCCTTACTCCCTGCTCCCTGGCGTTAATGCCCTCCGTCTTCGATTTCCTGATAGGCAAAAGGGGGTTAATTCTAAGAGTGCTAACCGAACTGGATCACTTAACACCATGTCGGGCCCAGAATACCCCTTGATCAATGACAGGTATTGCTGCGCTGTTACCATTGCGCTGGGTCCAGGTTTCCTGTGAGCCCTTTAGGCTCTTTGCCGTAAAGGCCACTCAATGGTCCTGTCCAAGCCTGTCTGTGGCAGATGGACAGGTGAGTGGCCGATGCACACGTGTGATGCTGAATGGGATCGTGCAAAGCTGGCCCCGCGTATTGTGGTCAACGTAAGAAAAAAGTCGCCCATGCTTGCTTGCTGCTGCCCTGCGGTGTCCAGAAGGAGCCGCTTAAAGGCAACTGCGCCGCACCTACCTTCTTGGAAGGAGACGGCAAGACCAGATTGGCTGGAGCTGGGAAGTTGTGCCCTACAGATCAGGGCTGCGTAACCCAGGGAAGGCATCACTCGAAACACGTGCTGGAGGGCAGCCAATCCGACCCGACCGTCCACCTCCAGGGTCAGCCATGGGGCTCCACTTGATGTGTCATCCTGATCACCCCTCACAGAGCAAATGAGCCTTGGACTTCAGCCTGTCCTAGGTACAACACCGACTCCCACCTCCCACGTCCTGAACCAGCCTGTTCCGGGGATTGCTGTGGAGGTAGAGGAGCAGGCCCAAGACATCTAGTGGCATTTCCTGGCAAGGACACTCACCATGCTCGACCATAAAACTCGGGTCAACTGGTTATCGGAGGGACTGTAATTTACTTGTGGCACGCATGGATACTGATTGACCCAGGGAGGGGCACGGAGGAGGCTGAAGGAAAACCCATGGTGACTGCGCCAGGCATTCCCGCACACACCGACATCTTCAGACTAGGGCGGCGTCCTAGTCTTACAATCAAACCGAAAGCCCAGAGAAACTAGGGACCTTGTCCAAGACCAGCAACAGGTATGTGGGCAGCTGGGATTCAACTAAGTCCTTTCCTGGATCCATCCACGCTGCTCCCTGCCCCCACTCCCACCACCCCGCCATGGCCCCCGATAGACACAGCAGGTCTGAACATCAGGCACCCCGCACGCAGAGTACGGAGCAGAGCCGGCTTCCGCAGTGGGATCTCACACACATCCCACTCCCCTTCTTGCCGAATGCCTCGGGACTCTGTGCGGTCAAGTCTGCAGATGTGGCCTCACTCTGCGCTAGGAGATCTGGGTGGCCGGCAACGTTTTGCAGAGTGCTCCTCCAGACGGGGCTCGTCGGCTGATCCATGAGACACAGGACACCTGAGAGAAGGGCCGACAAACCCCACAAAGTCGCTCCCAACATGGAGAGGAGAGGACCACAGCGGGGCTCTCGCAGTCCACGCTTTGGACAGGTCTTGCTGCAAACTGTGGTGCTCGTCAGGCGCGAGGAAGTTTCCCAGGGCAGGAGCTCTAAGTGACACAGCAAAAGCGACACAGGCGATGCTGCAGGATGTACTTCAGCTCAGGGCTCAGGAACCACGGGGTGCAGCGTGGCCTACAGCAAACCAGACACATCAGAAGCCAATGTCCCACCTTTTACATTCAGTGACATTGAACGGAGGGAGTTATCTGTAGCAATCATCTTCCTGGGGGACCCGTACAGCACGCATGACCACCGACACTGACCACGAGTGCTTCCTAGGTCCTGGGGGCTACCCCACTTTACACGCACGGTTCCATGCACAAATCTACGCGTGGCAGCTGTTAGCCCCAGCTTAGAGATGAGGAAAACGCTGCTGGAAAAGCTAAGTGAGAAAATTAGACTTCAGCACACCTGCCATCTCCAAGACCACTACTGCTCTATGTGCTAGGGTCTCAAGGGTTGGGTGTGTGGCATTTTAAGTGACTAATTGTAGGTGATTTTCTTCTCTCCTACACCTGTTTAGCCTGAACGTGCACGTACATGCTCTGCTGCAGGTGCACTGCCCTATGTAGACCAGCAATGCTCTTTCCTGCCTCGGGTTCTCGTCACTGCCTTCCGGAAAATCTCACCTGCTTTACAGCCAAGCCAGGTAGGCCTGGTCAGCCGCACAGTGAAACTCCTGCAGTGTCAGAGCTAAGTGCTGGCTGAGACTTTAACAGCGAAGACAGTGGAGTAATGGGGATAAACTGAGCAAAACTGTATTGTAACGCAGATGAACGTCTAGAAGCAAAAGAAACTGACACCCCTGAGAGCAGGCGACTGTCTCTTACTATGATGTTAATAGCAGCTTGCTGTTTCCAGTGTCTCCGTGTGCCAGGGTTTCCAGTCAGCGTTTGTGTTTATCTGCTCTTGGGCTACCCGATCAAACCTCTGCAGAGATCAGGGATATCTAAATTGACCCAGTATCTGCAGGCTGGCTGCTCAGAGGCCGTGGTGTGGAACGGCCAGGACATCGCTTAGTCATACGGGGCACAAGCACGTCCCTTGCCACTCCTGTCTTTCTGTTTCATCAAACCCTCTTTTCTCCTGAATATTGACCATAGCAAAGTCATTAGCCTTCGAGATGCATTTGAAACATCAACTTGCTTTGTTCAAGAGGTTTAAGACACACGTAAGTCTTTCTTGCCATGCTCAACACACACAGCCGGCCATTTCTGAAGTCAGTGTTTCTGGAACAAAAGCCTTGGCCTGCCCCAGTGAACATTCACACTGAGCACACTGTCGCAAGGCTGCTTGGCCAACCAGCAGGGGGCAGGAGAGAGCTGCAGGGGCCACGTGGGGTCCCTGCAAAGGCGCCTCACTCCCTCAGTCAAGCGCGGTGCCTCCTGCCAATCCAGCGGCTTCCTCCAAGGGGAAGAGGCCTCTTCAGCTGCTACTGCACTGATTTCAGACGGCTCAGCCAATGGGGCAACAGATTCAACAGAGTCCCATGTTGTTAAAGAAAAACTTCTGTTACCAGGCAACCTTAGTACCATATTCAACGTAAAATAACCAACAACATTGTTTTCAAAACAACATGCTACTAGTGCCTTATCCTTCAATGCTGCTTAAACACGGAAAAGTATGAGGAAAAAAGAGCATGGCACTTACTTCTTAAAAAATAACACCTCTTCCAGGTTATTTTTACCCCTATCATAAAGACTTAGAACTATGGATTCCCTACAGGAATGTGGAGTGGGGTTGGATCCCCACACTGACCCAGACTCACCCCAGGTCAGTCATCCCCCCACCACGGGGTTCACACCTCTCCAGGCCCTGTCACCTCATCAAGGAAAGGTGGCGTCTCTGAGCTCTCTTCGCAGGAAGCACCCGAACGGGAGCTAGAGACACAGACACACCCACAACTACTTTGAAATCCTAAACATATTTAAGGACTTCATTATTAGCTTTTTAAAACTGTAAGAACAAAGTGACCCTGGTTTTAACCTCTCTGCCACAATAACACCGTGTACATCTGTCTTTTGCTATTTGTTCCTTCTCCAGCAGCTGCTGCCTGGCTGGCCGACTGCAGAAGAACAGCCTCTGGTACTCCCGGGAAGCCCTCGGTAAAAGCGTGAACACCACGATCACGTCTCAGGACGCCGCACATGTTAGGGTCGCCCACAGACCGCCATTCCCAGTGCCTAGAAGGCACTGAACGGGCCTCCTGCTCTTTGTAAATGTCAACCTTCCTAAGCTAAGTTGTGTTGAAAATTTTTAACTGCAGTCCACACGTACTTCTTTGTGTCTTGTTTTTATCCTAGAGGAATACTTTTATGGAAAATTAAGCTTGCAAGGTTGAAGGATTTTCTGAAAGTCGACTCCTAATCCTGGAAGAAAAAAAAAAATGGGCCAAATGTGGTGCTCACGCCTGTAATCCCAGCAGTTTCGGAGGTTGAGGCCAGGAGATTGCTTGAGCCCAGGAGCTCGAGACCAGCCTGGAAAACATGGCAAAACCCTGTCTCTACTAAAAATACCAATAATAATAATAATAAAGCTGGGCATGGTGACGTGTGTCTAGTCACAGCAACTCAGGAAGCTGAGGTCACCTGAGCCCAGGAGGTGAAGGCTGCAGTCAGCCCAGATTTGCATCACTGCACTCCAGCTTGGGCGACAGAGTGAGACACCGTCTCGAAAAAACGAAAAGCAAAAACAACTGTATAAATCATTATAGAAGGGAGCTGGCCAGGCGCAGTGGCTCACGCCTGTAATCGCAGCAATTTGGGAGGTCGAGGTGGGCAGATCACCTGAGGTCAGGAGTTTGAGACCAGCCTGGACACTATGGCAAAACCCCATCTCTAATAAAAATACAAAAATTAGCGGGGCATGGTGGTGGGTACCTGTAATCCCAACTACTGGGGAGGCTGAGGCAGGAGAATCACTTCAACCCTGGAGGCGGAAGTTGCAGTGGGCCGAGACTGCGTCACTGCACTCCAGCCTGGGCAACAAGAGTGAGAGTCCACTTCAAAAAATAAAAATAAAAATCAAGGGAGCTAATGTTTTTCATTTAAAGGAAGGGAGAAGAACATTCAGTATTTATACCTCTCAAGCACACATCTCCAGTGGTGTCCTAAAGTATTCAAGATACACATTCCTACAAATATAGCTCAAAACTACTCACCAAGTTACATGCTAAAAGCACATGCATTGTAAGAATGCTACATTATATTTTTTGAGCATCTGTATCCAATATTTTAGCATACTGGCAGTTTTCCCTTCAGGTGCTGTATGCCTAAATTATTACGTGTTTAGTCCTTCATTTTAGAATTTATGACTATTATGCTTTAGGCAATAAACATAAGCTACTAAATTAATGACTTAGGGGAAAAGTTACTAAGTTAACTTGGAAGTTAAACTTTGCAAACTGAATTTGTTGGACCTCATTCAAGCTAGATGATCAGTTTTTTAAATTGTTTCCTGTGTGTTTCCCTCCAGGATGGAAATAGCTTCACTCTCATCCACTGTGCACACTGCAGCCCACGCCTCTCGTCCACCGCGCCACACTGCAGCCTGCAATTCACCCTGTACCAGGCTTTCCACACCGTACCTGAAAGTCACTAAGTATAACCAAGAAGGAAATGAAAAGCAGATAAATGACCTCCACCCCTACATCCAGCATGCAAATGTTAAACATTCATCAAAGTAAAACCAAAATCCCATGTTAGCTCACGACTGTAACTGGTAGAGTTATGTGCATGGCAATTTAAAAAGTCTAGTTAAGTAAAAACCTAATTGAGACTCTCAAGAAAGACATCTGCAAAGATTGACAGTGAGGAGAGGACTTCACTCTGCATCCAGCCTGTTCTGGAAGCCACGGCCAAATATCAGGTTGTATAGATCCGAAAAGCAGGAAAAAACAAGTGTCGAAAGGTGTACAGTCTCAGCAATGTACAAATTCGATGTAGGATGTTCAGAAACCTTGAATTTCCAATCAGGAAACAGCAGCATGAGCAAGTTTCCCAGCAGTGCCCACTTTCTACCTACGGCACGTGTAACAGTTACGCTGGCCACCTCCGGGGGAACAGAGGCTTCCTGGTCACATTCGCTCTGGCAGCCACACAGCTGGCCCCGCCAAACACCTGTCTAATACTGAGGAACCACTCTCTCCCTGGGCTTTGCTCACTCTAGCCAGGAGAGCATATTTACAGAGTACTTTACTGAGTCCTCGTTCAATGCGTCAAGCTTGTTGAAGGCAGGGCAACCCCATTCCTGGCCCAATTAAGTGAACTGGGCAGAGCAAATGCCTCCAGTTGCACGGCACTCAGTCACGACAGCAGTGGCCACTGTTCACAGGGCGCTGGCTTCGTGCCTAGAACAGTTACAAGCGTCTTCTCTCTGTCCGAGGAATGTGCACTGCAACCCTGTGGGGCCGTTTGCAACGTCCACCAGAGTTCTGAGGCAGCCAAGTCCAGGCTGTCCGTGGGCCTCGCCACATGGCCGTCCACATCCCCTGCAGATCAGACCTCACTGCAGGGACCACGGGTTCCAGGGCTGCCTTGAGGCACATGCTCCCTTCACCACCTCCTCCTGGCCCCTGACATCAACCCTCACCACTGCTGCCAACACTTGATTTTCTCATGGCTCCTGAGGGGCCTGTTCTGCCCTTCCCTGCTCCCTGCGTCCGGCTTGGAGGGTGCCCACATCAACGCCAACGCTCACGTAAATCACCAACCTTTCCACGGGGCTTGATGCCTAGGAGTCTCAATATCAGAAAGTCAGATTCCTGTGCTTGTTGGAGAATTTCTTCCCATTGTACAAGGAGATAAAATTCTAGGTGCCTGCAATAACCTCATTTCCACAACGAAGCAACTTCAGTGGTAGCACAAAACAAAACAAAAAAAAAAGCTTTTTTTTAAAACTTCTTTTATACAAGCTAAATACAATTTAATTTTTACATCCACGTTCTCATCAGCTCCCACCTGGTGAGCAGGCAAATAGTAATTTTCAAAGAAACAAATTGTTGCATAATTTTAACACTTAGCATTATCACTATTAAGCAAGATTTATCCCAAAAATACATGATGATCTTGTTCTCACGTTCAAAAATTGATTGTCACACAGTGAAATAACACTTAATGCAAAGGAAATTTTCTGTTCAGGTATCTGTTCTGGAAAAGAAAAAAAAAAAGATTTCTGGCAAAGAGATAAACATTAATTATATAACAATCCAAAATGCCTCTGGGAAAAATGATGTCATCCAATTAGTTCTTTGAAGTGTTACAAATGCAGCTGAGTTTTAATAGTAATTTCTCCATAATTATCAAGAGTCTTTAAAAATCTTAGTGCTGAAATAACTATAAATGGATATAATACGCAAAGCAGAAGAGTTAACATTTGGGGTAGGATTTTGGCCCATATTTTTAACATATGCATAGTTATTCACCTAGTTGAAGCTTATCCCTCTCCTCCTAGGCTCTTCAAGACTGATTTTCAAACATAGACTGGCTTTTGGTACATGAAGGCAGCTTTAAAAGATGTCAGGATCAGGCCGGGCACAGTGGCTGAAGCCTGTAATCCCAGTATTTTAGGAGGGCAAGGTGGGCCGATCATTTGAGGCAAGGAGTTCGAGACCAGCCTGACCAATATGGCAAAACCCAGCCTATATTAAATATTTTTGTAATTAGCCAAGCGTGGTGGCACACACCTATAATCCCAGCTACTTGGGAGGCTGAGGCAGGGAGAACTGCTTGAAACCAGGAGGCAGAGGTTGCAGTGAGCCAAGATCGCACCACTGCACTCCAGCTTGGGTGACAAAGAGAGACGGTCTCAAACTAGAACTTAGCCCTCAGGAAAAGCATTGAGCACCCCCCACCCAAACCAACCCAAGGAATCACATGGCAATGGTTATCATCTGATTTCGACAAATAAAGTTCTGTTCTCCCCTCTGAACACAATGGTAAACACCTGCCATCAGCCCACAGAAACTCCCAGGACCCAGTAACACTGGACTAGCAAGATCAATGGGCCACGTATGCAGGGTTCAGCAGCAGAAAGTCATGGCACCGAGAATGGTGTGTGCTCAAACCAGATTCCTTGCTTTCGGGGTGAAGGGGCTTCCCGGGAAAATCTAGTCCAGTGGGATGGTTTCCACTTCCACCATGAGGAGGAAATGGGGGGTTTCCTGAGGGCACCGACAGGACCTGGGTCTCTGCCCCTTTGTCCTCTGTCCTGTTATGGGATGAGGGTGGGCTGAAGGCAGGTTTCCCCTACATCTTCCGGGCAGGAGAGATGGAGCTGACAAGTGGACGACGCTTTTTCCAAAACATTCCCATGTTTATAACCTGTTATCAACCTGTTTTCCCTGGAGATCAGTGAAGCAGCATCATTGATTCTCTTCCATTAGGGACAACCCGGTGTTACGGGAGGCAGGAGACGACATGCGAGCTGGTCTGAGTCAGTCACTTGTGTCTGATCCCCAGCGTGGTCGTCTATCAAATGGGCGGCCCCACAGACCAGTGACTTTGAACCAGAGTTCCATGGAGGTTGCCCAAGGACAGGGAGGGGGAAGAGGGGGAAGAGGGGGAAGAGGAGGAAGAGGAGGGAGGAGGTAGAGGAGGGAGGGGGAAGGGAGGAAGGAAGGAAGAAGGGGAGGAAGGAAGGAAGAAGGGGAGAGGAAGGAAGGAAGAAGGGGAGGAAGGAAGGAAGAAGGGGAGAGGAAGGAAGGAAGAAGGGAAAGGGAAGGAAGAAGGGGAGGGGGCGGAAGAGGAGTGTGGAGGGAGGAGTGTGGAGGGAGGAGTGTGGAGGGAGCACTGTGGAGGGAGCCCTGTGGAGGGAGCAGTGTGGAAGGAGGAGCAGAAGGGGGGTTCTCTGAGGAGGAGGGCCAAGTTTTTGAGGTGTCTTGGAGTCAGAGGTGGCAGTGGCTTGGGCTCTAGGCCCTCTGTTGCATAGTTTTAGGCTTTAACTATTTATATTTGTGGACTCTTTAAAAGATTTAATTTGAAGGAAACCGGAGTTGGGGATACCTTGCTTCTAAAACACAATTTCTCAAGCCTGAGACTAAGTGCTAGGCATTGCTCATTCTGTTACAATCATTTCCTCCTATTTAAAATCAGCCACACACCCCCAATCTCTCTTCAGGGCAAACATCTTTTCCGAGGATCTCAAACAGCAGAGCGAGCGGCCCGTGACCCCAGCCGTGGGCACGAGGAGTGAAGAGGAGACGTGTGGAGAGGGCTGCTGATGACATGAGAGGTAGAGGCCCGGCACCTCCCTCCAGGGGCTGTGCTCCTCCAGGCCTAAAGGACATCCTCGCCTCTGGGGTGAACAAGCAGCACAAACTATCAACACTTATTCCAAAAGAACAGGAAGAAAATTCAAACGAAGTTAATACAGTTACCCCAACACAACACTGCAGCAGCCCAGAAACAGGAGGGCCAGTGAGCCTGAGGTGGGCGGTTCCAATAGCAGGACAGCGACGTTGGCATTAGGGCTTTTCGGCAAAGAAAAAAAAAGACACAAAAGGTAACATGGGCCACCCATTATTTCCTGCCAGTGGAAAGACACCCACAGGCCCCCAGATGCCAACGGCCCCTTGGGAACGAGCTCACGCAGCACTTCAGGTCTTCGCACGAGCAGGCACGTGGTGTCCTCAGTACCCCCGCCTGTGACACACACACCACACTTGACTCCCATACCTGAGGGTCCAGGGGAATGGCGGGAAGTTCTCGGGGGACCGGGCATCCTGTGAGGGCACTGCATGACTATGTACCTCAGAGGGGTCCCTGGGCAGGTGCTCTCTCTCCAAAGGATGAACTGGATCCTGACCACACCCAGATTGCGCTGGCCTCCAAGCCGAGCGCCAACATCTCACATCCAAAGGGATGCACAGATGCCTGCTGCACGTGGAGCCAAAGCCCCTCGCAGAGCTCAGGACGAACCCAGTGTCCAGGCCTGGGGCCGTCACCAGCCAGGAGAGGTGTCCGGGGCACTTCCCAGCGATGGCCACAAGAAGAAACAACTCAGGACAAAGCCAGTGTCCAGCCCCAGGGCCGTCACCAGCCTGGAGAGGCGTCTGGGGCATTTCCCAGCGATGGCCATGGGAAGTAACAACTCAGGCCCATCAGGGGCTTCCTCACTATACGGGTGTTAGAAGTAGAGACAGAGGTTCACGTCTAGTGGCACAAACAGCGACGGATCCCATGGAAATGTGGGCGTGGCCCCTCCATCCCAACAGCCTGCATGGCTACTCCATTCTGCTCCCATCACATACATCCCCACACAGCCAAGCCCCTTCTCCTTTCCCCCACTGGATTCATCAAATCAAACCTCGCTGTCCTTGGCAAATGTACCATTAATTTACTTACTGCCCAGTAAAAAAGCACACTTCCAGTTAACATGACACCCCCGCTACGATAGAACAGCCTTAATTCAGACATGACGCAGAGGAACAGAGGGAGGAGGGGTGGAGGGCCGTCCTGGAAACGGCAGCTGTTTTCTGGGGAAAGTCTCCCTCCCACCCGAGCCCGACACTCGTGCCACACTATCCCCATGGTGTCTGAAAACTCCATGAAGACAGGCTCACTCTGACCCCTTCACACCCACAACGCCAAAGAGGAGCAGGTGTTCAGGAAAAGTCTCCTGCTAGTGCTGAAGACAGGAATAATCCCTCGTGGTGCCCAGAATGTCAGGAGAAAACAAGGCACCATGTGGACGCCTTCCAGGTGAATTCTGGAATGACTCTGCCGAATGCCAGTCATCCTTTTACAGAACAAAACCAATACCGGAAAACATGTGTCACCAGCAGAGAGATGGTCCTTTTGACGGCTTACAAACACACCTACGTTACGCTGAATTTATCTCAAGCCACCCTCTCTGTGCTAATGTAAAAAGTCTCCTTTATTAACCAGTAGCCTTTTTCATCTGGTGCTTTATTAACAAGCAAGACGGTCCTGTAACACTCAGGCATTGTTGAAAACGTCAAATGGAAGCCTAGAAACCTCTTCCGTGCAGCTTCACTGCAAAGTATTTTGACGTGAGCCAAATCATGCTATTCCTACATCTCCACAGGAAACTCAAGGCTTCATCAAGGAAACGCAGCATCATTTCTGCTAGGCACAGAAATTGGTGGGGTGGGCGTGGGGTTGAGGGAACATTACATAGAAAGCACAACGCGATAATCACCTGTATGAGAGCCACACTGGCCGGCAAGCCCCGGTCGGCTCGGTCTCTACACAGTCACAGACGTGAGGCCTGGAGGGCAGACACCTGGCACTGCTGACTACCCCAAGGTCGTGGCCTCTGCCCCTTCTCTGCTGCTCATCAGTTCCAAGCTTCTGGCAACACCGCCTGCTGCCCCCACTGCCTCATCGACTCTTCGTGAAAAGCAAATGTTGCCAGGATAGCTTATGAGTACATTTGCCAGGAAAGCAGCTCCGATTGATGCTGAAACCCCGTTCTCACACCCCGGCAGCTCCCTTGCCCCCGATGTGTACATGCTTGCAGCTCTGACCTTGCTCAGTGTCCACACAGGCTCTGTCCACTGGAGAGCCAAAGGCAGACTCAATGTTGACTCAGAAATACACAAAGAGGGTGACGGTTACAAACTGCCTGCCTGCCCCTCAAAACACAGGTTGAAATCCTCAGCCTCAATGTGATGCTGTCAGGTGGTCTTTGGGAGGTAATGAGTTCCCGAGGCTGGAGACCCTTGAATGGGATTTGTGCCTCAGAAAGGGGCCCAGCAAATCCCTCACCCTCCCATTGTGTCAGGGCCAGAGAGAAGGTGTGTGCCAACCAGGAAGGAGCCCACAACAGAATTCACCCGTGCGGCACCGTGATCCTGCCTTCCAGCCGCTAGAACTGTGAGAAACAAATTCCTGTTGTTCATAAGCCGCTCAGTCAATGGTGTTTCGTTACAGCAGCCTGAGCTGCCTGAGATGACGATGCTCACCGCCCTACAGAAACGGCTACTCCCCTCTCCCAGAAAGAGGGGTTTAATTAAAATCCCTGTCTCTCCTCGCGGCCACCACAGATCTCACTCCCCCACCCTGTAAGCCAGCAATTGTTAGGATTAAAGGAAAATGAGGATCGTTTTAGACCAGCCCCTCCATATCGGTCTGAAGCCTGTAACTTTGCCCACTTCCACGGTGGCCGTGTCACTGCATTGCCCATGTCAGCTCTGTGTCTGCACTGGGTCCCAGGCTCTGCACAGACTCCTCTAGCCGCCCATCAGCACAGCCATTTCCCCTTCTGCTTTGCAGGTTGTCCTTCAATATCCAACCCCCACCCCTCTGCAACCCAAGGCCTTCCGATCCAGGCATTCGGGGTGGGCTCAGCCATGTAATGCCGTCCTTGACTCAAGTAAACCAGGCCCAAGGCGTTGGCACCAATGATCTACTGGCTGTGGGGTCTGCACAGCTATTAGCTGCCCCAGCCACACCAGGGCCCGGGAGGGGAGGCAGAGGAACCTGTGAAGTTGCCAACAGCCATATGGGAACAGGGGCCCCTGGGATGAGGAGGATGCCATGGAAGGAAATTCAGAGAAAGAAAGAGCCCCAAGGCTGGACGGGTCATGCCCAAAGCCTACACTGCTGAATTTTCCAGGTTTCTGAACTCAATCGCTGACCCACAGAGCACATGTTTCCTGAGTGCTGACCCCGCGTGCCATTGGATACGGCAATAAAGTAGGACCCCCACCTCCCCCATCCCCGACACATACACAGGGCCTCCGTCCTGGCGGGAAATCAGGCCTGGGGGCCCAGTTGGCACCGCGAGCCAGGGAAGGGGGACATTTCAGACGGATAGTGGGTGCAGCCTTGCCAAAGCCCAGCAGTCACCTGCACTGCCACAGCCAGGCTGAGTCCAGATCAGCCGCACAGAAACCTGACCCTCTCAAGGGCACGCCTGAGCTCATTAGGGACAGACACCGTCTCCTGCTGATCGACAACACTTTCTCTGCATGTCTAGTTACAAACGGACGACGCAGTCTCGGAAGCACAGCTGTGACTCTGGAGACAGATCCCAGGCCTCCCCCTGCTCCTCTCCGTGGTGCCATTGATGGGGAGGGGCCGGTATGGCCGCGAGGTCCCATACCCACAGCCACCCTGCCACGGAGACGCAGGCCTTCGACGATTATTTCTGCCAAAGAACCCTGCTGCGTCTTGGAGCACACCATGGTGGGCGGGAAGCTCCACCCGGAGAAACAGTGATGCTTCTCCCCAGAGCCAACGGAGGGCACCCCCCACCGTGCATTCAGCAGATTACTTACATTCTAGAAAACATCTGGGTTAATGGGGAACAGTAAAATGAAAAGGACACACTAGAAAGGTTAGAAGGCTGTGTGAAGTCTCAGGAGGTCCAAAGGTTTCTTAACCAAGACTGCTGCGGTCAACGAGCTTACAGGGAAAGTTTCCACACGGGCCTTCAACAAGCAACGCTCAGCAGGGAGGAGCCACGTTCTGGGCAGAACCTCAGAACAAGAACATCGGACACCACAAAGTCACATCAGAGCCAACAGCAACTGAAATACAGCCCTCTCCTAAGATGTGTGCGTCACCTGCAGAAAGTCACCACACATTAAGATGGGGGAAGAAAAGGATAAGGTTAGAAACAAATTTGAAGTAATTTCTGCATACGTAAAATTTCTACATCCACTGGTTTTCTTTCTGGGAGTAACAACTTTTACATGAGATGCACATCCCCGTTGGAAGGAGTTTGGGTTTTCCGTGGGCAGAGTCAAGGGCTCTCCAAGAAATGTGAACCTTTTCTCACTCACTGAGCCGCGTGCCCTGAGGCCGTCCTGGCCTGCCTGAGCACCTCCCTGGCTCTGCCTCCAGCCAGCTCCTTCCAGCACTCACCCCGCTGCTCCCAGAGCCTGCACTGGCCCAGGATCTCCTCTTCTGCTGCTGTCAATCTTCCACTTTAGGGTAAATAAGTTGGAAACTAGAAAGTTATAAGACCCCTTAGCTTTTTAAAAATTTGTCTTCTCAGAAAACAATACTAATTCTACTTCCATGGTTTAATATGTTGCCCCCATCTGCATGTTCATGGATATGTGTTTTTATATATTTTTTGATCAGTACTTATAAAAGCATGCACTGTTGCTACATTCAGTTTAATTACATTTGATGTAAGAAGTTTTAATTTCAGTGAATTCAGGCACTCAAAATTTAAGCCCTCTGACATCTATTAATCAAATGGGAAAATGACAGGTAGATATTACAAAAATCAGGAGAAGTGTTTAATGTAAATCCTGCACTTTCAAATATTTCCACAAATGTAATGTATACATTAGTACATAACCTTGAGCATTTTCACAACTCTTTGCACTCAAATTCCATTCTTAACTTTTATAGATAAATCGACATCCATATGTGATTTTAAGCAGCTCAAACATCAGCTCTTAAAAACAATCAGAAATGTTGCGGGCAAATCCCACCGAGCAGCAAATAACGGAACTGTACCCAACAACCCAGGTACCTCCCCCTGAGGCATCTGGAACTTGAGCATTACAAGCAGCCTTTGGTTTCTGAGGCACCCGAGAGTGGGGACTCCCAACTCCCCAAGTCTAAGAAGGCCTCAGCGATAAGGAAAACTGGTCAAAAAGTCATCCCTGCCGGCTCCCTGCGCCACGGGCTCCTCCCTGCCCGCCCTCAGCCACGTGCTTACAAGATCTCACTTCCTCTCTGTCCCGCAAAGCCTGACTCCTGATTCCAGCCCTGCCGCTTACTGGGATGTGGCCATGGACGTCAACTGCACCTGTAAGGGGAGAAGCCTGTCAGGATACAGGATCCTGGCCATCCTGGCAGTGCTCAAGCTGATACTGTAACTTGGTAGTGAGTTACTTAATGCAAAGGTTTAACTTTGAAAAATTTAGATACGTGTATTCTAAAAGGGAAATTCTGAACGTAGAACACAGGCCACACCCTCACACTGATGTTGTCTGGCCAGCACTTTTTTGTTTGCCTTTTCAATGACGTTTTTAAAAGCAGTTTTCGGTTCATAGCAAAATCAAGAGGAAAGTACAGAGAGTCCTCACATATCCTTTCCCAGCACAGGCACAGCCTCCATCATTCTCCTGCCCTCACCAGACCAGCATGTCTCTACGACCGACAGACCCGCATCAACACGGCACCACCACCCACAGTCCACAGCTCACACGAGGACTCGGCCTGCTGCTGCTCACTCTGTGGGTTTCACAGACGTGGGACGGCATGGATCCCCCATGAAAGCCCCACCTGGAGTTGCTGCCCCACCCTACACACCCCCTATGCTCCTCCCATTCATCTCTCCCCTCCCCAACCTCTGACAGCCGCTGATTGTTTTACTGTTTCCACAGCTTTGCCTTTTCCAGACTGTGCTGTGGTTGGACTCAGACAGCAGGCAGCCTTTCCAGATTGGAGTCTCACTTAGCAACATGCGTTTAAGATCCTTCTGTGTCTTTTCATGGCTTAGGGGTCCAGTTCTTTTTAGTGCTGAATAATATCCCAGTATCTGACATACCACAGTTTATCCATTCACTTACTGAAGGGCATCTTGGTTGCTTTCTAGTTTTGGCAATTATAAAGCTGCTGTCAACGTCTGTGTGCACATTTCCGCATGGAAGTAAACTTTCAGCTCCTCCGAGTAAACGGCCAGGACTGTGATTGCTCCTGTGGTCGGAGAGCTTAGTTCCACGGAAAACCGCCATGCTGCCTCCCACAGGAGCTGCCCCACTTCCTCCAGCGATGAGTGAGGGTCCTGATGCCCACACACCCACAAGCACGTGGTGGTGTCGGAGTTCAGGTTTTGGCCAGGCCGATGGGTGCACAGTGACGCCTCGCCCTATGACATAAGACGCGGGCCATCTTTCCACGTGTAGATTTGCCATCTGTGTATCTTCTTTGTTGGGGTATCTGTCCAGGTCTTTGGTCCATTTTTAATCAGGTTGTTCATTTTCTTGTTGAGTTTTGAGAGTTCCTTGCACGGTTTGGATAACAGCCTTTCTCAGATGAGTCTTTTACAGATGCATTCTCCCCGTCTGTGGCCTCCCCTCTCATGCTCCTGAGACAATGTTTTTTATTTTAAAAAACACTTCAGACAGAAGATGGACCTCCCAGCCCACCACGGTTCTCAGTTTGGCCGTGGTCACCACCCTCCCAGCCCTGGTTCCCACCTTTCCACGATCTGCTGGTCCTATGGGTGTCAACCCATACCAAGTCCCTAACATATCTCCAATGATGGCAACGTCAAAGCTGGCAGTTTGCAGGTAGGAAGGAGCTGATGGAGGCCGGAGCAGAATGTGAATGCCAGCGGATTCATCCCTCGGGGACCGGCAGGCCTCTCAGATATCCCCCTGGGTCACCTCCCAAATGAAGTACCTGCTTTGGCCGTGAGCAGGAAGCAGGACCTGGCCCAGATCTCAGCATATTTGACCTGGCACGGCATTTACAGGTGAGCCTCCATAACCGGAAACTCGACTCTCTGGGGAGAATGCATTTTCATTATCAAGGCTTTTAATTAAGAAACCAAAGAGCAGTGACTGGAGTGAGGATGCAGGGACTCTGGGTGACCCACACGCTCGTTTCCACCTGGCACAAAGGACCCTGGAGTGAGGGTACAGTGCCTGCTCTGAGTCACCAGCACACTCATCATTTCTACATAAAGAACCCTGTGAGCCTGTCCCAGGACTTTTTAGCCTAGACCTAAAAGTTCAGAGCTCAGGAAACTTTCATCATTTTAGGAACCTGAGGGGTGGGCCAGGGGGATCTCACAGAGTGTGGTGCTGTCTATGGGGTCAGCAAAGTACAGCTGGGGCTTCCCGCAAGCACTTCAGGGAGGCCGTGCACTGGCCCGAGGCTGGTTCCGCCTCCTATCCTCGGTTCTCATGCCCAGCCGTGAGGGGAGCCCCCCGCTTCAGGAGCGCTCCCTGGCTCCAGGCCCTAACGTCCATGTCCAGGCCCCTGGTAGGGCAGCTTCTACCCCAGGGAGGCTGGGACTGGAGACAGCCTGGAGCTCTAGGCAATCCTGGCAACCACATGTTTCCCGAAGTGGCTGCAGACAAACTCCTGCTTCCAAAACCTGGCACGGGCTGTGTGAGGCCTGGAACGCGGGAGGCGCGTTTCGCAGGGTCCCTGCTCACATACAAAAGCAAGGCTAAGAGCAGATAAATTATTTAATTACCCTCTCATGGTTATCAAGTCAAGTCATAGTCTCTTAGACTTATGTGTGACTAGAAGTATACACATTATGGAAGTGTATATAAATGTGAATACAGATATGCTTATTTTCCTTTTATATACCTTACATGTATGTGTATACGTGCATATGTATAAAACATGGAAGAAAAAACCATACTTAAGATTTCAAATCTCAGTCACAAAGATCTCAGAAGCAAATTATTATTCTTTAACAAAGATGTAACATTTTACATTCTTACAAACAAAATGTTCTCTATTAGCATTTTATTTTAAAAACTAAGAATGCATTGCACTCTCTGTTTCAATTTTTAACTCAGCTCACAAAGGTCCCTGTACAAAGACCTCCGTGCCACGGCAAGGATGGCGGTGGTCACACCTGTGTCCATTTATCCTCTCTACATCTAGCTCCTCTCCCTGAGGCAACAGCACCTCCGAAGTCACAGCCTGGCCTCCCATCTCTCCCCCGTCCCGGGCTTTTTGGCATGTTGGTCTGCTGCACACACCTCAGCAAATACTGCTGATTAGCCAGAATCGCCCAGAAATCTCTTAACCTTGATTCTGGTTGCTTTTGTAATTTGTAATATCTGTACTTCTGGTGTGATTTGAGAAACAACAAATTTTAAAATTAGAGAAGATGTGGTTTTTATTCTCTCCTTTCTGCTTGCAACCTTGAAAATTCAAGTAGCAGCAAGGGTTTGTTGAAAGTAACTTCCACCAAATAGAACCTATTACAAAGGTACTACAGAGTGTCAAATAACCACATAGATGTAAAATAGACATGCAGACACAGATATAAAATCCAATGGTTAAACCAAATTGAGAAATGCTTGCCAGTTTGATAGGACTTCTAAAACTTGACATAAATGTTGGCTGAGGGATACAAGATGTTATGAGATGAGTGAGATGCTTGGCCTAGAACCACAGGCTCTCTCCTCTTTACAGCAGAAAATCCATAAGGAAGTCAAATCTGAAAGAACCAGGTACCATTGAATGGCATACTCAGCCATCCTTCCCCATTCCTGGGCCAGGTGCGGTGAGTGCAGCCAGTCGTTCACCAACATCCATCATCCATCCTCCAGGCTACGGCTACACTTTACTCCCAGGCTCCCTGCCATTATGTAACTTAGGTAAATCACGGCCACTCTCACCTTAAGCCTCCCCTGCCAGCATGGCAATCACCCAGTCCCAACCACAGCAAGGACAGCCATGTCCCTGGGAATGCAGAGCAGGGGTCGGGAAGAAACCTGGATCTCTGAATACCTCATGGAGCAGTCACCAGCCTGGAACATCCTCCCTGACGGCTTTGCAAGAGAGAAGAACTCCTTGGTTCCTCAAGCTACAATACTGCAGAGTCTCAGGTCACAGCATCCTTACCTACCCTCGTCAGGAACCGTTCATGCTCATCAAGACATGAGAACAAAACTGCAGTGGCACAGTCACACTCAATGCAGACCACCTGCCGCTCACATTCATCGGATTAACACCAAAAGGCCACCTTGGTGGATATCCTGGATGTGGACACTTGGCGGCTTTTTGCTGGAGACGCGCTTTGTACATTTATCGCACGACCATCTTGGCGTCAGGAGGGGCTGTGCAGATGGCAGCTGTGCACGTCACAGGGAGTCTCACTTGCTGGACTCTCAGCCAGCTCCCACTATCAGTGCCCGCAGAGTCCTCTCCTCCGGGAGCACGTGCTTGGACGCCACAGTGGCCTGTGGATCCACACAACAGCACTGTGTGCCCCAGGAGCTTAGAAAGTACCACTGCATCAATGCCTCCACAGGTGAGGCCGGGGGCAGAAGCCAACCTCAAACAGTTACGGTCCTCCGTGGGGCTGGCGTCCAGGCAGGAAGGCGGCTCAGCGGCTCTCCTCTCACTGTGAAAAATTCCTAGGTCCCCACATGAACAGAACCCTAAATAACACGCAACAAACAACAGGAACGAGAACACGACCAGCAGCTTCTGAGAAGAGCAAGCTGGACTGATCATGAGACACCTGACGGGGACGGTGCCAGAGCCCCTCCCAGTAACCTGTGAGGGCAGCGCTGCCAGCATCTCCCTAAAACCAGCCCAAGTCAAGTTAGACTTGAGGCTTTCCAGGAGTGGGTAGATCCATTCAATCCCACAGTCTGAACCTTCCAGGCCGTGTCTCATGGCCCTCATCTCACATATGGGAACCCGGACGCTGCACCATAAACACAGCCCCAAGCCCTCGTTCCTTCTTCAACACCACACACCAGTACAGTAAACACTTAGGATCTGGGCATTCACGTAAAATACTGCTTAACTAAAACTTCTGATTTAGAACATGTTTAATTCCTACTCACAGAGCTCAAAGTGTTTTGTCCTAGAAGGCGGTAGCTGTAACTTAGCATGAGAGAAGAAGGGTTCAGAGTGGTGCCAAGTATTAAATATTCCTCTAAATCTATTCACCAGATCGCCATGCTATTGTCACCTGCTTCATTTTCTGTCCTTAAAAGACATAATAGTTACTTTTCAAAATAGACAACCTGTTTTACTGATGCTTAGCTATAAAGTAGCGAGCTATGTATCCAAAAGGGAGATATGGGGAAACAGAAAATGTCCACAAGCAATCGGGTGGGGAGGGGGGCAGTTGCAGCAGCACCTGGCTCTGTTGCGTTGTGAGCCAGCCACGTGGGATGGACAGCTCACTTAGCCACTGAAATTATATCATCTAAGATTTTGTTGCAGTTACTTTGACAAATTCTCCCTCCTGCTATGAAGAGTAAGGTTTGAGGGGTTTTTTTGTGTTTTTTTTTTTTTGACTTGGAGTCTCGCTATGTCACCCAGGCCGGAGTACAGTATTACAATCATGGCTCATCGCGGCCTTGACTTTCTGGCTCAAGCAATCCTCCCGCCTCAGCCTTCCAAGCAGCTGGGACCCATAGGCGAGTTTGATTTCTTTGCTAACGAATTCCTAATTCATCTCGCAGTGGGCCTATCAAGGCCATATGCCCGGACGTCCACCTTACCGACCGTCCGTGTGGTCTCTAAAGTGGATGCACTCCGGTTGCCCGGGCTCTGCACGCGATGCTGAGTCTCCAAGTCTGCCGCTGTATAAGGGACTGACAGCCCCGAGCGTCTCGACCTGCCACCATGAGCCAGACTTTATTCCACAGGGCGACTCTGCTTCCCGTGATGAGATGCAGCATGTGAGCACAGACCAAAGGGCATCAGCAACTAACCCATTCCCCTGGTACTAAGTAGAGGACCAAGAGTTTAGTTCCTTACTTATTTACTACGGGCTTGATTCAAAACAGCTTTCTGGGATCCTGGGGACAAACATCTCCAACTGGTGAGAATTCTGGCTTTAGTAACGGAAGAATCACCTAATGCCCATTTTGTAACTGCTGTTCTCATCAGAACTTGAGGCCAAAGAGAAAAATAAAAGGGGGAGGCTAAGATCGTGACACCCCAGTTTGCACAAGGCCAACCAGCCTGCATGAGGGGGTGAAAGGAGTAGGATTTTTAAACAGCTGAGTTTTAAAAACATGGCTGTAGGCTGGGCGCACTGGCTCATGTCTATAAGCCCAGCACTTTGGGAGGCCGAGGTGGGAGGATTGCTTGAGGCCAGGAGTTCAAGACTGGCTTGAGTAACACAGCAATACCCTATCTCTTTAAAAAGAAAAAAAAAGGTTATTAAAATAGTAATAAAAAGTTTAATACAATAAATTACTATATCAACATGGCACCCCCAGCTGTCAGAGGAGGTACAATCTCTGTGGCTATGATGAGATCTGGAGAGAAATGTAACTGTCATCATAGGGAAGGTCAACCCCAAAGCCCCACGGCAGTACTCCTGTAAAGTGTGTTAACCAGCATGAAGTCTCCTCCACAATCAGAAGCCTGGTTTAGAGGAACGCTGTCCACGGGACCTGGGTGGACTCCAGACGCTGGCTGACCAGACAACCCCCCCCGGGACCCTGCCGGCAGCCCCAACTGGACAGAATGACCTCGTGAGTGTCCTTTCCCGCCACAAGCTGCAGACCTTGAGCCAGTCCTGTCTGTGACTGAGGCTGCGCATAAACATCTGCACCCAACAGCTCACCTTTGTATATGACACGCCCAGTCCACCTCATTTCAAATGTTACGCTCGCCCCAAGGCGAACATGGATGTTACAGGTTAACTCACTGCATGTGTGCTAGACTTTCCCTGTAAGTGTTCAGACATTGCACGAACCGGATGAACAAACCCCACTTTCCCTGTAAACGTTCAGACATTCCTTGAGCCCGATGAACACACACAGCCAACAAACCCCGGAACGTGTAACGCCGCGGCCTCCTCTCCTCCTGAGGGGCGTGTGTTTACAGCTCCCCCAAGACCACATTTCCCAAAGCACAGAGTGTTACTCTGAAAATAAAACCTCCTTTTTCCTTCCTCTGTACATCTCGTGGTCATGTTAACAACTATTGCTACAAATGCAGAGAAATGGGGTATCATCCGTGCTGGTCACCGAATTCCTAGCACCAAAGCTTCAGGGCCCCCCAGTCTGAAGGAAACTTCTATCGCCCTAAAGCCAACTCTGGAGACGAAGGCCGAGCTGGGGAAAGGCTGTGTCACCGCAAATCCACACCACGGGGCCCTCTGCAGTTGTGTGTAACTAACTCTTGGCCTGTCCTGGGGTTTGGGGAAATCAGAGCGTACGCAAGCAGATACCGTACGCTCTGCCATGGGACCGTGAAGTCTGCGGAACCTCAGAGGAACACGGAGACAAACGGTGGCACGATTCTCACAGGCCGAGCCTCGATGGGCGCCTGTGTCAAGAACACAGACACGCCGGGAGGGACAGCAGATGCAGTCAACGCCTGCAGCCCCAGCACTCGGCAGCGTCCAAGTGTGGGGGTCTCTGGTCAGGCTTCACCACAATTGCCATATTCTGTGGCAAAATTTTAAAAACAGGTTTTAACTAGTTATAACTCTAACTTGTTTTACACATAAACAGAACACAGGGTACCAACAGGCTCCAAAATACTTCACCTAGAACCAAGTCTAGAATGCAGATGGCTGCTGCTCCGAGTGTGACAAGTCCCCTTGTAGTGTCATAAATCCTAGATCTAGGTGACTAAGTGCTCTTCCTAAACCAGACAGCACCCTGAGGCTCTGAGGGCACCCTCTGTCCCCAGGCCAGTCCATCAGCCCCGGCAGAAGCTGCTAGAGTAAGAGCCTGTGGATTTGTATTGGACGGATGCAAACCAGGCAAAGTCACAGGGGCTCGTTCTGGAAGCCCATCCGTTTACCCACTCATGCCATGGAGAGCCGTTCCCCCAACTCCACACCCGCAGTCATGCTGAACCACAGCAACTGGCTTTTAGGCCTTCAAGCCACTCCTTCTCACCGCTGGACAGACCCTTCTCACACCGTGAGGCCCAGAGTAGCCTTAACAGGTGGTCCCAGCAGAACTGGCCACTGCATGAATTGATACTTTGTGTGTGTGGGGGGGTGGTTGTTCTTCTGTCACTCAGGCACAGTGCACCATAAGTACAGTGGTGCTATCATGGTTCACTGCAGCCTCAACCTGCCAGGCTTGGGTGAACCTCCAGCCTCAGCTTCCGAGTAGCTGGGCCCACAGGTATACATCACCACTCCTATTTAATTTTTTGTAGAGTCAGGGTCTTGCTATGTTCCCCAGGCTGGTCTCGAATTCCTGGGCTCAAAAGTGAACTGCCCACCTCAGTCTCCCAAGGTGCTGGGATGACAGGTGTGAGTCACTATGCCCAGCCTAGAATTGGTTTTTCTTAAACCTGAGTTTGACACATGAACCCCACTTACATAGATATCAGCACACTCTCACAGCTCGAGAGTTTTTCTGAATCTCGATTCTGTCCGTTCAAGGTCAATATCTAAGAAAGGGTCAGAACTGACCCTCCCTCCGTGAAGCCTAAGGGCAAATGCAGCAGTATCTCAGTGTATGAGGAGACAAAGTAAGAAGGTGGAAAATACACACTGAAATTCTAGTGCTAGAATCATAATCACCAACACTTTAAGAGGCAATCTGCTTTCCAAAACATGTAGCTGCTGGATTAACTTCAAAGTCACCAGATTCCACAGGCAGGAGCTCAGAGGGGCACAGCTTTCTAAGGCCGCACAGCCTGGGGCAGCGTAACAGCCTCGGGGCAAAGCAAACTAAACAAAGGCTTGGTTCTCTCAAGGAGGAATGTGCTCAAGTCCTTCCAAATAGATTCTTCTTCTAAGTAAGTTAGATGCCTCCTACAATACTGTTTCCAGTGCCAGTGTGTTCAGAAACATGAAGTTGAAACTACATCTCAGGACCCCAAAATCACTACGATAAAGGGACGTCAAAGTGAGGAAGAGCTTAGAGCAAACCTGCCTCCCATGCTCTTCCGAACAGAGACAGCTACTGGGGGGAGGAGGAAAAAAAGCCACGTACCTCCCTCACAACCGATCCACAAGGAAATTCCTCATGGACAGAGGAGAGAATTCAAAGTCCCCATCTGCACACGGAGATAAATGCGGATCTGGCTGCTTCCTCTGGAAAGGTACACCAGAAACACATTTGTCTGATCTACCTGTGACCTGGAAACCCATCCCCGCTTGGAGCCGTGCCTCCCTTCCTGGACCGAACCAACGTACATCTCATATATATTGATGTCTCACGTCTCCCTAAAATGTGTAAGACCAAGTTGTGTCCCAAACACCTTGGACACATGTCCAGGACTTCCTGAGGCTGTTGCAGTGTGTCCTCAACCCCGCCTGAGGCTGTGTCTTTCACCTTGGGAAAATGAACTCTCTATGGGCCGAGAACCGTCTCAGAGATCCTTCTGGTTTACAGGAAGCATTCTTTCCTGCGAGTATATCAATGAAATCATGTGGAATTACAAAATGCCACTTTAGTAAAGGCCAAAGGAATTAGGATTCGATGTGCTTAAAAAACAACACAAAAATAACGTTCTATTTGTCAATGGACCATGAAGCCCACACCCCCTTTTGCAGTGAAGATGTCAAACGGGACGAGAGGCCCCTCCTGCGGATGCTACCCTCTGACCCCACTTCCCAGAGTCCAGTTTCCTGCTGCTCAGGGAACAGCAACCCCAGCTTCACGGGGCTCAGGCCTCCAAACCCAACTCCCACCCATGCTGGAGAATCACCCCAGGGACTAGCAAACTGGCAGGTGCAACTCTCACCTCATCCCCTTAAAGGGGAAAAGGCACCTTCCCGCTCCTCTTCCTGCTGGTGGGAACAGGGTCAGGAGCTGGAGGGTCAGGAGTCGGGCGGCAGAACGGAAGCAGCCTGGGTCCCTGCTAGTCAGAGTTGGCAAATGCCAACCATCCCCGACATTCACTTTGCAAATAAATCCTTCTCTTTTGTCAGGTCCCTGGTTATAAGTTTGCACCCATAACTTAAAAAGAAAAAAAAAAAACTCAGATAAAAAATCGGTGTTTGGCTGACAATATTTCAATTATCTTGGGGCCTTGGGTCAAATGACGGCAAAACAGGAAACTGAACGCTGTTATTCAGAAAACTACCTTCCAGCGCCGTCTACCCTCCCAGGCTATCACCTTATGGTTGTTTGTCTGCTAGATGATTAACAATAACTGCTCTGAAAACCTAGGTGTACAGAACAGACAAGAAGTCAGCTCGGGTTGAGGGGAAGCAGGATAAGACCCCCTTCCCCGCAGGATGGTGGAAGAGGAGGAACCTTCAGCACCTGGGTTTTCAGGATGCTGGATCTCTGAGAGCATCTCTCACAGCTCAAGTACAGCCAGACCCTCCTCTGACACAGCCTGTTCAGACGAAGGTGGCACCTGCCCTAGAGACCCACAGCCCTGTGCGGGGCTCAGCTGGAGCTGAACTTTCCTCCCTTGGTAAGAGTCAGGGCCAGGGGTGGGGAGAGGAGAGAAGCAGCAGGCCTGAGGGGCACTGTGGAAACTCCATGCCGCGCTAACTCTCATCTGATGTGCTCCGGCCAAAGCCACGCTTCTCGGAGGGAGTTTCCCTTCACACATCCGGAAATCATCAACATCTAGTCTCCCCACAGAACAGATCCTTCCCCAGGAGGCAGATGCTTGGCTGTAACACGGGGTAATGAGGGGCGCGCCTTCGTGCCCATTCTGTAGTGTTTCCTGTTACCTATTTTACCTTAAGCTACAAATGATTCCCGTTTACACGGGACACAGTGACACAGACAGCAAAACACATGAGATTCAGTGTGATCCCACACCCGTCACTGCTGACCTCAAGTGCTTTGTTCGTTTTGCTTCTAGAGTTTGTACTCTCTCCCGGGGTTCCATGCCTGTGGATTCAACCAACCATAGATCAAGACTTTTTTTTAATGTGTTTGTACTAAGCATTCAGACTTTATTATTCATTAAACAACTACTTGCATGGCATGTGCATGGTATAGCTGTTACGAGCAACCCTGACATGACTGTCTGCAGGAGGATGTGCATATGTCATATGCAAACACGATGCCATTTTATTGCAGGGACCTGAGTGCCCACAGACCTTGGATTCCATAGGCAGTCCTGCAGCCCACCCCCATGGGCACTGTGGAATGGCTATAATAGAAAATATAGAGGTTTTAAACCAGTTATATACTAAATCTAATTGTTTGTTAAGAAATTACCGTGTATCACTTGTATTTGGAAGTCCTTCCTGGCCCAGAGACTTGACATGTTCTTATCTTTTTGTCCACGGATCTAGCCATTCCAGTAAGCTTATTGAACACAAATCAATTTTACAATTAAATTCTTACAGGAATCACATTCAATCTGTAAGCTGCTTTGGTTTTTAAAGTGAAATAACCAATAGTTTTGCAAACCAGCTATATCACAGAATAGGATAAAGCAGCCCCATGACATGCAAAAACATGGGGTTTCAAAGCTAACCAGTATAAAACACGTTACAAACCCCTAAATATGAAAATGTTTTACACCACAACAGATATTCCAGAAAAAAACAGGATGTTCAAAAAAGCCCTTTGCAGAAAAGCACTTTCCCCTTCATTTTTCACACGGTTTCCAGAAGCTTGTGTTTGGCGATGACCATGAACCAGAAGTAGCGTCCGCTGCAACTACTGCCACCGCAACACAGAATATTAAGGCATTAAAAAAAAGGACACAGCATATTTCCTATTGTTGCGAACAGGTAGAGTGTTATAAAAATGAGAGTGTTCTAAAGTCAACAATGTTCAAATTCTAGGTCTCCCGCAGACATTAGACGGTAACCGCCAAAGCTTATGTACTTGGCAACGTTCAAGGAGACCAAGTTCAGAGCTGTCACAATGCAGCACCATTCTCACGCGATTATCTCAGGCGGGTTTGAGGGCAAGTGCCCCCGTCACAGCGGGAAAGCTGCCCAGCCCAGCACTTCCTGAGATCACAGACCTTCGCCTTCCCACGTCTTCAATAGTTCCTTTACACCGGGAACCAGACAACAAAACCTAAAACACTTCCTCAAATCTCAAGACAGTCTTTAGAGCTCTTTTCCTTCCCCTTCTCTTACTGAAAAAGCCTATTTTGTAAGCAACCTGTAGTGCTTCCCAGAGCTGGGGCGGGAGGAGAGCTGGTGTTGGGTAGACCGAGTTTCAAGCGTGGGGAGACCAGGAAGTTCTGGAGATGGATGGCGGTGATCGTGGCACCACAGTGTGAACACACTTAATGCCTCCAAACCATACACTTAAAAATAGAGTGCTATGTAATTTTACCGCAATCAACACACTGAGAAAACTCATCTATAATTACTGTCATTTCCAATATCTTGCACCCTGTAAGTTGCATTTGCTTTTGGAAATCCTCAGAGCAATCTTGAAAGACTAATACCCTAATCATCTCTGAAACGCAGGCAAAGTCGTTCAAGGGTTTGGTTATAGGAAAGTAGCTGGAAAACAAAGCGCCCGTTAGACATGGCAGCCGTGGTAGCACAAACACATGGTAGGAAGATGGTGGTCATGCTACACACAGATGGGAAGGGTGTGGGGAGCCACAGCACCGGATACTCGGGAGGCACCTGGGCAGGAGTTGAGAATGTACCAAACGCGTTCGATCATGCAACATTCACGGACCGTGAGTCAAGCCACCGCCACTGACATCCACTGTGGCCGGGGTGTCCTCTGCCACAGAGATACACACCCTGCCAAGGATAGTGTACAGATTAAACGTCAAAGCACAGACATTCTCAGGTCCCGCTGTTCACATAGAAGCAAACACAACACATTTCCCAGACCCCAGCAGCATGACTCTCCACTTGACTGCAACCCGGTCCCATTTATTCTCGAACCCATCTCTCCCGGACCCCACAGCATGACTCTCCACCTGACTGCACCCCATCCTGTGCATCCTTGCATCTGTGTCTCGGCCCTTACTCACTCCCTCACTTCCTCGTTGGGTCAGGAACCAAAAGTCCACTGTGTCCCTGGTGCACTGAGCTTTGTCAGGGGCCTCTGGGCCGCATGCTGGGACACGCAACTAGGAACTCCCAGTGCACACGTTGGTCTCCTGCAAGACGCTTGGCTCTTATGTGCGGGAGCCGGGAGCCGGCACCCACCCCTACAATTGACTGCACTCTTAGAAAAGTCACAGAAGGCCCCTCACCAACCCAGCAGCACCCTGAGGCCACATCCCACTTGCCTGCTGGCTCCTGAGCCTCCCACCCTGTGATGACCCGCTCCTTCAGTTCCCCGCCTTGAATCCACTGGTTCCTCTCCTCATGAGCCTCTTTCCTGTCGTCTTCCTGTCATTTTCCTGTCAGCAAGCACATGTATCCAGCCTGACCTTGCTGATGTGCTCCAGCTGGCCCTGGACTCGAACCGCGCTGCTGCGGCTTTCCATCAGTGTGACATCTGCGAGTTACCTCCTGGGAAATGCCAGGTGATGGTAACATCAACAAAGAGGCACCGCTGAGAAGCAGAACGCATGGTGCGGTGCCCAGAACGTCACGTCCTTGAACAGACCCTCTGTGTCTTCTCCTCTTCTGCCAGAGCTTCACTGTAGGAAGGCGGCCATTCTTCCAGTGCTGCTACTTCCAACACCGGGGAAAGCAAGCTTCAGAAATGAACGGTGTCAAAGAGGCAGGACCCACCAGCGGCCGGACGACCGCAGCCCCAGCATTCCCCAGTCACCATGGCTGACAGCCCAGGCTCCAGAAATGCACAGCTTCAACCTTAGGAGAAAAAACCCTCCCAAGCCAACTATTATTTTCAACAATGGGATTGGGGAGTGGGGCGTTCTAACCCTGCCTCTCTCAACAGCACAGATCATCAGATCCCAGTTCTTATAGGATTGGGGAGTGTGGGGGGATGGTTCTAATCCTGCCCCCCCTTCATAAAAAAGAACTGGGATCTGATGATCTGTGCTAGGTCAGTACTTTGCTTCCGCCACATGCAGTCATCCTCAGCACCAGGAAAAGTCAGAAGCATTGAGTGATGATACCAATACCAACACGTGCGGTTCTGACAGCTCCGGTAACTCGCTGCACAGATACAACACAACAGCAGTGAGATCCACGGACATCACCAGTCTTCCCAACGACTGTGTTCCTGAATCTTCTGCGTTCGGAATAACGGTCTTCTTTGCCAGGGCTGAGCCATGCTTCCCTGTTGCCTGTCCTCTGCCTTCACCAGCTTCGTGCACGTTTCCGGGCAAGTGTTTGTGCAGGTGCTATCACTTATTTCCACAGCAAGAATATACACAGACACCAGACAGAAATGGGCAACCCCATTAGGAGCTGTGCAGAGAGATCTAACTCATCAGATGTGCCAAATTTCTGTTGCCATAGAAATTTAACTAAACTAACGTTGCTATGACCTCATCTCTTACTGTGCCACTAAAGATCATCCGGGTAAGAGGAGTGTGCCTCTGCATAGCATGTAGCTCACGTTTACATGTCGGTTTTCCCTGAATATGGTTATGTGAGATAGAAATCAGTAAGATGGGGTGTAACATCTAGTGTAGGATCGTTGTGTCTCCTAGGCTCACACACTTCCTTTAAGATCCTCAGAATATGAAGTTTAACTCTGTCGACGTGAGTTACATAGTAACTTGTTTTGGATACTGTCTCTTTCACCATCTAAATATCAACACCAAAGAAGTTCTTGAGTTCCTTTTTAAATTGAAAGGAATTTACAAACCATAAAAGCCCCAATATTAAAGGATACAATTCAGTCTTTTTAGCACATTCTCAAAGCTGCACATCAACCACTAGTATGTAATTCTGGGACTTTTTCACCATGGGCCAAAGAAACCTTGAACCCATTAAGAGTCAGCACCTGCTCCTTCCTTCCGCCAGCACCTGGCAATCGCCAGCCGACTTCCGTTTCTCTGGATTTGCCCATTCTGGACATCTGTTGTGAGAAGAATCGTACAGTGCATGACCTTTGGCGTGACCTTCGGTGCTGACATCTTTCACGTCCAAGGTGAGTGGAATCTCACAGTGAGTGACCTGTTGACAGACACCTGGACTGTTTCTACTACTACAAATAATGCTGCTATGAAGATTCTTGCATAAGATTTTTTTTTTTGTTTGTAAAAATGTTTTCTATTTTCTTGGGCATATGCCTAGGAGTGAAATTCCTGGGTCGTATGGTGATTTCATGCATAACTTTTCTGAGGAACTGCCAGACTTTTCCAAATCAACTGTACCATTTTACTTCCCTTCCCACTAGCAATATATCAAGATTTCAGTTTTCCCAAATTCACCACCAAGTCACTGTCCAATACTGGGATTTTACCCATCCAGTGGTTGTGAAGTGGTATCTCAGTGGTTTTGATTTCCATTTCTAAGATGACGAATTCTGCTAAACATCTCACGTGCTTTTTAAGGCATTTATATGTCTTTCTCTGGAGAATGTCTATTCAAATCCTTTTTCCATTTTTAAATTGGATTTTTATTAAGAGCTTTAAAATATATTCTTGATATCAGGTCCTTATCGTGATAATGTATCCTGTTCTGTGGGTTGTCTTTTTACTTTAATAGTATCCTCTGAAATGAACATTTTTAATTTTGATACCGTCTTTTTCCCTTCAGTTGCTTGTTATAGCTTTAGACGTCTCAGCCAAGGAAACATTGCCTAATCCAACCTAACAGTTTCTCGAGGATTCTCCCCTGAAGGTGTCATGGGCTGAACTGTCCCATTCCCCCCCCCCCAAGATTCCCATGTTAAAGTCACAACCCCAGAAACTTAAAATGTCTCTGTATTTAGATACAGGGCCTTAGCGTGGTAATTTAGGTCCCATAAGATCTTAAGAGTAGGCCCTGATCCAGAATGACTGGTGTTCTTTTAAGATAATTTAGACACAATCCTTAGTGCTCCATGCACATAAGAGAAACCTGTGAAGACACAGAGAAGACGCCATCTACACAGCATGGGGTGAGGCCCCAGAGAATCCAACCCTGCCCCCACCTTGATCCCAGGCTTCCAGTCTCCAGGAAAAAGGAAACAAGATGCTATTGTCTAAGTCGAACGGTCTGTGGTGTCCGTTATAGTACCCAGCAGACTGACACAATGGGTCTCAGTCAGCTCCTTACGTTGGATTCATGTTGAGCTTTGCTTGTACGGTGAGGAAGGGTCCAGTCCATCCTTTTCCATGTGGATACCCAAGTTGTCCCGGCACCACTGAGTTGTGAAAGGCAAAAAGTAAAGCAACCCTTACCGTCCTTTCTCCATCAACAGATTAGAAGATACACTGAAGAATCGTGGACAATTTTGTCAGTTTAAAAGCCAGTGGTTTTCAAACTTTTGGGTCTCAGGAACCCTTTGCACTTTATTAAAGAGCACAAAAAAGCTTTCTCATCAAGCCGGGAGTGGTGGCTGCTCATGCCTGTAATCCCAGCATTTTGGGAGGCAGAGGCAGGTGGATCACTTGAGGTCAGGAGTTCGAGACCGGCCTGGCCAACATGGTGAAACCCCGTCTCTACTAAAATACAAAAATTAGCCTGGCATGGTGCCGAACACCTGTAGTACCAGCTACTAGGGAGGCTGAGGCGGGAGAATCGCTTGAACTCAGGAGGCAGAGGTTGAAGTGAGCTGAGGTCACACCACCGCACTCCGGCCTGCGTGGCAGAGCAAGACTCCGTCTCAAAAAAAAAAAAAAAAAAAGTAACAATTTAGTTTATTTTACAAGGATAAAGTCATTACATCTTAACACAGTCTTAAAGAAGAAACCATTTTCCAAAATAAGCAGCAGCGTGGCAACAGTTTGTGCTGCTGTGAAAACACCTAACATCTCTGCACCTCAGACAGCAGGATTCTCATGCCTGCATCTGCGTTCAGTGGGCTGCAGAACCGTGACTGAAGTTTATGAAGAAAGTCCGACCCCATACTGATATACAATTAGGAAGCGGTATTTTCACTGTGTTTTCAGATCACTTTAGTTATTCTCTGCTGCCAAATGTAACAAGTGGCACTTCCGTACAGGCTGTCTGCAACACAGTCTGTGCTCTGCTCGTTGGACCTTTCTGCCCCAATTCCTTCTAAGTCGACTGGTCCGTCTTGCACTTGAATGGCTTTTACCAGCACACGATTTTGTAATCACACATTGGTTAGATAACACTGATTCAGAGTTATGAGCAGCTTCCACATTTCGTTATATGTAAAAAACAAAACAAAACAAAACCGCATCAATATCATCAATCACATGAGAAAGTGGTAGACACAAGATTTTTATATTTTAATATTCGCTGGAAAGCTCAAATGTCTATCATTGGGAATAATGTAAGGTACTTTCCTTGAGATGAAAGTCATTCTGTTCATTTTTCAGGCCACACCTGCAAATACCTCCATCTGAAGTGGCATCTTTTGTAAGTCATTCTTTATATAAAGGCGGCCGTTAGTGGAAGAAGTGGTTCTGCAGGTTCATAGCTCAGAGGCACCAGTGCTCTCCCAAGATAACCATAAAATCCGCAGAAGACGCACCTGTGCACACTTCCTGTTTCTCACTCAGAACATTCCAGAAGGAACCCTGAATCCCAATGCCACAGCGGGACTGAAGTTTGCTCTCACCCACACAATAAACCCAGGGAGATCCCCCAGCCCCCACCCCGAGGCCACAGCCTTGGTCCTCTGTCTGGTCTAGGAGGGCTCCTGCAGCTCCAGCCTAACAGGGAACAGAAGGCACCCACATGTCAGAAAGCCCTCCCAAGGCCTGGCGAGCACTTCTGCTTATGTGCCAGTCAAGTGCGTTTGACAATTCTACAGCCAGCTGTATGGCAGGCAGCGAGGTATCCAGCAAATCCTCAGGGCTCACGTTACTGAGGAAGGAAGGTGGACAGCGAGGTACCCAGCAAGTACTCAAGGCTCACGTTATGGAGGAGAAAGCCAGGCAGATAGTGAGGTACCCAGCAGGGTTCACGTTACCGAATAGGAAAGGAGGGTGGAGACAAGCGGGCTGGAACAGTCTGTCATAACCTTTAGCATTTACAAGGCTCGCTGAAGATTATCCGATTTGATCTTAACAGCTCACAAGATAGGCAGAGGCATGACTGTTTTCACTTCATAAAAAGAGATCCCGAGAACTGATGATGGCCACGTGCTCTTCCCATAGGCTCCCAGAAATCATCCTCAGATCATCTCTCAGTTGTATACATGTGATAATATCTCAGTCACGTCCCCTCTCTTCCGGGGAATTTTACTGCCGCCCTGCTGTTCCTTCGCACCCCTGCCCTCTCCTGCATTTCAGCCATGCCCACCATCCATGGGGAGTCGGCGCCACCCCACCCCCGCTGCTGCTGATGGCTTGGGTCACCCTTATCTTTCATCTCCACCTACAGGGACCTGTTCTTCCTTCAAATGCAGCTCAAACTCACTCGTTGTGTGAAGCCTTTTCCAGCCATCACAACCGTCATGTGTAAAATCAGTGTGTGGAATGCTTCGTTTAGGAGGTGCTTATGTTGCCTCATTGGCTGTGAGCAGGGCCAAATTCTGAGCAAACCCGGTGGTCCCCTCTCCCCATCTCTGCTCCAGTGCACTTAAAACAAGGATTCCTGGAAGCACCTTTTTAGTCCAATTCACGCATGAGTCTGCCCCACACCCTGCAGAAAAGCCCTGGTGGTCGGCGGTCAGGGCTCAGGACCTCGAGGTGGGTAAGGAGAGCTTAGTGCCCTCTCTGGACTTGTCGCTCAGAGACCCGCGGCTGGAAGGGAAGAAACTTGCATCCTGTGAAACATCCAGGCCCTGAGACCCACTCAGGAGTGGAAAACGGGGAAGGAGCCTTGAACAGACCCACGGGAGGGTAGACAGCAGGAGTCACAGAGGCTACCAGGGAGAGAGGGAGGCAGGCAGTGAGGCCAGAGGTGATGTGGCCGGGAGGGAGTTGATGTGACCAGAGGTGACGTGGTGGGGGGATGACACGGCGTGGTGGGGGGAGGAGATGTGGCCAGGGGCAACGTGGCCAGAGAAGGAGACACGGCTGGAAGGAAGTGACAAGAGGGGTCTCCAGGCCTCAGACTGTGCCTCAATTATGGATGACATTTCAATTAAGATGTTGTATCTAACTTTAACGAAAAGTAGCAATTTAGAACCATTGTGTACATTTAAAGCACGGTACAAATAGAGCCCGTTTTCCAAACCAAAGAACAGTGCATTGAAGGAAAAAGTAATAGCTCACCAAAAACAAAACAAAACAAAACAAAACAAACAAAAAAACTAATTAAAGAAAAAATTCATTTAAGATCAGAAATAAAGAGATCCTACAGCTCTTCTAGTCCAATCCCCACCCTAACGTGAATGGGGGGGAAAAAGAAGTAGATTCTAGTCAGTCAGAATTAAAGGCAAAACCGATCCACTTTACTTTCTACTTGACAGAAAACAAGAAGCTCATCAAGGAATCCCTACAAACAATAGCTTTAGTAGTTCCCAAAATGCAAAATTCACCTACAAATTAAACCAACTGCTAAGTGTGTATAGAGTAATTTCTTTCATTATTGCCTTCCTCATCCCCAGGGGCTTTTTTAGACCTTGTTTCCCCCTAATTGCCTCCAACACCCAGGAAATTTAAACCCCACAAGTAAACCGTGTCTCGATTCATTCACAGCGTCCTTTGGAGCAGGCAGTCCCTTGCTCTAAGACGTTCTTGTCACCTAAGCACCAAGCACAGCCTGAGAACGCACAACACGCACTCACACAAACTCAGACAGACAACAGGTGAGATATGGCACGTGAGGAGGAAGACAAGATAAATGAGCTTCACCGTCACCCCAGATCCGACAAGAAGTGACACACGCAGCCTGTTCGGGTACAGGTGATTCCTAGAAAACAGCCAAGGGCAGAATTTGGAGAAGCAGCACCGCAGTCCAGGAAGGTCTGGGGGCTTTAGAAGGGAAGGGCGCCCCGACCAGGTACTGGGGGATTCAGAAGGGAGGGGCGCCCCGACCAGGTACTGGGGGATTCAGAAGGGAGGGGTGCCCCGACCAGGTACTGGGGCTTCAGAGGGGATTGGTGTCCCGATCACTTCCGGGGGGGTTCAGAGGGGAGGGGTACCCTGACCACGTGCTGGGACTTCAGACGAGAAGGCGCCCCGACCGGTTCCTGGGGATGGCAGGACAAGCCCAGGGTTCCGTCGTCACTTTTCACTCCCTACTCCCGAATCTCGCCCTGAAGTTGCAGCCAGTCCAGGTATTCATTTACCCATAAAATTAAGTATCTGTGAGTAACGCAAGTCACTAATCCACACAGATCTGAGTCTACACATACCTCCCAGAGACGCCACCATCCCTTCTGGTAGAAGAGCAGCCCAGCGGCCCACGCTGCTAGGAAGGGAGACTGTCTCCAGCCTGACGCTGCAGAGTCCTCAACACAAAGTCTACCTTCTGGAACCATGCCGTCTCCTATAGAAGCAACTAGGGGCATGTAGGGTTTTTTAAAATCTTTTTTTTTTCTTAAGACAGAGTCTCCCTCTGTCACCCAGCTGGAGTGCAGTGGCTCGATCTCGGCTTGCTGTAACCTCTGCCTCTCGAGTTCAAGTGATTCAGCTGCCTCGGCCTCCCGAGTAGCTGGGATTACAGGCGCCTGTCACCACGCCCAACTAATTTTTTATATATTTAAGTACAGATGGGATTTCACCTTGTTGGTCAGGCGGGTCTTGAACACCTGACTTCACATGATCCACCCGCCTCGACCTCCCAAACTGCTGGGAACACACGCATGAGCCACGGTGCCCGGCCCATATAGCTATTTAAATTTGACTAAAATTAAATAAAATTAGAAGTTCTCATTTACACTTCAAGCATTCAGTTACCCCCAGGCGGCCACTGACCAGAGGCTGGTAGAGATGTCACACTCCACACTGTAGAAGGATCTAGGGACGAAATGGCTCTAAGATCATCTCGACATCTTTATGTTGAAGCTACTGAAGTTTTACTCTGATTATTATAGACATCAGCATTTTCCCACTTTAAAATGTCAGAGCTATTGCAATGATCAGCTCTGTGGCTTCCCAGCAGCTCTTCTCTTCCTGGACAGAGAACTGTAGAGCATCTGCACTCTGCCTCCACACTAAGGGATAGTAGAAGCCTCCGTATAAAATCAGGGGGAGAAAAAAAAATGAATCCCTAGTCCGCCTCTCCCCCTATGATTTTGTGAAACTCCTCTTAATATGCAGAATAACTGCCAGAGTTGCAATAAAGAAGCATCCGTTGACCAGGAAGCAGCAGGGAAGCAAGAGGAGGGAGATGCAAAGACCCTCCGTTCCCTCTGGACCCCAGGCCCAGCCAGGACTGAGAAGGGCCGCACAGCCCGGCAGACCCGCACACCTGATGCGAACCATACACACGACTTCCCTGGGCCTCGGTCCCCTGCTCTGCCCTCACTGGCCACTGTGGCTCTGGGTAGAGGCAGCTCCCTGAGCCCCAACACCCACAGCCAGTCCCCTCCTTGCAAGTCTCAGCTGTGCTTTGACTGCCTCCCTGATGCTTCTCATCATCATCTGCGTACCGTGTCCCCTCTACCCCACAGCCCTTGCTACCGCCCACCCCACCAGGGAGCCTAGCACACAGCAGGTGCCCGAGACGCCCCAACGGGCGGCCATGCCAGGGTAGGGCTTGGAGTTCCAAGGGCCATGTCCCGCATACCACCACAAGTGCCGCGGAGGCTGTGGAAGGGGTCCAGGTTTCAGCCCTGCACTCAGCTTCTCCTGGCCCCCGAGGCCAAGAACCTAGCAAGGGAGCGCAGCGGGAAGCTGGGTCCCAAACCCACTTCCTGCTCCTCAAGAGGAAGGGGGCCTCGGGGCACAACCCCACGACACCTTTCCTCCTGCCAGGCTGCCTGTCACAGCACCAACACCTTCACCGCAGGGAAACCCACCTCTGTGAGGAGAAAACCAAGTACCACAGGAGCCACGTCCCCCGCAGCGTCTGCTGAGCCCAATAGCGACAGCAGCAGCCGGGTCCCCACTCAGCACACACCGACTCGGAACCCGCCACGCACACCACAACACCGACCATCTTGAAGCTCAGCTTCGACTCATCAGGTCTCTCTTCCATGAAAGCTAGGCATGTCTATCTTCCCTGGGCTCACAGAAAGAAGAGTGACTCAGCCCCGAGTGTGAACAGAGTCAAGCTCCCACTAGCTGTACAGACAACCTCCCTTGCCCTGTCCTGGGGAGGAGCCAAGCGCAAATAGCCATCTTTTGCCCACATAGGTACGGAATTCAGTCAGTTCTCTCAATGGAGTTGTGACAGGTCAACTCCAGGCTCCTCAGTGCTCTGGGGTTCACCTCGGGCCACTGCACCTTTGAAACGTGGCTGTGGACTCCTCTAGGGTGCACAGTGTCACGGCCATTTCATTCAGATACTGCAGGCCCCTGCCGTGGAGTCAGTACCCAGGACACCCCTGCCGGCATCCTCCGAGATGCTGCTGCAGCTGCTGTGATCTGAGAACAGCCATGCACAGGCATCAAAGGGAGGGCTTCTCAAATCTTTTCCAGGAGCAGTGGCTACAGCTTTGGAAGACGTTGCACTGAATCCTGGGTGATCGTGGCTTGGTCTGCAATCTAAACCTAGTTGCTGGGGAGACACACTCTGTTGTAATTGACAGAGGCTGTTGGTGGCAGCTCTACCAAGACCAAGAATGGCAACTAATCTGAGATTTACTATCCATACTTTCTATTTGATGTTTAAAAGGAAAGCATCGTGAAGTTCCAGTAGCAAGGAATTTTCTATAATCTATCACACATCAAGATATAGCAGAAATGTAGCTAAAATGTTCATAGGATCTATGCAGAGGAAGAGACGGGTCTATTTCAGGAAAAGTGCTTGCTGGCTTTTAAGAAACATAGTGAAATCCCTGCCAAGTAAAAGATTGTTTATACTTTTGCTTTGGAAACGGAGGGAAAGTTCTTTCTTATTATTTGAATACATTAACTGTATTTAAGTGTTCTGGTAGATTAAGTATTAAACATTCAAAAGGAAGTAATTCTGTTCAGTCTATTTCATTCTTTAAATGAAGCTTTCAAAAACCGACAAATACCTGGCCGGGTGTGGTGGCTCATGCCTGTAATCCCAGCACTTTGGCAGGCCGAGGCGGGTGGATCACAAGGTCAGGAGATCGAGACTATCCTGGCTAAAACGGTGAAGCCTCGTCTCTACTAAAAACGCAAAAACTTAGCCTGGTGTGGTGGCAGACACCTGTGGTCCCAGCTACTCGAGAGGGTGAGGCAGGAGAATGGCGTGACCTGGGAGGCGGAGCTTGCACTGAGCCGAGATCACACCACTGTACTCCAGCCTGGGCAACAGAGCAAGACTCCGTCTCGAAAAAGAAAACAAAAAGTGGCAAACACCCCATTGTCTGCCCTGGCTGCGGCCATCTCCACGGAGTGGACAGAGCTTGGGAAAAGCTCACTGTGGAGGCCCAGAAGGCCGGGCCTGGCCTTTGCTCAGCAGATGAGCAAGAGGGTCAGCCACCCTAGGGAAGAAGCCCATATTTGCTATGTTACTGATGATATCCACATAAATTTCTATTTTGCCTCTCACACAGAACTGGGATCTATGTTTGAGCAAGCAGCTCATGCCAACAGTCCCTCCATGCCATCATTTCCCTGACCTCCCACAGAAGAGCCAGGCCAGGCAGCGTCCCCACACGGGGACTGGGTCCCAGGAAGATCCTGGTCCTACCCCTCTTCTCTCTCATCCCTGCAACACCCTGGCTTGCTGTGGAAGCCCAGCAGTGCTGGCTAAACCCACGTTCACCTGGGGCATTCAGGAGAAGCCTCTGTGCAGAAATCAATTGGGAAGTAGGATTGTGTGTGCTGGCAGGTCACTGGAAAGGATTTGCAGAACTCAGTTTTCAACACAGGTGCCGCCACCAAGTCCCTGAAGACCTTTGTGGGCCTAGAGCCACAGAGCCATTTGAGGCACTCTCACAATCTCTAACAACCCTGCACAGAGGCCCTGTTTATCCAAAGGACCATAAAATTTTCCATGTAAACAAAGTTTGACATAATGAATTAAAAGTGAAGTCGCCACTTCTATTTTCCATTAATCCATTCATTCAAACAAGTATCTCTTGAGCGTGTTCATCAAATACTGTGGAATTAGGATTCAGTCCATGCCTTCAAGAAATATACAGCACAGAAGAAAAGGTATAGCTTGTAACAGTGGTGAATAGGCAAGAAATACACATCGCAGAAGGAAAAGTATAGCTTATAACTGCAACAGTGGTGAACAGGCAAGAAATAAACATCATAGAAGGAAAGGTAGAGCTTGTAACTAACGTCATAGAAGGAAAGGTGTAGCTTATAACTAACAGTGGCGAACAGGACAGAATCTCATAGGCTCGTCAGGAGCCACCGAGGAGGAAGCCATGATTCGCATCCACCTGCAGTAGATAAATGTTTCCCGGATAAAGTAACTTTTCTACAGTGATATCTGCTCCTTATTGTTTAATCCTCCTCGATAGGGTATTAAATTACCACTTTATGTGCTGCTTATATAAAATACATCATTGTCAGGGGAGGTTATAAAATAATACTTCACACAAGCTTGGGCTGTGAATGGTGCGAGGCAATGGGACGATGTGTTCCCGTGTTCTCGAGACGCAGAAGGGGCAAGACCCTGCTTCCCTTCTCCTCCCCACCGCCCTGTTCCCAGATGAGGGGCGGAGGCAAGGCCGCCGGGCAGTCCTAGAGCTGGCTCCAGGGCCACGACACCACGCCCAGACTCTCTGCGCCCCATGCAAGAAACACAGACTGTGGGGCAATCACCAATTTACCTAGCAGTGGGGAGAGTCCTTCATCAAAAGCCTGTGCTTCCAGGAGCCAGGACAAAGCAGGAGCCCCTAGGAAAACTGTTCCGGGTGCTCCTGAAACCTGGGCAGAGTCACAGTCTGGCAGGAAGCACCAGTGATGCAGGTGTGCCCAAGATTGGGAGGATGGCCAGATGCCTGGAGACCAGACCGGCCTGCAGGAGATGACCACCTCTCTCTGGTTCATTAGAGACAGACAGTCTGGGCTTCACTTTTGTATGTGGAGTCTCACAGTACAGAAATGTCACAAAGAGATTAGACTTCGTATACCCCATTTTTTTAAATTTAAAAAACACAATTATTTCAACTAATTCTAAATCCAGCAAAGAAAAATAAGTATATAAATGCATGCCTCCAAAATGTAAACCACAATCTCTTTACCCATAGGAGACCCAAAATTTAGTGTACTTTTTCTTCAGTATGATCTCATTTTTTTTTAAGCCATTACTGAGGTGTCTCCTCACTGCCCCATGAGAAGGTTCATGGGCTCTTCAGGGCTCTTTGCTGTTTCATCATTTTTTAGATTTAAGGGCAGGATCATTTTCCCACACTTGCTTGCTTCCCTGATCACCAATTTTTCACAAGGACATCATTGTGCCTCAGAAAACCTAGTAACTGAACTTCATTAAAAGTGAAAACGATAGGGACATGTTGGCTGCTATGACAGCATCCTCAGTCACCGAATCTCCCTGGGGGACCCGACACACCCCCAATCTCCTTGGAACCCCAGCATGCAGGTATCGCTGCGGCTGACAGGACTGACCCACCCTGGGGGAGGCATAAAAGCAAAGGGAAGAGAAGGCAGGTGACTCATTTAGGAAACTCAGGTGATCCTCTCGAGTCACATTTCTCAGGGTGTCAGGGTACCAGTTACATGTAGGGAACCTCCTTGGCCTGGCAGGTGGCAGACTCCTGGGACCCTCCTCAGACATGTTAATCAGAGAATCTAAAGACGGGCAAACTCTGAAAAGTATCTGTAAAGGAAGGACTTAGCTCTGCTGTGAGCCCACTACACGTGGGGTCACGCAGGATGCCGCTCCCAGCGTCCAGTCTCCATTTCACCCTCCTGGGAGGAACACCCGTCAAGTCACAGAGCACAGTCTTCAGCGAACACCTTCCTGCGCGACCTCCACTGTCTCCCAGCCCTGCAGGAGTAGCCGCCGAGTAGGGGAAACAAGTCTTTGCTCCTGACCCGGCCACCTTGACGCTGGGCATAAGACCAGCACTGCTACGTCTCTGGGGAAAGGAGCGGCCCTGGGCAGGAATGCACTTGGCAGCCCCAGGGAGGGACCAGGTGTGGAGGACCAGGCCTCTGCCCGCAGACACGTCAGCACAGCATCCTGGAGCAGAACCTCCAGCCCAGCTGAGCCTACAGATGGCTGTAGCCCTGGACAGCATCTTCACGGTGACCCGGGGGACTGGGCCAGAGCCGCTCAGCAAGGCTGCCCTGAATTTGCAACCTGAAGAAGCTGTAGAGTCGTACGTGTACTTTGCCTTAAGCCCCTGGTTTTGTGGTCACTTGTCACACAGCGACAGACAGTGGATGTGCACGGACTCCCAGGCCACGATGGCCTCTGCCGGCCTCACCCGGGCTGTCTCATCGGTCCCCTTGACATCACGTTTCTCAGAGCTAAAGGCTGCCAGGATCCCCTCTTTTCTTCACGACGTCGTTACAAGCTCACGATACAAACTGAAAAAAAACAATCTGTAAAATACAACGTATGACGCAATACAAGGGGAATGCCCAGGCACACACACACGCGAAACAGGCACAAGTGTGAAACAGGCACATGCACAAACAGGTGTACATGCGTGAAACAGGTGCACGCGTGAAGGTGTACACTCGTCAAACAGGTGTACATACACACATGAAAGCACCAGACATGAAGGGCTGTCTTTGGGAGCCTAGTTTTTAGACATCTCCCTCACCCTTTTACATCTGCACGATCACAAACACAGCACACCACACTACTGAGGGGAAGCCCCAGCTTCTCATGGGGGCACATGAGGCTTTTTATTTATGCCACAGGTTGCATCACTACATTCTAGAACTGCAAGGCCCCCCACTGCCAGGACTGGGTCAGGTCCACCCTGTGCTCCAAGGACCAGGCCGCCTGCCAGCCCACACGGACCTGCCCCTCGGATGGTGCGGCTGCTTCTAAAACAGAGGCTCAGGCCCACCCAGAGACCTGCAGTACCTGTTATTAAATCAAGACTTGGCTGTGGGTAAACGTGAAGATTTTTTATTAAACATGACTCTGCAACATTCAAAGGACCATAACTGAATGCTCCTTTCGCAGCCACGGCGTGTCCAGACACTCATAGAGAAGGCCAGGGCGTGGGAACCCACAGAGCCCCGACAAGGCAGACTTGGAGCTGTGTGGCGCAGTTAGCACCCTTTTTATGCTGATACTTGCCTTTCATATTCAGATTAAAATAAAAAATACGCAAAAGTAGTTCACATTCTATTTCAATTCTCTATTTTTGTAGTAACTGGGCCCCTTTCCCTCTGGTTTCCCAGCCCAGTGATAAATAGGCCCAGCTGGGATTTGTCAAAGTCTGGACCTCTGTTGTAGAGTAAGTGAGGGGGGTAGGGAGGGGAGCAGAAGTGGAAAGGAGGAGTGGGGGATAGGGAGGGACAGAGGGAAGGAGAGAGAGAAACCGCCGAAGGCTGGAGGTAGGAGGGTTGCTCCCTGGCAGCCTCAGGCTCCCCCCGTTCCAAGGTAACTGAGCTGGCATCACGCATGCGGTGCCATCATATGACTTGGCTGACACACGCCAGAATTACAACAAAATGCTTCAGAAGACTAAGCACCAGCACCTTCAGATTAGGGTAGAGTCCCGGTTTCACGCTTGCCTTGTGTGACATTCTATAAATTGTAAAGATAACGCATTTTATTACCAGCCATGCTGTTCCCCAAATACTAACTATAATAAAGACCAGACAGCATCTGAGTACTGAGCGCGTGTAAAGCCCCGTGAGGAAGGCATCATTTACTTTGCTAGAGAAAGAAACAGGCTCTGAGAGAAACTTCCTGAGGCCAGGCAGTTGTCTCCAAACCCACCCCGCGCCTCCTGACCCTGAACGTGGAGGACCCAAGTCATTTACGTGAATAATTTACCTACATGCATGTGAGATTGAGATTCAGCCCCCAGATCTAATCATCTCTATGCAGGAATGTGTCAGGAAGGTATACAATTCTATGAGTTCGAGCTGGGGGAACAAAGGCAGGCACCCTCGACACACATGTGGTGCGGAGGTACGCGCCCAGCACAGGGGCGGACAGGAGCAGGTCCAGCCCTGCCCAGTCACACGCCCACCCTGCCATGCCAGTGCAGGGGCCGCCACCGCGTCTCGGGGAAAAGCAGCTTCTCCTGCACAGGAATCTACCCTTCAAAGTGTGTTGCTGAGAAGGTTTGGACCAACATCTCAGAAATCAGACACCGTGTAACACGCTTATCTATACAGGCTGCCTATGTCAGGGAATCACCAATAATTCCCATCTCGCCATCAATTATTTCTGGTAAATACTGATTATTCTAAGTTAACTGAGGCAACACAAGAACAATATAATGGAAATGTCAGAGTCAATCAGCTCCACCTGCTGAAGAGCTGGGACTAATGATGAAACCTAAGGAATCCTGGAGAACGCAGCAGGACCCCAGACGCCGCGGACCACCCCAGCCTCCTTCCACAGGAGAGTTAGTCATGGGGCAAAGGAACAGCTTTCAAGGAATCTCAGAGGTTCTCAAGGTCTTGAAAGTTGAACGGGAATTAAATATTTGCATCTGAGTCACACGAGCACATTAAAAGTAAAATTTCCTCTTTCCACTAGAATTATGAGCTTGCGGCGGCGACACTGGCTGTGTCTTATGCTCGTGAGATGTTTGGGGGCAGCCGTGCGTCTCTGGTGAATCATTTATAATCATGAAAGAAGTGCTTGGGCCCTCGATCCAGGACCACAGACCCCACCAACAAGGGTCTAAACAGGACAAGCCTCGGCCTGGAGAGGCTGGTGTCCGTGGGAGCTGGGAGGAGCACCAGGAAAACTCAGGGGCAAGCCCCACGCAAGCTCGGCATGTCCTACCCCATGCAGTCGGCATCAGCCACAGGGATCTTTTGTTCTTTTTTGTTCAGGAAGGAACATATTAAAAAGCCCGGGGCCCAGGGCCTGGACTCCTCAAAGCTCTCCACAGAGCCGGGTTAATTGGCACCTTCCCTCATGTTCAAGTCAACTATATATGGCTGCTGAGGGCATCTCAGAGCAGGTGCAACACTGAGCTTTCTTGCTGTCTGGGGAAAGCAGGAATTCCAGGCCTCTGCCTTAATACCTCCCCAGAGGCTCTGGCCCAGGTGAGCTCAACTTCTCCCAGGTAAGGAGCACAGGCCAGCTTCCCCCATGCCCCTCAGGTCACACAGGAGCGGTGCAGACCCTTGCAACTTGGCACGAGCCCTCGCAACCCACCCTAGAGGCAGCAGCCCAGCCCTGTGGCCCCGGCCTGGCAGGAGGCAGCTGCTGGGGCCCCTGCTCAGGGTTCAGCACAGCGAGGTCCAGCCACAGCAGGGGAGACATCCACCACCCGGCCATTCATCTTTAACCTAAAACAGACACAGGAATGCGGCAAAGGGGTCCTTCCCCTGACAAACCCATCCTTCCTATTCTCATCTCTCCCTCCTGCCCCAGTACTGCACCCAAGGCCACCCAGCACTGTGCCCAAGGCCTGACTCCCAGTTCACAGGGAATCCAAGACAATTATGATTTTGAGAAACTGGGAGCTACATAGAAAATGAGTCGGTAAAGCCATTGTCCACTGATCCTCCACTCCACACAGCGGAGAACCGTCCTCAGGATAAAACCCACGGGGCGGGGAAGACGCGATCAAGGCGGGCAGGACCGCGGAGCCACAAACCTGGTGGTTCAGGGAACAACGCCACGTGAACACAAACCTAAAGTGCTCCACAGCTGGAAGACAAAACACAGGAGACAGAAACGCTGACCGTTTAAAAGAAAAAGAAAAAGAAAAAAGCCTCACTCTTAAGAGTCCATCAAGATTTAAGTTCTCAAGTCACAATGTATCAGCACAGACTTCTCATAATGCCTGAAACTTGGCGCAGTAAACACGTGAATCAGTTCTCCCAAGTCCATCGTTTTCTTTGATGAGCCTCTTGAGTCTCAGGCTGGTTTCAAAGTAAGCCCTTCTCTGTTTGTTGATGATTTAATAATTAACATACATGAAAACACATTGACTTCCAACTTAATCTGCTAACAAAATATTAATTACCACACTGGCTGTCATCCACAGAAAAAAACACAATCACCTTCTGGTTGTAAAAACATTAGAATTCGAAGCCACTTTGGCCATCTGAACAGCCCCGGGTTTGGACAAGGGCATTCCAAAGCTAATCTGAAAAACTAGTCCAGGCCATGATCGCTGGGGGGTCGGACTTGCCTCATCCCCCTACCTCCCTTCTGGAATTAGACAGAACTTAGACGTTTAGTCTGATGGGAAACATTTACAATCTATTCTCTCCGAAGCTACCTGGAGGATGTCCTCCACATGACACAGCCTTGGTCTCCACAACCCCTTATCTGACAACTCTCTTAACCAACTGTCAATCAGGAAATTTTCAAATCTACCTATGACCTGGACACCCCTGCTTCCAGTTGTCCCACCTTTCCAGACCAAACCCATGTACATCTTACATTTATTTGATCGATTGTCTCATGTCTCCCTAAAAGCTATAAAACCAGGCTGGGCTCTGACCACCTCGGGAATACGTACGTAGGATCTCCTGAGGGTAATATCAAGGGCCATGGTAACTCATTTGGCTCAGAATAAATCTCCAAATGCTTCACAGAGTTTGACTCTTTACTGACATGGTACCTTTCATGGGTATTCATCTGGGGGACTCACAATCAACCAAAGGCAGCAGTTGCCCACTGTGCAAAAGTCTCTGCAGGACTGAGCCTCTGGCACGGGGACTCGAACCCCTGAAGCAGCAGCTGTCTCACGTCGCATGGCCTGATAGACCTGCACCTCCTGGGCTTCTCATTTCAGAGTCTCAGCAACAAATCTACCAAACGTGATCAACATCACAGAATATTCCTCGAGGCTTTTGGCTGTTGTTTCTCCCCAAGTTTACTCTAGAACCAGAATGGCAACACTCGGAACAGGATGGTTCTCAGTCACTGACCCTCCTGGTAAATACACTGTCTCCAAGGCCCTTTCCCGCCAGTCACAGCTTCCTTCATGTCAGGCTCGAAGGCCACCTCCCCAAGAAGGAAACCTCTTCAATCCAGCAACCATAGCTCCTGTTCCCATCTAGAGCTTGTCTACCAGGAAGGGAAGACTCCTCATTCCAGAGACAGCAGGTGCCACAAACTCAGGGTTGTAGCCACTGCGAAGGCAAACACTCATGAAACTAATAGACTTTTTCCTCCTTGGATACTGACGTTTTCTCTTCTGGAGGTCAGCCAAGGCCATCTGCACGAGTCACGAGCGTGATGGCTCCAGCGCCTCCTTCGGTGTCAGCAGTGTGACTCCGCTCTGAGACCCCCTGCACCAGCCGGGCCATGCACCTGTTCCCACGACTGCTGTCAGCAGACTACAGTAATTCTAAAATAATCAGCAAACTGAGGTTCCGAAGGATGCATTTTAAAGAAAAATGTGTAAGTTTTACTGCATGAAATCAGCTACATCTTTTGCTACTCCAGAGGCTTTTTGTTTTGCTTTCCTCAAGGTTCTCTACAATGATCCTGACAGTCAAGGTTCCCAGTTACAGGCAGAGGGTTGGGCAGGCCGCGTCTGCTGTGTAACACATACAGAGGATCCACATCATAGGATTTTCCCTGTTCACCAACATCATCAGGACAAACACTAAGCAATAATAATCTCCCTGTCTGGAAAACTGAGCTCACTTGAGAACTAATGCAACAAATGTGTTTGACAAAGTTGCAGGTGGACATTTTAGTGAATAAATCACTATTTCAAGGAGGATAAAGGCTCACTATTCAAAGGCATGTTTTTGTCAAGTTTTGTAATTTCAGCTTCATGCATTTAAATCATGAAGTGAGGCTTGTACCTGATACATTACAGAATCTCGACAAAATAGACAAAATTCCAATTCTGTACATTCTCTCTCATTCTTTTCCATATGCATACGGATGGTGGTAATTTAAGTTGGCATTCCAACAGGATTTCTAAATTAAACTGTCTTCTACTTTAAACACTACGTGTTAAACATTACACATTCCATTGTTCAACATTTATAGCAGGGTCTGTATGGCCCGTTTTAAAGATTTCTTCCTCACTAAAAGCAAGCGTTTAAACAATAAATGATCTACTCTAAAATATTCTAGAGACAGAGATACATTTGGAGAGTGGACACACTTAACACAGAAATCCGCAACATCAAACAGGCACAACCGGCAGTGAGGGTGGAAGGGGCGCTATGTGAGTGCCCCTAAAAACACACACAAGCCTGGCTGCTTAAAAGGAATGAATATAGCTCAACACTCCCATGTGAACATTGATGTGTCTACTGCCTTACAGAATCCTCCTAGCTGAGCTGCAGGAATCTTCTTTGGAACCTTTTCTCACCTACACTGCCTACAGGTGCCCACTGGGCTCCCTGGGCATTATCGTGTCTTTGTTTAGAATATCACAGTATTAGGAGATCTGTTAAATCCCAAGTCAGAGCCTTATCATAACTCAGACACCATCCCTCAGGGCTTGTGGGCCAACATCGGCTAATGCAGGCTGCTCCACAGTGCCCTGCAGATGGGCTTGGTACATCCACACGATTTTAAGATTTGGGGCTGCCGTTTTCTGCAGTCACAGACGCGGACTTACATATTCATCATGACTGAAGGCAGCACGTATTTTTATGTTCCTTCTGTAACGGTAATAATCATGGCAACATTTCCCCGATCCTTAAAAAAGCCTCCTAACAGCAGATGCATTCCACCCCCTTCCTTAAAATTAATAGAATTTACCAAACTAGGTGAAATCAGTCTTCATGAGAAAGTGAGAAATCAGTGTTCACACAATGGCATAGTAGCTGGGCATAGAGTGTACGTCAACATCCCAAACTAAGCACCCATCACAGTTATTCCCAACTCGCAGGAAAGCTAGAAAAATTAGAAGGCTTAAAACATAATCATAAATGAAAATAACAAGAAACCAAAGTTTCTGAGGAGCATTTGTTAGCCAAACAAGGAAAGCCATTAACCAGTGCTGATTACATTGCATTTGATTACATTGCATTTGATTACAGCAGCCAAAGACGTGTCCAGAGGAAGAGACTTTTAAACATTAGTCTTTCAGTAAGAATGGTTGCTTAACAAGTTCAGACTACTGGGCTACACCAATCATCAATTAAAAAGCAAGGCAAACGAGTGAGAGTCATTTTCCTTAATCCTTAATGTGTCAAAAATTACCACATTGGTCAAGCTGGTCTCCAACTCCTGACCTCAGGTGATCCACCCACCCCGGCCTCCCAAAGGGCTGGGATTACAGGCATGAGCCACCATGCCTGGCTGAGAACTGTTTGACAGAGGCTGAGGGGAGGCTCCTGTCCCTTCCTGGGACATCCACATCCCACCCAGTTTCCCATACCGACTGTGACACTCGAAGCATCACAGCAAGGGCAGCTGCATCCCCACAGTTCTCTGCACTAACACCACAGCTGCGCGCGCAGCCATAGCCCTGGAGCTGCCACTCAGCCTTATCGTGCTGGCACAAGCACAGCAGAAACTAACACGACCCCAAGAGGGAGGAGTGGGGACCCAGGGGAGTGAACCAGGAGGGAGGAAAGTGGCCCAGGGGAGTAGGGAGGAGTGGGGGCTCAGGGGAGTGAAGAAGAAGGGAGGCATGGGGGCCCAGGACAGTGAACCAACAGGGAGGCGTGGGGGCCCAGGGCAGTGAACCAGGAGAGAGGCGTGGGGACACAGGAGAGTGAACCAGGAGGGAGGAGGGTGGAGTTCGGCCCAGCGAGTGAAACAGGAGGCAGGAGTTCGACCCAGGGAGTGAACCAGGAGGGAGGAGTGTGATCCAGGGAGTGAACCAGGAGGGAGGAGTGTGGTCCAAGGAGTGAACCAGGAGGGACGTGTGTGGTCCAGGGGAGTGAGCCAGGGAGGAGGAGGGAGGAATGTGGTCCGGGGAATGAACCAGGAGGGAGGAGTGCAGTCCATGGGAGTAGGGAAGAGTCTGGTCCAGGGGAGTCAACAAGGAGCCTTTGGGGGTAGCAAGTTCACACACCACAAATACCTCCCAATCCATCCGCGTGCAGGGAGGGGCCGGAAACCACGCAGGAGCTACAGCGCTTTCTCCTCACAGAAGAGGAGTAAGGATATCGAATCATGCATGAAATCAGAGCTAAAGTTCTACCACGGTGGGGAGACGCTTCACAGACCCAAATGGGTGCAAAACAAAACCAATCATACAAGATCAGTGGATGGAACGGGATCAGAAATTTAAGCCTGTAACAAGCTTTCAGAAAAAACTTCACTTGATCTGCAAGATGACTGCAGCTCTGCTTGATCATTTCTGCAAATGTCTAACTCGCGATGAGCCATCTCAGAGCCCTTCAAGAGGAGTAACAAAATCAAAACGCCACGGCATCCTCCGTATTTTAGATAGCCTGCAACAGTATGGAAATGAGCAGCGGTGCCAGAGCTTTCAAGTTTGTTTGAAGTAAATTTCAGCATGAGGGCAGCATCTTTCTGGCTGAAGCAATGAGGTAGGCTCCTGCTCACCGCATGGGAGACCAGCTTTCAGCTAAGCTGCTGTCAAGGGTCTGCAAACCACGATCCCCGACCGAGCCTTGGCCAGGGAACCAGAAGTGATTTTTACACTTTGAAGTTTTCACAAAAAAATATATGCAGAGACTTCTATGGCCCTCAAAGCATAACACGTTGCCTACTCTGCCCTTTACAGGAGCTTCTAGCTTTGCTGTCAGTTACAAAGTGTTTCTATAAAATAATGTCACTGATTCTCAAGCATGCCAGCAAAAGTCACACTTCTCAACAACCCTCAATGGAGATGCACCATCCTGTGTTTCACACAGATTTTAGATTTTTAAAAGCCAAAATAAGGGAGGTAATTCAGCTAAGTATTATAGTAACACAATTTGAGATACTTAATGATGTGTGACAACAGAATACTTGGCATTCCTGTGAGGCAATAAACTAGCTCAAACACAAAATAACAAATCAAAGCATGTTTTGGCCTCTCAATCAGTGAAATTGGAAATAACATTCAGTTAAATGACACTAAAAAAAAAAAAAAAGCACAAACAAAACAAATACTACTACACCATCACTCCTTAAATTTATTTAACTACTGCTGCCAAATAAAATGGAGAGACTTCTTACTGCAGGGTAATAATCGGCCATTGTCATCATGAAATAGACCGCTGTGCAGGCTCAGGCCCTCCAGCCCACAAAGGCAGGGGGAGGGAGGAGAAACGATGGCCAGAAACAAAGGGACAGGGCAACCATGACCTAGTCAGCAATTGTACCCTCCCACCTTTCTTCTGGACTTACAATTTTGGAGCCATCTGGGTTTACCTTCCTATGTCCATAAGTCAGCAAGTTCTCGAAGCCAGAAATCTACAATGCTTCTGGCAGCCAAGTCCTCTCGGCCTTCCCCCCATGTTTTAGGGCCTCATCAGCTCACCCCTGGATAGTATCAATGGCCCCGGAGCTCCAGTCAACCTTGCACTCCACAGACTCAAGTATGCCAGGAGCCACTCCAGGCTGCCACTGCCATGACCAAAGGCTTTCAAAGACAGTCGCCAGCACTGCACAAATCCATGTGGCTTCACCAGGCGCAAAGGGGCTCCAGCATTCCATCCAGTCTGTCGCTGCTACCATAGCTGTGAGTCTAGGATGTGTCAGGAAGGGAAGGAAGACACCATGTACATCATCTCATTTAAGCTTCAGTGTCACAAGGTGGATTTTGTCGTGCCCGTTTTATGGATCAGGAAAGTTTTAAGGAGGGCAAGCACAGGGCCCTGCTGACACAAGAGCAAGACCCGCAGAGGCCTGGGCATGACCCCCGCCCCACGCTCCCTGGGTCCTGATATCCACTCCTCCCCCGTGGGAGCCTGATCCTGGGTCTGCCTGAATTGCTACCATTCCTAAGACACGACTCACGTCTGTCCACCTCCTCCTTTATCTGTTTCCCGCAGCCCAGAGGCGTGTGTGCTCTTCCATCCAGACAGACATCACACTTCAGCTCCTGCATCTGACATCACACTTCAGCCAAAAGCTTCTCTCAAACCTCCCCCACACCTGCCGGTCACACAGGTCTGCACCCATCACCTTTCTCACACGAATTCTCACATATTCCTGTGTAGCACCATCCAACTGATGATAGTCTGGGAGGAGGAAGCTTTGTAGATAAGTCCACGTTCTACTTTGCTCCCAGCCCTCCGTCTTGCGTCTTGCATGAGGCAACCGATTAACAGCAATTTTATTTCAGCACAACATTTCCATTTGAAGAAACGCAGAGCATAGGGCTCTGGTCATAATTAAAAGCTTGTTTCATTTGTCATTTGAAATTCCATGTACTGCTGCAACAGCAGCACCCCCTCCTCGCCAGGCTCTGCCCTAAGGACATCTTTCTTCCAGCGCTCGATTCCCATCAGAACCCTGGCAGTGAGAGCCCTGCAGGTTTCCCAGCGCCTCGGGCTGCGGCTTCCACGCTGGGCCGGCACTGACAGGACCGGAATGGTGCCCCCAACAACTACAGGATTGGAAGCTGGTCGACTGCTCTGTAGAATGGAGACATGTTAGTAATCCCCGACATTTCCACTGACAGGCTGCTCAGGTAAACTGGGAAAAATCCACAAACTAGAAAGAATCCATGGGGAGGAGCACTTCTGTCTCCAACCAGGCAGCAAACGGTGGCTGTGCAGATGATCTCTTCAGGAAAACTATCGACTGTATCTCAGGTCAACAACAGCCCCGCTGAGGGCCAAAAAATCAGCTCCCCCTGGCCCTCACTTCCTAAGGGTCAGCCCTCCCAGGCCACCTCTCCTGGAAGATCAGCTCTGACGCACCCACGACGGTCAGGAACCGGCTCTGGGACACATTTCCCAGGCTCCTGCCCACCGCCCTCTCTCTTCTTCCTCCTCCATCTCCCTCTTCACTCCCATCCGCCCTCCCCCTTTCGCTTCCCTTCTCTCCTTTCCTCTCCCCTCCCTCATGTCCTTTCAGCCCTCACCTTCCTCACTGCACTTCCCTATGCAACTCAGCGGACGCATTCTCAGGTCAGTAGAGTTTTCTTTCACTCTGTTTTTATTGCAATGATCATTCTTAATGAACAGAAACCTGTTTCGGACCATGTGGATGCCACCTCCTGACCAACTGCTGCCCCGCGGCTCCGTGTCCACTCAGTGACCTCACGGCGCAGGTGCCCAGCAGTATGGCTGTGACCAGGGGTAGCAACATGGGACATGAGAGAGGTATCCCAGCCAAGAGGCCCTGCAAAGCCTCCCCAGCAAACCGGAGCAAGGCCCAGGGCGGTAGGGAGAGCGCCGTGCTCACGATGTAGGCAGTTCAGCTTCCGCAAACTGTCCATCGACTGCAACTTACTTTGTTTCCATGGTTACAAAAGAACCATAAGCATTCTGAAATATGTTCTTGGTTTCATGTTTGCGAAATCTAAGCAACATTATAAGAAAAATCACTGAATTCTGCCTGAGGCTCTAGGGGTGTTTTCCTCTCTGAAAGGAGCCCCCTTCCAGGACTTGGGATTGAGTGACAGCCTTCAAAAATCACGGTTATCCTGGTGGTAACAGGGAACTCCTCAGCCCGCCAGGAGCTGGGGCCCTCGACAGCCCCCATGGCTCCAGACGCCAGTGTTCTAAGGATCACACATGTGCAGATAGCAAAGCTTGCTGCACACACGCCAGGTGCTAACAAGCCCCAAACGTCTCACTCATACTTGCTAACCACATCGCTTCTCTCAGCCTCCACGGCGTTTCACACTCTGCCTTTATATAGAGATGAACCATGCGTCCTGAGCGCTACAAAGATTCAACTCCTTCCGGGAAGAGGGGTGCATCTTTCCATCACGGGGTCCTCACTCCAGCTGGCACAGGATTTGCAGAGTGGGCGAGTCTAATGTTGATGACACTTTCTCAATATTCCCTTCACACCCCTCCAAAAACAAGAGTGCTGCCAGCTTCTTACCGACGTTGTAATGAGCAAAATATTTCTCTCTTATTTGTCACTTTTTAACGTAATACTAGTGAAGAATGTGACTCTGCATGTACACTGTAAGCACCCACACCATGAACATTCTGCTCTCCTGTGACTGTATTCACAGGTCACAAGGACAAAACTTCTCCATAGTAGCCTATATATATATATATATATATTTATATATATATATATTTTTTAACATGACTTCCACTCATCTGAAAGTCACAGATGTAGCTTTTCCTTCATAAAAAGATCCAAATGATACACAAACCAGGTTTAATAAACACATTGGTCCAGGTGGGAAAATGACCCCTCAGTCTCCCTCCCCTCAAAGACCAGGGCAGCCAGGAAACTGCGCTCTCCAGTAAATGACAGCCGGCAGGATTCCCTAAATAAGCAGCCGGAAGATTCCCATCTCGCAGAGCACACCTTTCAAGACTCAAGATGCCCCCGCTCCCTGAATATCCGACGAAGAACAGGGCTACCCAACGGAGGACTGAGGCAGTAAACAAACATGTATTTGGCCGGGGGCGGCGGTTTATGCTTGTAATCCCAGAACTTTGGAAGAAGGAGGCAGGCAGATCACAAGGTCAGGCGATCGAGACCATCCTGGCTAACACGATGAAACCTCCGTCTCTACCAAAAATACAAAAAATTAGCCAGGCGTGCTGGCGGGCACCTGTAGTCCCACGTACTCGGGAGGCTGAGGCAGGAGAATGGCGTGAAGCCAGGAGGCGGAGTTTGCAGAGAGCTAAGATCACACCACTGCACTCCAGCCTCGGCGACAGAGCAAGACTCCGTCTGAAAAAAATAAAATAAAATAAATAAAATTTTAAAAGTTTTCAGCAAATAGCATCATCGACCCACAAATGAGAGGTACCGTTTTCATTCTAGGAGGGAAACACCACAAAGCACGTATATTTTAGCCCTGTAAGTGAATTCTTCGGGCATTCCTGTGTCCGCTATCAAATGCAACACATCACCTCAAAAGGCAAAGTTCTATAAGTCACATCCAAGGAAGGGAAAAATCATTCTAAGTTTTAGCCATCCAGTAAGAACCTGATCCAGAGAAGCCTACTTGTTCCAGACTCTAAGCAGCAATATATTGCTACAATGTACTGAAAACAAAGGGATAATTAAGAAAATTTCAATGCTAATAAAAGGCAAAAACATAATTAGATTTATTCTACTCTAGACAGAGCAGCCGGGCAGTTCACCCATACGTTATGAACGTTGCTGTTTTTCAGATAGGGTCCCAACTCTGTCAAGGCTTGACAGCAGGGGCGTGATCTCCACTGACTGCAAGGTCCACCTCCCAGGCTCAAGCGATTCTCTTCAGCCTCTGGAGTAGCCGGGACTACAGGTGTGCAGCCAT